>NW_022170596.1:45820536-46256265 GCF_008802855.1 Photinus pyralis | reverse complement strand
TTTCGTATTCTTGACGCTTTAAACCGTTCGAGTGGGTGACTCACACTGTCACATGTCGAGCGCTTTCAGTCGATCAGTTTTTTTTCAGTGACTTGAGTTGTGCGATCCTTTTAAACTGATTTTTGGTGATCTTACTCGTATATTTTCCTAAAGTATAGGCAATAAATAAAACCGTCACGCTTTTCGTGAGTATTTTATGCATCCTTCACCTTGTCGTTTCTCAGTGTTTATATGATTTATGAATGAAATCTAACCTCGCTTTTGATAAATTTTCGTGCTCGTTCTCCTGTGATTTCTAGGCGATTTTTATTATTTATTTATACGAAACTGTTTATTAAACTTCCTTCTTTTTAACGATTATCATTTTGCTCGCGAAAGTGTGCATAATCCGTGTGAAGTGTACAATTTCTACACCTCTGTTTTTACCACAGTTTTGCTAAGTATATAAAGATTCATTCAAGAAATTAAAATGGACGAACTGGTTATGTTGGATTTGCTGGACGCCGAAGAGGAAGCAGAAGAAGTTGTCCGTGTTCAAAGACCCCGGGCTGACGCAATTGCCATTCTTAGCGATGTCCAGTTTAAAAACATGTTTCGTTTTCCCAAGGAACTGTTTAGGATTATTGTGGAGGTGTTGTCCCCCCATATGAGACCAACAAATCGAGCTTCAGATTTGGAGATTCCCATTCGTGTAAGTAAAGAAAATTTTCCACTTACAGCTTATTGGTTTCTTTTCTTATATGGCAGATATTGATTGCATTACGCTTTTTTGCTTCGGGATCTTATCAGATGGATGTAGGCTCCAACTTGTTCATGTCTGTCTCCCAACCGACTGTAAGTCGATGCATCAGTGAAGTGAGCGATGCTTTCAATGTCCCAGCGATTTTCAATCGATTTGTAAGATTCCCTCATAACTTCGAGGAACTGGACCGAGTACGAATGGGTTTTTTCGAAAAGTACAACTTCCCTGGTGTTGTCGGCTGTATAGATTGTACTCACGTGGCAATTGTGGCGCCCCCCGCGGAAGATCCCGATCGACCAGGACACTTGTACATAAATCGCAAAGGATTTCATTCGATAAACGTTCAGCTCATTTGCGATTCAAATCTTAAGATATTGAACGTAAAAGCATCTCATCCTGGAAGTACCCACGATGCATTCATTTGGAATAATTCTAATGTCCAAGAGGTAATGCGTACCATCCATGCAGAGAGACGAGGAACCTATTTTTTACTTGGTTAGTACATTCTCAATAAAATCAATGAAATGATAAAACGTGTTGTACGTTTTTGTAGGAGATAGTGGCTATCCTTTACGGCCTTGGCTTTTAACACCTTTGGAAGTTGAACCTGAAGAGGGTACACCAGAACACAATTACAACTGTGCCCATAAACGCGCAAGGGCTTCCATAGAGCGCTGCAACGGTGTTTTGAAAAGCAGGTTCCGGTGTCTTTTGAAACATCGAGTTTTACATTATTCCCCTCATAGGGCAGCTCTAATTATAAATTCGTGTGTAGTTTTGCATAATATTTGTATGGAGCGCAATTTGGTGGAGGATCTGGATGAGTTTGATAATCAGGACATTAATGACGGTGAGACTTTACATTACTTAGCTTTTGCAATGTTTCTAAAGCTTATGATTACAGGACTGTTTAACATGGACATGGAAAATGAAGAACCAGCAGCAGCACATTACATTAATCCTGAACTGGTTGAAGGACGTAGAGTCCGGACTGCACTGATTGCTGGCCGATTCATAAATAATTAATTTGTTAAAAGTCGTTTGAGAGAGCAATTATGTTTAATTAATATTTTCATAAAAATCTGGCATATTTTTCACAATGTAAATGTGAATGAATTGCTATAGGCTTGACAATATTTCATAAAACAGAATTCGTGAAATCTTATCAAACTAGACCTTGAATATTTTGGTATGCTACATTTGTGGTTAACCTCTGTACGAATCACTCACATTTAATATAGATCAATGCTTGTATAGTTATTTTCTAGTTTAGCTTATTACTTATCGTCATAATCACTAGAGCTGGCGTGTGATTATATAAGAAATTCTGTATAAAATAGGTTCTCACCTACTGAAATACATGTGTTGATGTACATTTCAAATGTGCACAATAGAATAATCATAAACTAGTAGACACAATCACTACAGACCGACGAAAAGGTATTTTCTCAGGAAGGAAGTGACTAGTCCAAAAAATCTTTTGTCGATCTGGTCTTGAAGCAGTGCTACACTGTATAAGAAAAAAATCACGAAGAAAAAGCTTAAAACGGAGGAGTAGTAGTGGCCCAGATGGACCAAGTGCAGGCAACAGCTTTAATTTTCTTTTAGGAAAATGCACTGAAAAATTTATTAGCCGCTCCCCAGCACTTGTAATTATACAACTAGAAAATTTATATCATTATGTAATTATCAATAAAAATCGTTTGTCGTTATATTTTACATATTACCATTAGTTGGAGCTATATTTAAGTTTTTTTAATTCTAGCAATTGTGTATTAATGAGTTGCTGTTCCATTAAAACAGTTTGTTGCCGTAAGTGCTCAATTTTTGCGTCGTAATAGTCTTTTTTTATTTTTAATTTTTTATTCAAATATTCTGCATATTCCGCCCTCGATTCTTCTGCCGTTCGCTTCTTCCCTTTTTTAACAATTTCTGAAGCTGCTGAACTGGTTAGATTCTTGGATGTCGTGGGTTGCGTAGGTGGGATTTTGGTTACCTCGTCAATGTTGATAACCTCGATGTCGACTTCGTCAACAGGGTTCAATATTATGGGATGAACAATTGCACCACTGGAATTGGAGATCATGGATGTGGCTAAAAGGACAAGGAAAAATTTTAACGTGAAAGTTGTTAAAAAATCGTAGCCTATATACTTGTATCATTCGCATGGAAATTGCAGACACTTTCTTTAATTAATGAATCTCCTTCTACCACTACCGGCTTGATAAAAGTGTCCACAATATCCTGCTCGAATGTGGTCAATTTTTCATCACTGGGGGGACCGCCACCTGTTTGGTTTGTTGACCGGTTGATTCTGGCAGCTTTCGCCTTTACGCGAGAATATAAATCTTGCCAAGTCTAAAATTGCAACAATATATATAGCTTTAATAAGGTATTGAGTTGCATATTAATGAAAACATTACTTTTCGCCAATTTTTCCAATCTTTGTAAGGCCCTCCAGTGCTATTCAAAGATGCTGCAACCGTCTTCCACTTCTCGTGTATATTTTTGTTGGTAAAATTAGGTGACGTTTTCCCTGCCACGTTTTTATTTTTTTTTTAAAACTGAACAAGTATCAGCTTTTGCTCTTCTGAAGCGCGAGACATATTTTAATTTTAAATTTGAATAAATCGCATAAATTACAAACGCAAGCGCAATGAATCACAATTTGACAGATTCAAACAAGTGACATGAGAAAAAAGTGAGAATACAGTGGTGCCAAGTTGACAAACTCGAGCGGTTTTCAATTAGTGTCAAGAATACGGAATTTGGTGAGTGAGTGAGTCACCGATGACAAAGTTACCCACTCACCGATTTTTATCGAGCGGTTCAAGAATAGGAGTCTTAGTCTTTTACGTTCCACATTTATAGTATCATCAGTAATGGAAAATTTTGTCTTTAGCAGTTTTCCAAATTGGGCATGGGTATGCGAACGTCCGAATTTATCCATGGCGAATGTAACCAAAAAAGAGGGAAAAGAGGTATTTATACTAATTGACGTAAAAATCGCTGCGTGGGCTTTTGTATGTAACCCTCCTCGTACATCTCTTCCACAATTGATATTACGTCATTATTTACTCCAGTGTTTCCTGCCATTTTTTCACCCCATAAAACCTCTAAATCCCTAATCAGTTCATGCACGCTATTCCAGTATTTGTATTCGATAGGCCGGTCGAGTTCCTTGAATAGAGTAATACCGCTTCCCGATTTCGCACGCCCCCTATTCGCCGCTTCCTCCTCCTTTAGTAGAGGCTTTATTATCAGCGTATACTTTTTGCTCTTATTGCCCCGAATCTGTTCGGTGGGATCGTAATTGCGCCGTGCGACATGAGTTGCTATTATTATCTGCTTATAGTTACTTCTATCCTGATTGGATACTAGCGATTCATCCGGCTCATTCATAATGATAAGTTCGTATAGGCCTGCTGTACCCTTATATTGAACGCCGTTAATCATCAAATCGTCACCATTAATTATCACAGGTTCATCCATAATTCACTTATCCGTCTCAACATTATAATGAATTCCAAAGGTCGTGTCAATTGCATTACTCGTATCTCTTATCATGCGCTCGACGTATATACGCGGTAGGTGTTTGTATTGTTCCAAAAACTCTCGCGAGGCTTGCGTATCAAGTAATGATACAGATGATGATGATGCGATAGAGGACTCTTCTTCTTCTTCCTCCGGTTGATGTTCTCCTATTACTGTACTCTGTAGAAATGATGGCGGCGGTCTCAATGATGGAGTAGCCGTGGGATGAAATGGTCTAACCATAGGACTAATATCAGTTGGAGGATATTTTTGAAAGTAGGGAAGTCTAGCCAGCGGACTGATCTCGGTAAGGGAAGAGGGCCTTCGTCTCACACTCGCGAGTAATAAGGTATCGCAGGGGTCGTACGTTGTTGTGATGACTTTCTTTTTGCAGGAGATTGAGGTTTTTTAGGGGGTGATGTAAATACTTCGTCCTCTGGCTCCTCCTTTTTCGTCTCAATAACCGATGATGATGACAGCGGTTCGATTTTCTTTACGATCTGGGAAAGCGGTTGAATTAGTGGTTTATACGTTCGTACAAACTCCACTTCTTTAATAAAACGATCCGTTTTGAGACGATTGTACTTTTGCTGTAAGTTGGGAGAATGCTAATGGGTCTCAGATCACTGAAGGTTTCAGGAATACTATGTTTAGGGATCGGAATTAGGGGAATGTACTTTTTACGAGACATTCATTTACAACGTGAGTGATATAGGGAGCAATAAAATGACAGCAGAGCCTTATCATATCAATCCCGAGCGATCGGAACCTATTGACTTAGATTTTAATTCCATAATGATTTTTAGAACAAAAGATTCGCTAACTTCTTGAAATTTAAATTGTTCGTTGACGTCCGTGTTCACATCAGAATAATCAGCAGCCGGTAGACCAGCAGTGTGCAGTTTACGAGAAGGAATAGAGTTGATAAAAATAGTACATTATATATCAAGGTAGAGAAGTCCACTATTATTGCCTGAGCACCAAGATTACATCTCGAGGCGCTTGCGCCGAGGGGGGTAAGGGGCGAAGGCAATAATAGACTTCTCTACCGTGGTATATATACTATTTTTTTCACTACTAGCACTTGAAATCCTCTAAATTAACATATTATATTGATAAGGGAGTTAACGGTTGGACAGAATTGTTTGTTTCTTAATTTAACATGTCAATCAAGTACGTGGAAGTACAAGTCAAACAGGCCGTATTTTGTTCTGTCATTGAGATTTTTCAAAGAGTATTTCGTTCGAATTTTTTCAAAATGTGATAATTTTAGGTATGTAATTTCTCTGGAAATTGCGAATGGTGGCAATTATTCGTTTTAGAGAACTTGTCTAAACGTTCATTGAGCGAAATTTCGGGTTGTGTTTTCTAAAAGTGACAGCGTGACAGTTCTCATTATTGACTACTAGCATTGAATAAAAACACTATAAGAAGCCTAACCCCGTGGAAATAAAGCGCGACAGAGATTGAACTGAGAATATAATGGAAACACTGTCAATAGTGTCGATTCTTGAACTGAGAAGAATGAGAATTTGCTTTCCTCCTATTTACCGCAAACAGAGTTCGGTGATCACAACCAATGCGGGTGCAAGGGGATTTGTCGCGCTTTCTTCCATAAGCGTTAGGCTTCTTATAGTGTTTTTATTCAATGCTACTAGTTAATAATAAAAAATTATTAACCACTTTGAACAAATGCCGAGAAAGCCTACTTTACAAGTGGAAAAAAGGTTAATAATCATGTCATCAGACGCTAGTAGTGAAAAAAAGAATTTATATCGTTTGGATTGCTTAGATGTACAGGTACGGTAACGTTATCTTTTCTGTATATAGGTATCTAAATCTTTAACAACTTTCCACAGTTTAGATCTGTCATATATGCTTTCTTTTCGTGCTTTTAGAATGCGCAATAAATTCCTTAAAGACTTGTAGTAGTCCCAATTTTTTGGTTCTTTTAAAGCGACTATATGCTTTGTCTCGTAAGTGCATCATAAATTTAATGTTTTCTGTTAACCAGGGTGCCTTAGGTCTTTTAAATGTGACAGTTTTCATAGGAAAAAAGTTATCAAATACCTATGCTCAGAATACTGTTGGAGAGGAAAGATACTTTTTCGTCAATTACGGACAATGCATATATCTCCTCCCACGGGAGCTGTCGCAGTGCAAAATCAAAGAATGGGATTATATCGTCGATGCTGCTATAGTCTCTAAAACTTAAAGTATGGGGATGGAAGTGATGTGAAGATGTAGACACGGTCCAGACTGGCACTACCAGCAAGTAACTCATGATCGGAAAAGTTCCAACAGCTATTTATATCACAAGACAGCACAATCGAGAGATCAGACACCAGGATATGATCAATCAAGGTTGAAGTAGCCTGAGTAACGCGAGTTGGCTCCTTGACAATTTGATGCAATCCCAACGATTCCAACATAGAAATGTATTGGACAGTATCATAACTTTTAACTTTAAACATATCAATATTGAAGTCGCCAAGTGCAAATATTAAGTTGTGCATAGGAGATATGACACCCATCGTATCTTCAAAATCATCTAAAAAATTTGCAAGCGGGGAATGAGGAGATTTATAAACAGCACCAAACACGAATAATACTCGTACCTTATTACGATCCATAACACGAATCCAAAATTGTTCAACATTTGCAGTTTTCAATGCCTATAAAATTATAGGAAAATCTTTTGCTAATGTATATTCCAACTCCACCTCCTCTACCATCTGAATGTATAATTATGCAAATTAACAGCGTCACTATGTATATTGCAATGCAGCCAGGTCTTGGATACTGCGATATCATAATTATTGCTATTAACGATATCCGCAAACTCCACAAAATTGTTGGTCAAGGATCTCACATTTATATGCGCCAAAATAATTTTGGACATAAGCAATCAAAAGTAAATACCACAGCATACCTGAAAGAAACCAAAATGTAATTATATATAAAAAGACAAAAAAAGTGATACAGAAAGACCGTATAATACCTGCCTTAAGAAAAACCTGTTTTTAAATTAAGATCTCTTCTTATTATACTGAAACTGAAAAAAAAGCTTCTATAGTAAATACAATAAACTAAAGCATATAAGATTTGTTTAACAAATACGTGTTCGGAAGTAAGCATTTGATTAAAATGCAAGTTTATCATTATCAAAACACGGTGTTCAAAGTGCACTTTACTTTAGCGCGCGCAAGTCATTGGAATTTTCAAACTTCACTATCTTCCCGAGAATTTTTGCAAATATTTTTGCGTGGTTAGACCAGATTTCACCTTTTTTTTAGATTAAAAACTTCACCTTAACATCGTTCCACAGTTTCAATCGCGCTTTAGTTAGGTCTTCTCGAATAACGTACGAAGTGCCATTCAACAACTTTTTATTATTATATACTAGAGATAACGTTTCTCCGTACAAATTTTATATTATCTTAAACAAGGTTACATTTCCCGTAATCTGTATGTAAGTAATATCCGTTAAACTTCCTAATTGCAGTGCAAATGCAGCTTATTTAAGTGCAGACATTAGACATCGTAGAATGGGTCATTCATCTGTGTATCCGTCTAAAAGTCTGTGCGAGGTGTGCATTAAAGCTAAACAAACAAGGTCATCGTTTAAAAGCATTAGTGAAGAGAAAAAAAGCAAGGAGGGTCCTTGAAACTGTGTCAGCCGATGTTGCCGGTCGAATTATTTCCGCTACACATGACGGAATGAATTATTATGTGACATTTACAGACCGTTACACACACTTCAGTCAAATTTATTTGATTACCTCTAAATTCGAAATCCAAATATCTAACCTTCGTTGTGATAATGGTGGCGAGTATTGTTCCCAACAATTTAAGAAATTCTGTAAAGAAAAAGGTATCCAGATCCAATATACGGTCCCTAGGAATCCGGAACAAAATGACGTTAGCGAAAGATTAAATTGTACGCTCCTTAATATGGCACTATCAATCATTTTTGACGCTGGAATGGAGAAGAGTTTTTGGGGCGAGGCTGTGAGATGTGCAACTTACATTTTGAATAGGTTACCGACATCAGCCATTAAGCCAGGTTCAACACTAGCTGATTTATGGTATAATCGAGAAATATCCCTGGAAAATATTAGAGTTTTTGGTGCAAAGGCTTACGCACATGTCCCTGCGAACTTGAGAAGTAAGCTTGACGTGAGAAGTAATCAAATGGTAACGATTGGATATGTTTCAAATGGGTATCGTTTGTGGGATCCAGTTAACAAGAAGGTAATAACCGCACGAAGCGTAATTTTTGACGAAGAAAATAAAAATGGTTCGGTGAAAACAACTTCTGTCGGAATACCAAATGCCGTAATTGAAGAGGATGTCGAGGTGAAAGTGGATGAGATGCACAGCGCTGAGAGTGAAGATGAGCAGAATGAAGCATCAAGTGCAAGAATTACGAGAAGAAGCACGAGAGAACGAAGAATTCCTGCACGATTATGATATGGGATTCATGACTGCCTTAGCTGCTGGACATCTACCGAATGAAATTCCTCAATCCTTTGAAGAAGCCGTGCAAGATGGCAATTAAAGAAGAAATTTCGAACCTTGAAAGAAACGAAAACTGGAGTATCGTAAGAACACCAGCCGATGAAAATATCATTGAATCAAGATGGGTTTTTACTCGAAAAACAGTAGAAGGAGGAGTAACCAAGAAAGCGAGGCTCGTAGCTAAAGGGTTCCAGCAAGAGGACAATTTACCTGTTTGTTAAGTCATTTTAACTTTTTATAATGTTTGTCATCAATTTTATCTATAACTAGCTGCCCGACCCGGCTTCGCACGGGTGTTTATAATTTTCCTATTCGTGGTTACATGTTGGGATGGATGTGTATGATGTTGGTTACAGAAAAAATAATACCTTAAAATTTTGATTGAAACCACTCCCGAATTATATTTGCACCAAAAAATGATGTCATTTGGAATACACATCAGTTATAATGTCGAAATAATACTCTGGAATTTCACGAATCATTGCCTTTTCAATTGATAGCATTGATAGAGCCACTAGACGATCCTCACTCATAGTATTACGTAAAACAGTTTTAATTCGTTTGAACGTAGAAAATGATCTTTCAGCTTTCGCAGTTGTCATTGGAGTTATAAGAATCTCTAATATTTTTTTGGTTTCTTGAAACGACGCTGATAAGTTATTTTCAATTATAAATTTCAAAAACGATACTGCTCCTGTTATCGATCTGCAGTCTGCTCTGGAATAAATTACTGATAATTCAGTTTTCAGACGTTCTTTATCTATGTCTGGATAAGTAGAACAAGTTATATTCAAACTTTCCTCCGGAAAATTATCACAATATTCCACGAATTTATCAGAATAGAACAAAGGAGCTGCAGATAAATGACTTTTAAATTCAAATCGATCTTTGGCACAGTTCAAAATTACATCGCAGATCTCTATCGCGGCAATACGATGATCTAATTTAAAATGTAAGCCAGAAAATAAAATTTTCATCTAGGAGCATTCTTCTTATAGATGACGCGGCACTACAAACAGTTTGACTTGGTATTAAAAGTCTTCTATTTTCTTCATACATTCTATTAAAGATTCTCGATGTTCAAAAACTATATTTACAGTGCGGATATTAAAATTCCACCGGGTTGGCGCACCATGGGGAATTCTTCTTTGAACTAGTTGGCTCAGTACATCTACACGTTGCGGAGAATTTTAAAAAAAATCTGGTATTTCCTGCAAGTTTCCAAAAAAAAGTCTTACTTGTGAATTTTGTGAAGCAGCTGTATACATTATTAATTCAATTGGTGTGCATAACAGTGCACAAAATGGGCATATGGAAACTTCTCCTTAATCCTTCCCTGGACTCCAGTATGTCTTCCGCTCATCACTGCGGCGCCGTCGTAGCTTTGGGCAATTAGTTTTTTGGTTGATTTTGTGTCAGGTAATATTGCATTTAGAACATGTAAAATATCTTGCGTGAGGGACTCTGCATTGACACCAACGGGATTCAAATAGGTCCAAAAACGTTCAACAGGTTCGCCATTTCGTGAATACCTAAGTGTTACTACTAATTGTGTTTTGCAGACACATCAGTTGTTTCGTCTACCATGATTGCTAGATATGGAGAATGACGAATTTCTTCCAAAATTATCTCCTGGTATACTTCTAAAATGAAGTCCAATAGATCATTTTGAATTTCTTTTGAAATCCCTTTAAACACCGTCGACTTTTCTAAATGTTCTGCCAAAGTTTTGTCAAGTTCTGCACTAAAATTTATTAGGCCACGAAAAATTCCAGGATTTTCTGAGACACTAGTCTCATCATGTCCTCGCAGTACCAATTCAAAGATTCCACAGAATTTAACACAGTCAATAATTTTTGACAAAACATATCGATTTTTTGTTTCGTTTTTTTTATTAATATTTAACCAATAGATGAATCGAGTTGTTCCCTTATATTGACGGTTCCTAGTAAAGCAAATTCTATTGTGTTATGTAAATGGGGCCGGCATCTTTCATGTTTCTTTATTTTTTGACACAAATGTGTTAAATCGGTGACTCCAATTTGGGTCCACGATTTATCTCCGCCAAATAGTACACACGGGAAACAGAACAGGGCATTTTTCTTATTGCACCCACATATCCATTCGTTTCTTGAGTACACCTCACGATTAAATTGTCTTTTATACTGTTTACCACGACTTGAGCCTTCTTTCTCAATTAAAATATCTGGCAATGGACGCCCATCGTGTTTTAATTTAATTTTTTGTTTGTATGTGTGGTTTATAAATATTTTTACATTTAATAAATTATGGATAACATCCATTTCTGATGGGAATATTAGTAAAATAAACACAACAGTAAGTAAATAAACTCCTATAACAATACGCGAAAACTTAAAAATCGCCCCGCAAGACACAATTCTCACCTTGAACCGAGTTGGGAACTGCACCAGATGCAGTTCAAATTCTCGTTAAAGCAACACACTAAATATAACCTCGGCGGGTGTTGCGACGTGAGGGGAAACCTTGAATTTGGAGCGCAGAACTCCCTCGTATCGCCGTGCTAAGTTTATATAGACATAGAATGATACAGATGAGCGCGCGGAGACTGATTGTTTCCTGTGTTGGGCAACTGTGCCACCTTTAACTTCGCGCGCTTGTCACGCTTTATTTGATTTTAAGTGTAAAGCTTATTTTTTAATTCTTTTGGGGGTTCTGCAGCTCTTATAGACCAGCCGCCACTGTATCACTTGATTATTTTTTTTTGGTAGAATTGCATAATTGAGGGAGGGTGTTGAAGTATCTAGTTATGTTAGTAAGTTTCCCGCCTTAAGTTAGTTATATTATTAGTTAGTAGTTGGCAATTCTGCAGTCTGTCAGTAATGCTGAAAATTATCTTTTCTTTTGGACGTTTCGTTGTAAGATTATTTTCCAAATAAATGTATTATTCAACAACATTGCTTTGCTGCTGCGCTTAACTTGAATAGCAGCTGTGTAACAATTTCAGCAGGCATAATTGATAACATCGGGATCGGATTTAGAGAATAGTTGTACATAGGTACATCACATAAATATCCACCTTATTTCCATAGGTTATGTAACAATCTAAAACAATGAAAAATGAATGACAACAATTTACTTAACAATAATAATCTTACGTGTAGGTAATTACACGTTGAATTAATGACTTCTGGGGACTTAATAAGATAAATTGCATTTTTAGTTCGCCACTTACATTGCCATACAATGGCCCATATGAATTTTAATGAAGCAAATGTTTATACTTGCAAAATTCAAAGTAAATACTCGTTAAGTGCACCTTCACACTGAGCTGCTCAGCAGCGCTGCTAAGCCACTAATGCCCAGTTGCACCGAAATAGTTAAGCATTACTTATTCTTAAGTTATACTTAAGTTCACGTTTTTCCTTGCACCAAGGTCTAAGCATTTCTTAAGCAACCGATTTAAGCCATGAAATACGGTCGCTTAAGTTCTACTTTGCGCCAAGAAATAGAACCGCGCATGCCTTACGAATGTTTTGGATCTTTTTATGTCGTGTAAAAACCATATCCTCTACGAAACATCTTTCTTTTCTATTAGCGTTTGCTATTAAATTTGCAATTTTATATAGACAAAGCTATATAAAATAGAAATGGATGCAATAGTAGACGATATATTAGAAGACGATTTAGACATCTTGGAGGTTATTGACTTTGGATTTCCTAGGATGCTTTACACCAGATCTGATTATTTTTATTCCATGGACGAATATAATTTCTTTAAACGATTTCGTTTAACAAAACAAACGTGTTTAAGGGTGTTAATTTATATAGAAGAAGAGTTGGAATTTCCAAATAACACGTAGGTAAGTTTTTGTAATTGAATAATACATATTAAAACGATTGATCCTTGCAGCAACCACAGTGTTTCCCCTATGAATCAGCTGTTAGTGACTTTGCGATTTTACGCATCCTCTGGACATTTAACAGCAGTTGCTGATTTTGCGGGAATACACACATCGACTGCGTCAAGAATTATACCACGAGTGTCTGAAGCTATTGCACGACTACGACCACAGTTCATTAAAATGCCTGAAAATGCTAATGAGTTGCAGCGCATTCAAAATGAGTTTTTTGAAATTTCTGCATTTCCAAGGGTAGTAGGTGTAATAGATTGCACCCACATTAAAATACAATCCCCTGGGGGCAATGACGGGGAAATATTTAGAAATAGAAAATCATATTTTTCTCTTAATGTCCAAGCAATTTCAAATGCAAATTTAGAAATTATGGACATTGTTTGTAGGTGGCCAGGCTCAGCGCATGACTCTACAATATTCAATAGCAGTCGCATAAGGGCTAGAATGGAAAATGGAGAGTTTCCAAACAGCATACTTCTAGGTAGGTATAACATTTCAATGTATTAATAGCTAACTGAAAATCCCATAATTATTGAATAGGTGATAGTGGTTATCCCTTGAGAGATTATTTTTTAACACCATTGGCAAACCCACGTAATAGAGCTGAACAAGTCTATAACGATGCACACATAAGAACAAGGAACATTGTCGAGCGACTGTTTGGTAATTGTAAACGGCGATTCCCTGTACTGGCATATGGTATAAGACTGAAGCTACACACAGTTTTTGCAGTAATTGTCGCTACAGCCGTTCTACAAAATATTGCACGTTCCATGAATGATATGCAGCCGCCACCTTTACCAGAAGATATTCATGACGATGAGTTACAACAACTAATTGCTAATGGTAACATTCCGGAAATACCTGCGGCCAATGGTGGCAATATTGTACGGTTGAGGGATGATTTGATTAACAACTATTTTGCTCATTTGTAAAATGTAATATGTTGAAATAAAGTAAAAGTACATAGGAATGATAATAAATATGATTAATAATAGAATTTTACTTTAATGTTAAATTTTGCAAAGTTTCCTTTTTTATTTGAATATCCAGAAGTATTGATTCTCGCTGCAGAGCATGATGCTCGGATTGCCACTTCATCTCTGCTTCCGCTATAGCTAACCTGTAGTCAACTAATTTGTTGTACTTTTCCCCAAGTGCAGATGAAGTTAGAGCCTTCACAACCGTTGCAGGACGTCTTCTACTTGCACTAAATTTTCTCTAAAACATAATTGTAAGCTTGAGCAATCTTTAACAGTAACATGTTACCTTTTTAGAAGGTTGGTCATATTCCACATTTTGTTTACCGGATGTGGAAGGTGTATAAAGGTTCTCCACAGCTCCTTCGATCTGTTTGAAATACACATTGTATTTTCCGTACAAACATTTATATACCTACCTCATCATTTGGGAAATCTGTAGACAGATTGCAGTCATCTTCTTCAATTACTTCTACAATAGCAGGAGACAACAATGAATTTTGTGTAGGTTTTCTCGCTGTTCCATTTACAGGCAATACCTCGCACTATAAATTGAGATTTATTAAAGTTATTTCATGAAGACAGTAGGCATTATATAAATAATATACTTGTGGTTTTTTTCTTTACCAAATTAACAAAGTCGGAATCAAATTCAGTATTAAAACCGTATGTTGTTTTTTCGTTCATTATACTCAACACCAAGTCCTTATCAGGGCATGGTTTGGGAATCTTCATCACACCCCCTCCTTAAATAAAGTTGACTACGATTAATCTTTTATCAAAATATGATGATTAGGAAGAAATAATAAAATAACACCACACCTGTTAAATATCGTTCCTTAGTTTCTTCTGCCACCGACTTCCGTATCTCTTTCTTTTTGTTGTAATAGAGTTTTTTTAAAGACTGCAACGACCGATGACGTTCTGGACAACTGGTATTAAACTCGGAAACAACTTTGTCCCAAGTCCTTACTTTCTCTTCATTGGTAACGCCATCAGTCTTCTTGTTCTCTATTATTTCTTTGTATTTGTGGATGATACTGAATAGTAACTGTTTCTCGCTCCCAGTAAAATTAGGGGTGCGACTCTTATTTTTCTGAGACAAGTCCTACAAAAATAAGGGTCAGCAGATGATTGTAAACCATTCAAATATTGTAAAACACTTACATCGTTTTCCATTTTTAAATAGGTACGATAAAAATAGAGCACCTTTAAATCGATATCACTTGTTTATATTTTAGCAGTAAAGTGAGGTTCTGTTAAAATATACAAATAAAACCAAATTCACTAAATTATTACACTGTTGCCATGTATACAAATTCTTAAGCGATTCTTAGGTAAGAATTTATCAAATGTGGTTGGTGCAACGTACCCAATATTTAAGAACTACTTAAATGTAAGAACTACTTACTAAAGAATTTCTTAAGTAAAAAACGGTGCAACTGGGCATAAGTGTGAAGGGACACTTACGAGTATTTACTTTGAATTTTGCAAGTGTAAGCATATGCTTCCTTTTATTCATACGCAGTGACTACTGCCACGTTAGAGTGCCCGCAATATAATTTTTACAGGCACGTTAGTGACGTCATATTATAGTCGTCATTGACGTACCTATTGCCACAGTCTACACCTTTTCCACTTTTATTCGAGAAATTGTAAATTGTATTTGAGAATTGTTACTTGTATTTGAGAAAACATCAAAGTAGATGAGAATAGTCAGTTGTATTTGAGAAAGTATCATTTAATTTTAAGAAGTCGTTATTTGTATTTCAGAATTCAGAATGTAATATTAAAAATCAAATTTTTATAATCCCGCTACTGTATGTAGTCCCGCAACAGCAGCAGCAGCATCAGGCTATGTTATACATGTGATTTTGTTTTTCTCATTTTCAATTGATATCCTCTCAAATACATTTTACCATTTCTTGAATACAATTTACTACTCTCAAATTCATTTGATGCCTTCTCAAATACAAATCACTATTCTGAACTACATTTGTTGTTTTCTCAAATACATTTTACTATTCTCAAATACAATTGATACTTTCTCAAATTAACTTTATAGTTTCTCGAATAAAAGTGGAAAAGGTGTAGACGGCACGTCATACCGAATGCCGATCAAAAACTTCTAACCTCTGTTTTATTAGGTTAGGGCCAAGGATGCTATATAATATAAGGATTGCTCGATCCCTATACTTGTAATGTTGCCCGCGTTTAAGTCATATGTGACGTCACCAACGGACCTGGCTGTCAGAAATGACAGTTATAATATACAGGGTGACAATTTGAAAACTTACCACCCCCCATATCTTAGTAAATAAACGAGATATTTAAAAAAATCAATATCCGTTTCGGTAATTCGGAGGGGGAATCACAATGACATAGTTGGCGACGCACCCCCTCACACCCCCTGCGCCCTAGCCACCCCAACTTTTAAATCTATTCTCCAAATCTTGTCTCGAACCTTTCCTATGTTGGTTTTGCAATATTTCGACATTCTTGAATTATTCTCTGTCTTAGTTCGTCTAAAGTTCGCCGGTTGCGTTTTAAATACAACAGATTTCAAATGTATCATATTAGTTTATTTTTTGATTTGCACGATAATTACTAACCTAAATGTAATGCTATTTGGTATGTTTGGAAAGCATTTTTTCAGAGCTTTCCAACGACGTATCACACATGGGGGGTCACTATTTAAGATTTAAAATTTGGGGTGGCTGGGGCGCAGGGGGTTGGAGGGGGTGCGTCGCCAACTATGTCATTGTGATTCCCCCTCCGAATTACCGAAACGGATTTTGATTTTTTTAAATATCTCGTTTATTTACTAAGATATGGTAAGTTTTCAAATTGTCACCCTGTATATAATATGCTAACGCAGGATTTAAAGGTATCTTTAGAATTTTTGATGCACCTGCTATCGTACGACTACGTTTTTTGGAAAATTTTTGTTTCTCGGACTTTTCATACTTCGTTATATAATCACATAATGCTTTATATGAATAAAACTTTTGACCTATGTAAAAGTGCTTTTCTACTGCTGCTGATGCAGGCCCAGTGTCACATCTACTGTCCACTTGCTTTACTTAACGTATCTTTAACGCAAGATTCCATGTTTAAAGTACACGATTACCCTAACTGCCCTACAAACAAAACAGAGGTTAGACATTTATTGTTATTTATTTTTTACTTGCAGGTTATCCGTATGACCGTTGACGTGGCGCCAATTTTCAAATAATAGGCACGTCAATGACGACAGTATCTATTATGACGTCACGAACGTGCCTGTAAAAAATATATTACCAGGCACTCTAACGTGCCAGTAGTCACTGCCTTATTCATATTGGGCCCTGATTCTATTTCATTTCGACGTCGAAATCTCAAAGCGACTCCGCCATGACAGTCGCTTGTCGTTTGCTATTCACAACATTTCGACTTGTAGTTCCATCTAGGGATATTTGGTACGTTTTATTGGCGGTACGCAGATATTGTATTGGCTCTACTTTTTAATGATGGCGGTTTGTTTATATTTATTTTTCTGTTGTTGACCATGGTTGTTGAACTTATAATCGTTCGTTTATATTTTTGTGTAAAGAAGCCTGTTTTTACTTTAGTTTAGTGTAGCAAATTTATTTATTTAGTGTAATTATTATAGACATATTGTATATTTAGTTTGTTTCGTCATATTTGCAAGCAAAATGTTTGGCGAAGAAGATGACCGCGAAGGTGGAACGAAGATGACACCAGAGCAAAAAACCATAATGGTAGAGTTTATGGAGGACCATCCAGATTTTGCCAAAGGCAAACTTCTTGGGAATGATGGGAAACAAAATAGGAAAGCCATGTGGGACATTTTGACAACCCAATTGAATAGTGTAATAGGACCTAAGAAAACAAGCCACAAATGGCAACGAGTAAGTACTCATTGAGATCTTGTATTTCAGGCTTTTAAATGGGTCTGGTAAAAGGGAAGAGAGAGTACAACAATAATTAATTGTTGTTTTTAGGTATGGATTGACTTGAAAAATAAGGTTAAAAAAAAGGCCAGTGCAATAAAAAAGAGTATGGGCCAAACAGGAGGAGGACCACACTTAAAAACAACATTAACCGATATCGAAATAAAGATAATTATTATTATCGGAGAGGCTGCAGTGTATGGCTTAGAAAGCACTCAGGAAGCTCCACTGGATAGTGAGGATGTAAATCAACTTGATCCTGAGCAACCAAGTACCAGCCATATGACACACCATGAGATCACATTACAAGCTCGCACCAGCCATGTGACACAGCACAATGTATCACCTCAACCTAGCACTAGTCGTGTGGCTCAACCACAATTATCATCATCACCAGAAGTGATGTCAGCAGAAAGTGATATTGATGCTTGTGTGGAGGATCATACCTACTCTTCTGTAAGTTTTGACAGTGATCTATTGCTTACATGTTTATTCTTAAGTTCCTTTTTTAGTTGGGAGAAAAAAAATTAAAAAAAAGAAAAATTTCTCAAAGACAGTCTTCCCCCACCAAGACAATTAAAACCTCCTCTTCTTGCAGCAGCTCTGTTCAGGATACTCCTAGACGACGAAAAAGTAAGTTATTAAGTATATTTATTTTCTTGGGCAACAATTTCCAAAATATTTCATGTCACTTCTTCGGTGCTTTGAAAATTGTCATATACATATAAATACCTATCTCAATTTTAATTTAATAAATATATTGTTTTAAAATTATTTTATTTTTTAGTGCAACAACCAACAATAGCAGCACAAGCATCACGTCGTTTCGCAGAAATAGGTGAAACTTTAAATTCAAGAATGGAATCCATCGATTCCAAACTTGATGTATTAATTGCTGAAAAAAAAGAGAGTAATAAAATTTTAAAATGCCTAGTGGCAGCCATTGAACATTAAAAAAAATAAGTTATTTTAAATAAACAGTGTTTTAATTTTTTTTATTAAAAAAATATTAAGTACAATAAAATTAGCCATAAATTATGATAACGTATACACATAACAATACTAATACACATAATAAGTACCTTGCTTTTTTATCATAAAAATAAAATAAAAAGTTTACTACAATGAAAATGAAACTTACAAAATTGTAAACATTAAACAATATTATTGTCAACAAAATTAAAATATTGGTCCACATAAGCTTCTCGACTTTGTTGACCCAAATTCCTTAAGAGAAGATCCTGTTGATCCAACAGAGGTTGTGGAAGTGGTTCCTGATCAATTTCGTCCCAAAGGGGGATAGGATTTGGTACCCTATAATGAATGGCAATGTTATGTAGTATTGCGCAGGCTAAAACTATTCTTGCAGCCTTATTTGGTGCATAATGTAACACTCTATCTTTCAAAAGGCATCTGTGTCTACCTTTGAGAAGACCAATGCACCTTTCAACCACACTTCGAGACTGTTTGAATGTATTATTGAAAACTTCTTGTCTCTGTGTATTTGTACGAGCAAAGGGCACTAATAACCATGGAAGACACGGATATCCTGAATCCCCTGTAAAGAAAACTGACATGAAACCTATTATATTGGTTTTTTGTATGTTTTAAGTAGTCAAATTATTACTTCTATTAAATAATACAAACCCATTATCCTATCATGGCGTTGTCCATTTTCATAGTTTGCACGCAAGGCTCTTCCAATTCGGCTCGATCTCCAAATAAATGCATCATGTGTGCTACCTGGCCATTGAGATACAATATTTATAATTTTCATATCTGCGTCACATATCTAAAATTAAACAAACAGATAAAACATGTAGATAGATCATTTAATCCTTTATTTAGCCAATATGCTAGTTTACAAAAAGACGTACATTACAATTGCTTACATTACAAAGCTCATGCTTTGTATTACTTACTATTTGACAATTTAAGCTGTGATATCCTTTTCTATTTACAAACATATGTTCATCGACCCTTGGCTTAACTATAGCTATATGAGTGCCATCCACAACTCCTATTATTTCAGGCATATTAAATACTGCATGAAACCTTAAAAAGATGTTACTTTTCATAAAATAAGTAAGAATGGCAATCAGGAACTATTACCTTTCTTTATTAACATTCCGTTCCACATCATTTCTAGGGAATTTAATCCATCTTCTTGTTAAATGTCTAAGTATTGCATCCGTAACCTCAGTGATACTGCGACTAAGGCTTGATTGACTAATGCATGTAAAAAAATTGTTGGCAAGTCCCCTTTGGTAGCTTCCAACACCATAAAAATGTATAACTGAGAGTACCTAAAATATGTAAACATTTTGAACGAGTACATAAATTATAAAGAACACTAGTTTGTAATAAACACCCAAAAGCAAAGCTTTTTTAAAGCATACACAACACTGATTGTTGTTTGCTTGTAAATTTTTATATGTGAAAATTATTACACTCTATAATCTAGATTGTGTAAATATTACTATTTTACAAGAAAGATGACGTATTTCAATATTCAATGCAATATTTGTACTAGGTATACTTACCCTAACCATTTTGGGTATCTTCGAAGTATAAACACCCTCCACCAAATGTGGTGCTAGCACCCTTAATAGGTACATTGCAGCATCCTTATTTAAGCGGAACTGTTGTCTAAATTGAGATTCGCTCAATGAAAATGGGTTTTGCGCATCTCTGACCATTCTTTTCATAACCCGCTGATACCGTCTGTTTTCTTCTACTTCCAATGCCTCCAAAATAAGTAAATTTCCAAATAACGCAGCCATTACTATTAACTAAACCAAGCACAATTATTATTATAAGTAAAACAGAATACCGCAAAATAATGATATATCATATAGTAAAGAAACACGACCTCAAAGATAAAACCGAAATGTAAATCATTATTATCAACGATCACTAAAAAGATTATTTTTAAGGTTAATATTGCATTTATACGTCAAATCTCGAAAACAAAATATGTCCGTTAAGATTTTCGACTCGAAATGTAAATTTCAACCACTCTCTAGTAGTTGAAATTAATTTCGATTAGTTGAAATTTAATGACGTCATATTATTAGTTCAGCCGAAATCCGCCAGGCTCCCCGAGTCGCATTTCGACGTCGCCATACTAATTTCGACGTGTTTTCGGTCGAAATCTCAATTAGAATCAGGGCCCTGGACATTGAATTAGATTTGAGGTTAAATACCGTCAACGAATGAACGAACACAAACCAAACCATAGGCGTACATTGCGCTACCGCTATGAAGTGGCCGCGTTTCAAACTGATTCAGATGCCGCATTTGCTATTTAATTAAACAGTCGTAGATAAAATAGCGTATTTTACTTACATATAAAGGCGATTATGACACTCGGAAGAATTACATGTTGCAAACTTCACCTCGTGTCATAATCGCACTCTTTATATGCTCGTAGAATAATATATTATTGTTTTACTTTCGATGTTGTAGGGGAGGTATGTATGTCTGAGATGGCATACATTTTTTAAATCATGTATAGATATGCATGAGTAAGTTTTTAATATAAACTAAAAATACGAATTAGTAGTGGAAACAATAGGCTATCTGCTAAACAAATATATAATGAATTAAAATAAAAAGTATTCTTAATAAACGGATTATAAGAAATGGTGACCTATGTCATCTCAGCCGAAAGCATTCAGCTGAGATGGCATATCATATTATTAAAATTCACTAAAGGCAAAGATCACAAAGAAATTGTTTTGCTGTTCTTGGCGCACCTGCACGCGGTCGAAGTAGATTCTGGGGTTCGTAGGGATATGGTCGGGTTTCTCTGAATAAATCCATGAAGCCAGTCCCAACCAGCGATGTTTTTCATCATGGAGAATCTATGAGGTAGATTTTTTGCTTTCGCAATTTGAAAGGCAAGTTTTCGTACATCATACGTTGTGAAACCGAAAAATCTGATTTCCAATGTTTTAATGTGCTCCACAAGTTCTTTTTCAAGTTCACATGAAAATGTAACCTTTTGACCTAATTATTTCTTTGGAGTTTGAACCATCGCCGCTCTTAGCTCTCCGCCGTAGTGCTAAATGGCACATCATATGTCTTCGACGCCAACCCATTTCCTTTTTCTGAACTGCCTCAATGGCTAACTTCATGTTTACTTCGGACCAGCTTTGTCTGGAGACATAGTGGAGCGGCGAGGTTAGAGTGTAGCGGAAAGCGTAGCCGAGAGTGTTTTGACCCCCGATGCTAGCGGCGCTTCACATTTTTGTTTCCATAGAGATTTCAAAATAATTAAAACAATCAGTGTCATTTTTAATGGAGTTTGCAGTTTATGCTTTGTACTCTTCAAATATACAGTCTTTATAACTAGGTACAAAAGCAGGTATCAGTGAAGAAGTGTACCTACGCGAGACGTTGTTATAATGTAGCCGAAGCTGCGGCCGCCGTAGTGCAATATTCGCTTCCCACAAAGGCAAGAAAGAGATACGAAAAGGCGTACAAACCTTTTAATGACTGGCGCAACACTAAAGGATTAATTACTTCCACACATATTCCATTAATTGTTAGTAATTAAAAAACCATTATCCTTTGTGTAGGTGTATTAATATTTAAAAATATCCACATAGTCTGCATTATAATTATCGTTGATTGCATTCAAGGAACGATCTAATTGTTATTTTGCATGTACTAGGACTGTAACGGGAGTCAGGCAAAAATATTACAGTACTAGTCAGGTAAAGATGAACTTTCTAATGTCAAAATACCCTGAAATTTAGATTTTCTTGACGGTTTCATGTAAAATGGTAAAATACGACAGTTGTCTATTTATTATGCTATTATGCCTACATATTCAAAACAAAAAAGTGTATAATATTTGTAGTACCTTCTAATAATTGTCACTCCGTAATCTCCTGAACACCAGTCTCAGCACCTGGTACATCTCCAAGGTTATACAAAGTGTACTGGTTTTCACAGACCGAGGTTGCACGGGACCCAGACAAAGAACCATGACCAGAAACAGAAGTAGAAGATGAAGAATCAACCCTCGTGACTGCAATATGCATATTTCATTACTAAATTTTGGACATCATTTCGAAAGATTAATTTGTTCATTCCAGCAATCAACTTGAGATGGGGCTTGAGACTTTCGAAAAACTTAAAGTCTTCGTCATCAGTATTCTTATTTTGTTCCTATTCCTGTTCTTGTTTTCTATTCTTTTATTGTAGTATTGAAACTTTTTTTTCTTCAAGCTGCACTCACTAAAGAGCTTGATTATGAAAAAACAATATTCAATTATCGTTTGTCTATGGCCAGAAGAATTATAGAGAAAACTTTTTGAATAATTGCTAACCGTTTTCGAATTTTTCATATTTCTATAAATTTACAAGTTGATAATATTGAGAAGGTTGTTTTGGCATGTTGTGTATTGCATAATTTCTTGCGGAGAAATTGTTCCCTGACATACACATCACAAGACGTGTTTCATGTAGAAGATACTAGCAATGGTACAATATTGCTTCTGGTTTACAAACTGACTCAGACAATCTGTTAAGTCTTCAAAAGGGCTATAATAGGAATCCCAGTGCAGAGGCAAAACAAGTGAGAGAGGAATTTAAAATACAGGGTGATTCCTATAGTACCTGCCACCGTTTGGGAGCGTATAGGGGGTGCCTAGGGGAGTATTTTGATATAGGACACTTGGGGTCGGAAATCTAAAATAAGGGCGCCAGAACCAAATTTATCTTCTGGAATTTCACGCCTGTATGTAGGCAACCCAACCGACCGACGTTTCGCGCGGAGCGATGCAGAGCGAGTTAGCGCGAGGAAGCGACATGGGAGGGAAGGAGGGAAAACGACAGTCAAGAGCAATAACGTTTACAAGTGTTCAACGTGGCCACCGTTGTTCTCAATGCACTTCCTACATCTAGCCAACTATTATTATACTATTGCCATAGTGTTTATTCACTTGATACGCGTCGTTGCAGACGGGATTTCGTGGGTTTAAACAAAATTCTGATCAAGTGTCAGCCCACACATCGCCGCCTGAGATCGCTCCGTGTGCACCGCCGGCCGGTTGGGTTGCCTACCTACAGGCGCGAAATTCCAGAAGGTAAATTTGGCTCTGGCACCCTTAATTTAGATTTCCGACCCCAAGTGTCCTATATCAAAATACTCCCCTACGCACCACCTACACGCTCCCAAACGGTGGCAGGTACTATAGGAATCACCCTGTATACTTCAAATCACGAAGATATTCTTTTTCGGTCGGCATTTTGAAACACAACTAATTAATAATGCAACACGAACTATTACAATAATGAAGTGAAAACACTGCTCGCGGTAACAATTGATTAGGTTGAGTAGAACACGTGGTGGAAGATTACGTCACCAATGCTTCATGCGCATGCTCAAATTGGAACTGAGGTTTAAACATCGTTCAGACGCACAATCTTAACACCAACCGCAAGCCGATTTTCAGTCCGGGACAGACTTTACTCAAGCCAACTTTTTTGGCTTGTGCAAACTTCAAACCCGTGTTCACACGCTCAAATAATTTGCACAAACCAGTTTGCGCAAGCCAGTTTGTGCAAATTATTTAAGCGTGTAAACCGACCGTTACAGAAGCTAGTAGGAAGCCTTTGTTAGGTAGGGAATGGATCAGACAATTGAATTTATTACAAATTAATACGGTGTTGCAATTGCAAACAGAAAGTAAATTAGACGTGCATGGTTTATTTGAGAAGTACAGTACAATTTTTGATGGGACCTTTACGGTAATCAAAGGTATACAAGCCAAGCATAAATTAAAAGCTGGTGCTAATCCAGTATTTATGAAAGCACGTCGTGTCCCGTTCAAATTATTACCTTTAGTTGATAATGAAATTGAGAGATTGGTACAGGCACAAAAATGTTAGAAAAAGTTAGTACATCGGAATGGGCTACTCCGGTAGTTCTGGTACTGAAAAGTAATAATACAATCAGATTATGCGGGGAGTTTAAAGTCACAATAAACCCACAATTACATATAGATGAGCATCCCTTGCCTACTATCGACGAATTGTTTGCGTCAATGGCAGGAGGGAGGTATTTTTCTAAAGTGGATTTACAATTACTAGGTAGCTCCTGAAGATAGAAAGTTACTTACACTGAATACGCACAAAGGCTTATACCAATGTAACCGATTGTTATATCGAGTAGCTGTTCAAATTTCTCGATGAGTAACTCTGCTATTGTTTTACCGAGGCACGTGGCGCAGTGGTCGCGCTCACCGATGCTATTCGGGAGGTTGTGGGTTCGAATCCCGCTGCCGACTGCTCTGTCTGGTGTTTTGTCAGGGGGTTTTCCTCAGTACTGTCCCCCTCAGCACCCTAACTCCGTTCCTTCCGCTCCCATCCCTAACTTTACCCATCCTTACAATCCCGTTCTCTGGCTGAAGAGGGCCAGGAAGCCCTGAGCAGCCCGCCTCCGTTATCCCTGTAGTCAGGGGTGCCGGAGGAATGAAACACGTTGGCCTTTTTCCTTTTTTTTTCTTTCGTAAACGAAAGAATTTCTGAAACTTTAATAATCATTAACATTTCAATATCCTCAAAGATATGATGATCATCAAATTTCTGAATTACATCTTCCACAAAGTTTTTTATTTTAAGCAACTCTACTCTTTCTTTTGACAATCTGCAGAACACTCCTCATCTTCGCTACTACTACTGGACGAAATAAGTAGACAAACAAAGTACCATTTTTGTGACATTGCCATGAAATTGTAAACAAAAATGCTAAACAGCTGATCAGATTTGAATGCCGCACGTGCCTCAAGACATCGTTCGGAACTATGTGCACTTTAGGCAAAAAATGTTGCACTGATATTCCAATGAATACTTGTACTACAATGACCAATGGTTTATAAAAATTTGCACTCGGTGCGCATTTTTTCACCAATAAATTTGAAAGACATTTGAAGGAGGTACCTGGTGACAAGCTTCATGTAGATCCCCAACCGGCTCATGTTAATGTTTTAAATGTACATGTACTTAATAAATAAAACTTTCTTACCTGTTCAGCCATTATTAGACGCAGAGCGGTCAATGATAACTAGAAACCAAGATAATTTTAAATGAAAGCAGTTGAAATAAGATGCTTAATTGTTCAATGTTGTAGTATTTCCAATTGATGTTAATCCATTGAGCTACACTTCTGGTATGTTTGCTTTAATACTGCATTATGAAATTATTTTATATTATTTCAGATCATACTAATAATTCAATCTCTGCTAACATTCTTCTCGTAATGAGAGACACTGATGGTTTGTATATTATTGTATCAATAATTAGAATTTGATAGATGTTTTAGTTGAAGCTCCACCTGCGTCTGAAATGGTGTACCAAATTCCTAAGTACAATACAAGTAAGTTGGATTTGTTTTTTTTTTATTCACATTAATACTATAGTAAAATCCTAACTTAAGAAAATTCCTTTCTTCAGTGCTGCTTCTTAAGACAGCATCTATGTGAAAACAAATCGTATTTGTTTAAAAATTCGTATTTATAGTGTCACAAAAAACTTAGTATAATAAGAATGCTCTGCTACCACCAAGAGGGTTCCTGGTAGGTAGACATGGAAATCTTTTTAAACAATAAATAAAGTAAACACCATATAATCAATGCATCATGTACCTTTTTGCAACTACTAAGACTTACATACCTATATACCTACTTTTAAGGTTGTGTGGAGAAAAAATTAGATCAAGTGTTGAGAATGTTAACAGCCATCAAATTGGAGCTAGATGAGCTAAAATTGAAGAATCGTAAAACCAACCAGGCTGAACAGGTTTCCATACCAGAGTTTCCACTAGACCACTACAATGTGTAGAGGATTTAGAAACGTTTGAAAGAAACCTACAAACTGACGAGGAATTTAAAGTAAAAGTGGTAAGTGTCCGTATCAGTATTAATTGCTGTAAATTCACTACATATTTTCAGATTAAATACTTTAAATATGTAGGGGGAACATCTTTAAGAGACATAACCACTAGATGTTTTATAAAAAGTTTTACAAATAGCTTGTGCCAAAAATGTTCGTGGAAGGGCTGGAGAAATAATAATTATAGAGTTGAAGATTTAATTTTAATTAAATGTCTTTATGGTAATTATTCAATTTCTTTTGTACTAGCTATAATTTGTACCTTTTACAGATGCTATTTCTTCAGTTTTCCAATCCACTGAAAAGGAGTTTGAAACTATGGTACGGGATTATTTGCGTCATGGAAAGCAACGCCGAGAACGAGAGGAAAAGAACAAGTCCAAAAACGATGTTGTTTGATATATTGCAATTATTTTCAATATAGTATATTAAGATAAAAGTGTATAATCAAGTCTTTAAAGCACGCGCAACGAGTTTAAGGGCACGACGCAAAGCGGAGTGCCTTTAACGTTGCAAGTGCTTTAAAGACCAATTATACACGTGTATCTTATAGTATTTTTTATTATACCTGCAGTATAATTTAAAAATAGGAAATACAATGAAGTCATATTGACGTTATACTCGAATACATGTCTAATTAAGTGGGCTGGGTGTTCGTAATTTCACGATTGCCATGGAAATGTCACTTGACGTTTGCTTATAAAAATCATCGTCTTTGTGAATTAAACGATTTCCGTTGAAAAAGATAATACACCGTCCATTAAATCGATTGTTGTAAAATCTAAACAAACGTTGGTAGGTGTAAAATCCAAATCCAGTAAAGCCTATTATAAAGAATATGAAAAGTTGTTTCCATAGATGGAATAGGAAGTTACTTACGAATAAAGTCTTAAATGCATCCGCTGGCATATATGAAGGAAATGTCAAAGGTATTTAAATCTTCTATATTTTGGTGCATTCATTCAAAACTTTAAAGCAATGCTGCGGTTAAAAAGTGGAACAGATTTGGAAGCATACCCTAAATTACGCGCGTTTGTGAAAGCTTCAACCAAAGGATAGGTACAAGCCAAAGCAATGATCTGCATTTACAGAAAGCGACACCTAAGAGGATTTTTTATTTCATCCAGATGACAGTTTCAAAAGTCATACTTGAAGTATTGTTACTTAGCAACTTTAAAGCACGTGTGTTTTAAAGGCCCTTTTTCGCACGCATTTGACTGTTTAAAACGGAGATTGTGATTCAGGTATAATAAAAAAGTATATACCGCTGTGTATACTTTTAAATGGAGTTACAGTAATTTTCTGCCGGAGTTTCTGAGCGTTACAATAGAAATTACATTTACTTGTATAGCGAATTAAAGAAATTTAATGAAAGTCTCATAGGAGTTAATTTTTCCATAGGAAAAGATGTTATTGCGAGGTTACATTGCGAGTCCTTTACTACAATATGTAATTCAGGATTGAACTCTCAGTACTTGTTTCCTATTTGATATTCTAAGGGCCGGTTTATTCAACTACCCAACAAATCTTAAGTAACTACTGGTTAGTTAAATTTACTTATGAAAAGTAAAGCAATTCTGTCTATTCATGTGCTACTGGCTGTTAAGTAGATACTGAAAAGGTTGGTATGTTTTTAAACGAATAGTCACGCACACCAGTAGGTGAGCGTCAACGTTTTTAAACGATCTGTAATTCTTAGAGAGAGATGCGGCATACGAATGCTAGTATTAAACAAAGATAGTGACAACGTTTACGTTACTTTCTAAGGTGGTTTTGTTAGGTTATATACCGTTTGCGCTTTTACTTGTTCGGTATTAGTTATTCTACGTACCGGTACCATGGATGCATATACAGGTAAGTTTTACCAATTACGGAATATTCACTACTATTACAACATGTTTTTACAGCTAGTGATAACAAAAAACGGGCACGATCTTCGAATTTTACAATGGCTGAATCAAGGTTACTAGTAGACGAAGTTTGCAAACGGAAAAAAATTATTGAAAATAAACAAACTGATGCTGTGACATGCAAACAGAAAGAGGACGCGTGGATCAACCTCGAAAGTGCATTTAATGCAAACAGCGGATCCACGTTTCGATCAACTAAAATGTTAAAAATAAAATACGAAGGCATAAAACGAAGTCTCCAGCAGAAACGTAGTAAAGAGAAGTGTGGATTATATCGGACTGGTGGAGGCCCTCCCGATACAGTGACCTATACTGACTACGAAGAGAAGCTGCTAGCTATTATAAGTACGCAAGTGGACGGATTACACACGCAAAATGATTGTGATAAAGGTAACAATTAAAAAGACCCTATTACATTATTTACAAAAGTGCTGCAGATTTAGAAATTCCTGTTATTCCACCACCAGAACCAGTCGAATGTACTCAACCGATTGTAATCGATGCACCAATGTCGACAGCAGAACTTAGTGAAGATGAAAGTAATTTGTGGTAATTACAAAGGGATAAATAAGACCTGTATACTGTATATTGTAGGGTGTAATAACATCACCAGAGCTACATCTCATTTAGAACCCGTTGCATATGTTTTGGATATCCCCATCGAGATAGATATGCCAAATGAAGAAGCAACTCCAATTGAAGCAAGTGCAAGTGATGTCGGTAAGTGCTTCCTTTCATTTTAATTCCTTAATTGAAGTGAGTATTTATTGTATCTAGCAACAAATGCAACTGGTTGGCAATCGTGGACCCCACAAAAAATGAAAGAACCACCTCACAAAGCTTTGCAACAAAAAACAAACCGTAAAGCAAATCTAGAACAAAAATTCAGTAAATTAGCAAACAGTAGAGAGGAGCTGGTTAAATTGCAGTTGGCAAATGTGGAATTGGAAAAAGAATTCTGTAAGGGTTTTTCGGTGGGCACGCGGGTAGCTGCAGTCGTGCCCCAGGGTTTCTAAATAAAACTTATTTACACACCAGTTTCCTTTTATTTTTGAACACCGTGTATCTACACCACAGAATACAGAATTGTTATTTAGTTGGTAGCCCTGGTGTCGATACGGTAGTATTCTGCAGTTGGCTATGCCGTTGCCTCGGGTTGCGGTAAAAGGGCAATGGCGGCGATCTCAGGTGTCGAGATGTCAGAGCTGATCGCCTCGGCTCAGCGGTACTCTAATTGGCAGTAGCTGTAAGTTTATCGATTAGCGGGTTTTTATCCGGGAGTTGGTAAGCTATCGATGAATCGGGGTGCGAATGATTGGTGCCGCCGGGTTCTATTTCAGGTGAATGACACCAGCACTTCCGAATACTCGGCCCGTCAGTGCGGTATGGTACTTATGCTAGAGGTGGTACACAGGATGTGACACGGCCACTAACCCCGTACACCACGCTCGAGGTTGAAGCAGAATCAACGGTCGCAAACTGGAGGAATGCAGGTCGAAGGCCCCACAGTTCCCAGTTCCCGTACTTTGACTCGCCTCGTATCTAAGGGACTGGTGATAGTATGGTAACGAAAAGCAAGATGTGACACGGCCACTACCTCCGCTTAACGTTCACAACCTTACGACTAAATCAAGCAAGCGGGAGTTGGCTACATGCGGGTCACAGGCCCCACAGGTATCGAACTTCCGGGTGTTTGAGGGTTCGTCTTTCAAGGACTGGATGATTTCTAATGAATGGCGAGGTTAAGGGTGCAGGGACAGGTGGGTTAAGGATATAAGCGGAACGGAAACGGTATCGAATGCAAATGGGAAATCGGATGAATGATTATCAGTTTCAGGTCTGGATTCAGGTTTTCGGTCATCAAATGACAGGATAGAAAGGCGTGAAAGGGAAACAGCAAAGCATGAGTTAGAAATGGAGATCTTAAAATTGAAACAAAAATTATTACAAAAGCAATTATGTTTGTAAAATTTGTATTAAAATTCAGTTATTTTATAAAGTTACTTTTAATTTCTATGATTGTACAACTGTTCAAAATATTCTAATAACTCTCTTCTATGATGGTGGTTATCATTGTCATTCCTAGGTGGAGGAGCCAGTACATTCTCTATTAGTGGGTCATCCTCCAAATCGTCAATGACATCTCTCTCTTGACGTGCAATGTTATGTATTACTGCTGTGGCGACAATAATATTTTGTGCTAATTCAACACGACACCTCATTCCTACGGATAGTATAGGGAAACGCCGCTTCCAAATGCCAAAAGTTCTCTCCACTACAGTTCTCGTGCGGATTAACGATTCATTAAACAGGGTCTCTATTTCACCTTGGGGATTGTAAATAGGTGTAATTAGATACGATCTGAGGGGGTATGCACTATCGCCTAATAGCAGTCCATTGCCCATTTCCCCATTTTTAAATTGCATTCGAATGAGTGAATTATCAAATATATTTGCGTCATGGCTTGATCCAGGCCATCGAGTGACAATATTTCGTATGTAGTGCTTTGCATCACTGATAACTTGCACATTTAAGGAGAAATATCCTTTCCTATTTCTAAATGTCTCGGCTTGTTGCCCACCTGGTGAAAAGAAATTATGTATGTATTATTACATGTAGGTAAGTAGTTAGGTACTTAAACTTTGATCATACCTGGTGATCAGATTGAATCCGGATGTGGGTACCATCAAGGGCTCCAAGAACTCTTGGAAATGCTGCAATGTTGCAGAATTTTGCTTTGACATTATGTTGCTCTTCTGGATCTCTTGGGAAATAGATATAGTCCCGGCGTAATTGACACAAGGCAGTTACGGTTCTCTTTATTATTTGTGCCGCAGTACTCTTATGTATTCCGCCGAAATCTGACACGGTTATATAAAAGCTTCCACTTGCAAAAAAGCGAAGCGTAAGAAGCAACTGCTGCAATGGAGCTATGGGATTGTTCCTGACAAAAAACACGTAATTACATACCATCATCACAGATGTATACTTTTGCACTTACCTGTTAGTACGAGCCCGAATATCACCTTGTATTAACTCTAATACTACAAGGACGGAAGCTTTAGACAATCTAAACCGTCTTACAAAATCAGTTTCATCCCACTCGTGAAAGTTATCGACGTGACGAAATCTATTAATTGTATTATAGGGTCGCCTTTCAATGTTATTAATAATATCCATTTCGTTAAATAACAAAATATCGTCGATAACGTCCATTGTTTACATACAATACAAAGTGTGAGGTTAGAATAACTGAAGTAACACCTTACTGGCGCATTGAAGTAGCCTATAAGTTTACTTTACCAGTAAGCTATTTACACGCCCCTGTAAATTTACTTGGCTGTGAATATACAGATGTCTCTCTTACTTGAACCAGTAACTTACTTTGAACTTTACTTGAGCTTGAATAAACCGGCCCTAAGAGTAATTTACAGTTACATGCGAACTCAGTAAGTCAGAGGTACGTTGGTCTTTACACCTTGGACAATTAAAAAGGAAACTCTGTGAAGATGATACTTTGCCATCTTCATCCACAGCTGCACCTTCAACTTCAGCCGCAGTAGTGGCTGTTACTGCAACTTGCAAGTAGGCCACTAATAATGACTCCGGAACCAAAAGCAACGTTTTCATCAGAACATCAATGGCCAGATGTATGGAACGAATCTCAGTGCACTGATTTTAAAGAAAAGTATTTGTGGCTTGTTAGTTCAAACGGGAAACTTGGCTGTCAATACTGTGCTGCTAATTTAAATCACATGAGGCTGAAGAAAGAGCGGTTACATATTTCGGAGGAGTGCACCGGAAAACTTTAAGCCATTGTTAACAGATGCAAGTGATTTCAGAGCGCACATATATATATAGACACACACACACACACACACAGTGTGTCCCAGATAGTGTGGGATTGCATGGGTTACTTTGTTATTATTAAGGATAGAGAATTGGTTAAATGGGCAATGTTTTGCAGTTTTGGATGCTTATTTAAAATTTCCTTTTGGAAATTCAAAATGTCGCATAGGTTCGACGTAAATTCAAAAAAACTAAAATTGGTAATTTCCTTTAATGTCTTATATATATATATATATACAGGGTGTTTTTTTGGGAGCTTTAGTTAAAAGTTTCTGGGAAAGTAAGATAGGTAGGATTTTGAAAATTTGTACTTAGGTGTTACTCTGAAGGCCGAATCGATGTAAAATATTTTCAAAATGGCCGCACTTCCGGAAACACCGGAAGTAGATAGTAACTTCGTTATTTTAAATGGCAACCCCTATTTTTTATTGCATTTTTGGATTCTACGTGAAATTTCAGTTCTTTTGATACCCATATGTCATATCTGCCATTTATGGTTTTTAAGTTATTTTGACTTTAAGAAAAAAAAATGGCGGATGCAGATGGTACCTTGATAATTGATTACTTGAAAAAGGTTATAGTCATGGCAACCCATTTTTATCAGTGCATAGAGAATGAATAGGGCTTTCTTTTAGTGTACTTAAAACAAAGTTAAGTTGCGTACAACCGCACCTATGGAGATCCAAATTTAAGAAACTTCAAAGTCTATAAACTCAGTTTTTTAAATGGAATGACCATGTTCTTAATATTGCATGAGATAGAGAATCGAAATTGGCATATTTTGATATTACATGTTCCTATAGCTATCTTTAACAGTTTCTGATTTATTCCCATTTCATTGAATTGATCTCGGAATTGATGCCATTTTTTTTCGCATTTTCTTTTTAGTAGTTGACCATGATTTTATAACAATCGAATTTTAAACAAATCAAGGAATGGATTCTTTAATACCACTGATTCTAGTTCTAGTCTAAATAATTCATTAATAAATAACTCACTTAATAAGGATATAGGACAGAAAATTTTTGAAAAATCTAAACAGAGTCGTTCAACTGAATTTCTTAAACAACGTATAAGTCTGGAAATTAAGAGAGGTAACGCGATATCTGTTCTAGCAACAATTCCATACCAAAAATGTTTCAACAAAGTTTTTTATATTTTGCATTGAATTTATTTTGTTAATCTTGCATTTGCAATTCAATTCATTTTCTTAATTTCTCATTTCTTGTAGAGCTTTGTATAACTTGTGCTTCAACGGTTTGTAGTGCATTAGGGGTACAAAATTTCAAAAATTCATACAATTTCGTTCTAGTTTTCGAATGAATGTACGGAAAGCACGCGCCGCGATTCTGCCCATTTCACCATAAATAACAATTAAATTCCAAAATAGGTGAAACCACTGCGAGCCATTTTTCGATTTTTGAAAAACTTATGTTAACCTATAACAGTGGGTGATGGATTAGTGTCACTAGATTTGTTTAAAATTCAATTGTTATAGAATCATGGCCGACTACTAAAAAGAAAATCCTAAAAAATAGTGTCAATTCAATAAAATGGGAATAAGTCAGAAACTGTTAAAGATAGCTATAGGAACATGTATTGTCAAAATATGCCCATTTCGATTCTCTATCTCATGGAATAGTAAGAACATGGTCATTCCATTAAAAAAAACTGAGTTTTTAGTCTTTGAAGTTACATAAATTTGGATATCCATAGGGGCGGTCGTACGCAACTTAACTTTTTTTTAAGTGCACTAAAAGAAAGCCCTATTCATTCTCTATGCACTGATAAAAATAGGTTGCCATGACTACAACCGTTTGCAAGTAATCAATTATCAAGGTACCATCTGCATTCGCCATTTTTTTTCTTAAAGTCAAAATAACTTAAAAACCATAAATGGTAGATATCGACATATGGGTATCAAAAGAAGTGAAATTTCACGTAGAATCCAAAAAAGCAATAAAAATAGGGGTTGCCATTTAAAATAACGAAGTTACTATCTACTTCCGGTGTTTCCGGAAGTGCGGCCATTTTGAAAATATTTTACATCGATTCGGCCTTCAGAGTAACTCCTAAGTACAAATTTTCAAAAACCTACCTATTTTACTTTCCCAGAAACGTTCAACTAAAGCTCCCAAAAAAAACACCCCTATTATAATATATAATATAATATATATATATATATATATATATATGAGGGCGCCACCAGCTCGGACACTATAATGTTAGAAGTAGGGTCTGCTCCGATTTTTCTTTAGTTTTTGTTGCGTTCCCATAGGAAAAAATCATTGTATTCCATAATTTTAACGTCAACTTTCCCTTTATTCGATTTTTGGACGGCTTCAACAAAATCAGGAAAATCGTAAGTTTTGCGCTGTCTGTTCATAGATAGTTCCACCTGGTGGTGGAGTTCACAATGTAAGCCAAAAATGTATAAAAGCACCAATTCTTGTTCTGGCTTGAACAATTGTCAAGCCATATAATAATGTTCTCCAAATCTCTGTGTTTTAAAAAAAAGCGTAGAAAGTACTTACAAGGTCTTCTTTGTTGCGGCCACTTGTACCCTCGTGCCATATCACTGCGAAGGGTTTTGCTTTTGTATTTCCCTCAACTGCAACAAAACTTTCGTGATAAGCTATAATCCGTTTTGTGAATATCACTTTCTACACGCGGCAGCATAATTTAATTTTTTGTAAATCTGCTGAGAAGTAGTTAGTGTTCATTTCAAAATTTTTGGATCCATGCTCCTGATATTGTTTCACATTCGTCTTCCATGGCGCTTTCGGAGTGACCATGTAGCTTAAAATGTTCGCATTCTTCGCACTCCTCTTGGCCAAGTTTCGCGAAGGAGATATTTTTGGATTTTACTTTTAAGCGATAATAGTCATACGACACCTTGATATTGGGATAGTTTTCTAGGAATTCAGTGCACATTACAGACATGTTTACATCGCTAGGGAGATACCTGCGGTTCGATGCGTGTTCCCGTCTGTAATGGGAGATCTGCGGATTGAACGATTCTAGATGGTCGTTGATTGTTCCCTCTTCTTTAATTTTATTTGCCGATGGCCCCTCGTTGGTCTCGACTGGCAGTCATTTGACCTTAGGGGTTTTGAGAAGTGCATCGCGTACAAACCGATCATTGGTTTTTTGGTAACCAAGAGTTGTCAGGAAAAATACTTTACAAACATCTTGATTACATGAATTTTGGAGAGAATATTTAATTGTATTTTTTTCTTATTACTTTCAGCTTTCGGAAGTTCTGATTACATCAAACATTTTACTGAATAAATGTTCCTCTGGCAATCCAGAAGAACTTCCAAAACTCGCAATTTATTTCCTTACGTCTCTCATCTGACAATTTAGAACACTTCCTTCTGCAACCGGCACTACTACATCCAGGTAATATATTATGGCTATCATTACACATTTTTAATTTCTTCCTTTCTATCAAGCTTAATTCTATTTTCTTGCGTTTCCTGGGATTTCCTTTCTTTGTGTATTGAATTATTGCACCAAAACCCCAGACAGAGCAGTCGGCAGCGGGATTCGAACCCACAACCTTCCGAATAGCATCGGTGAGCGCATCCACTGCGCCACGTGCCTCGGTACTCTAATGAGGTACAAATACATTCTTAGCAGATTCTAAGATGTGACTTGTAGAGTCGTTGTGGATATCAACTAAATCACAGATAAGGTTGTATCTAGAGCACATTAAATGGACAGGAGCTCTTGGTAGTAAATTTGTACGAGATTGGGAGACATAAAATGCATCAAACTGTCTACTATTAACACGTTTAACGCCGCAGCGGTCCGTGGGGGCCGCTCGTAACATATCTGGTAGGGCCACGGCGGTCCCTAGGGACCGCTCAGTAGTTGCAGCAGTTTTAATTCCGTACAGGCCAGTGGACCGCTGCTTACATTAGTTAAATGTACTGTGTGGACCGCTGTGGTCTAGGGCGAATGTCGTGCAGTGTGAATTTTTGAATTTTTTGTTTTATTCATTTTTTATTCATTAAAAAAAGAAAAAATGCTGTTATTGTTTACTATTCCTAAGAAGTGATACAAAATAAGAACATTAATACGAATACGGTACAAAACAAGCTAAATGACGTCAACTAAACAGAAAAAAATTGATAAACCAATATTCATATCCTATTTGTGATTATTGGCAAAACAATCTATACAGAAGTGGGGCTGCTTATCGCAATCTTCGCAATATGTTGTCACTTTTGGTACCTTATTTTTTGTAATTAAACCTGTAAGTTTTTTTTCATAACATCCCTTGCAATATTTTCGTACTTCGTGAGCACGTCCTTTTTTTTTCTGAAATGTGTGCACATTCATTCTTTTAGACTTTTTTGCTGTTGTTGGTTGATCAATTGTTTCCTCTCCATCTGATTTTGGAAATAGCAAACTCTCTATTATGATCTCTCGAAAATCTGTAATTGACATTGTCGAGTCATTGATAGCTTTGAATAGGAAATGAGCATTTACTACCGCTGTACCTAAAAGCAGTTCTAAGGCAATTTTTCTATACCATTTCACAGTTTTGCGTAATGCGGTGCTGTAGCTAGCCATCTGATCTGACAAATCAATTGAGCTTTTTGCTTTGTTATATTCAACGATAGCCAGAGGTTTTTCAATTATACCTGTTCGTCGTTTTATTGTAGTGGTTGTGTTAGTGTGCTTAGTTGAAAGCATCAAAACGTCACGCCGGTCCTTCCACTTCATAATGCATATTCCACGGTTGTTTTCTTTTGCGATAATTTCCCCTGGTTTTAGCTTCTTAGTCACAACATCTTTGGGATTTCCTCTCCTGTTTGCCCGTAGAGTTCCGAGTAAATGAGTTTTATTATCTAGAAGTTTATTAGCAAGTTCCAAACTAGTGTAGTAATTGTCTGTCACTATGGTTCTACCAGTATTCAATAATTTTTCAGACAATTTCATAACTACATTTGTAGGAACTGAAGCACCAGCGTCTTTTTCTTTACCGCAATATAACTTTATATTCCAAGTGTAACCATTTTCACAACATAATTTAAATAATTTTATCCCATATTTATGTGTTTTTTGAGGAATATATTGTTTCATTATTAGTCTACCACGGAATGGCACAAGCGTTTCATCAATACAAAACTCTTTTCCTGGTGTATAAACATTTTGGAATTTCTTTACTAAACTATTTATGAGAGGCTCTATCTTGTACCCACGATCACCTTCTGGACAAGTTTGATTGTCACTAAAATGCCATACAGTCAAAAGCAATTCAAATCTGTTTCTACTCATGACTTCTGCTACAACGCTAACACCAAACAATCTTCGTTTGCACCAATAATGTCTTAGTGTCGGAAGTTTTACAATTCCCATGTAACCCAAAATCCCCAAAAATTTCTTTATCTCGTCTTTATTAGTTGGTTGCCAAGCATGAAGACGACTGTACTTTGGAACATCTCGATCCTGTAATAACATTTGTGTTGCATATAAATTTGTTTCTTCGGTCATAACGTTTAGAATTTCATCATCAATGAATGCAGACAAATAATCTTCTGGGGATGCACCAACTAGAGCCGCTGCTAATTCCGGGTTTATACCGGAGTTTTCAGTGAAACCAAATTCTTCGTGGTTACCTGTCGGATCTTTCCATTCCACATCAAATACCTGATAGGTGTCGTCCTCTTCATTACGATCTGAGTTTTCCACATTTGATTCTACCGGCATAGGTTCATCATTGAGAGTACTCAGTTCCAATGAAGATACATCTTCAGAAATGCTATCTTCACTAGAAGAGCTTGAACTTCTGGATTCGTTTTCACTGATAACGAAATTTGGATCTTCAAGTGAATCAGACAACGAAAAGGGATCGTTATCAGATTCAGAATCTATTTCATTAGACAATCTAAATAAAAGAGAATACCAATCGCAAAATATAATTTCTTACCGTCATTATTCACGTAATTCTGAGTAAGCTCTAAGATTCTTTGCGTACGTGTACGCATTTTCGTCTAATAATAATTGTTAAAACAATGGTAACACCACTCACAGCACACTTGTAAATACTAACGCATTGTCCTACGTGAGCGGCAACATGCGGTCGGCGCGGCGCGATCAAAGTATGATAGTTTATTGGTATTTCCTATCTAGCAACTACCGCGCTTCAGTCTTATCAACATGCGCTTGCATCAATTTATGTTCAGTGCTTGAACGTAGGACGCTCTGGTCGCGTTTGCGGTCTACGCCGCGCCGGACGCATGTTACCGCTCACCTTGGACATTGCGTTAAGTTCAACAGGCATTTGACTCGAACATGCGCAATAGGATATTTCTTGAACACGTGATGAACATGTGATGGACCGCTGTGGCCTGGACGGTTAATATTTCCGCCAGGGCCAGAGCGGTCCCTAGGGACCGCTAAATATTTTTAAACAATTTCATATAAATAAACAAATGTATCATGATATTTATAACTTTTTGCCATTATACCCGCCATAACATATCCGAAAATGCTTAAAATAGTTTTTGGCCCGATCAAAAATTTTCAAAAATTTCTCGTGGCACTCAACGTGTTAAGCCTAGACACACGAAAATTAATACATGCTAAAAGTTGAGGACAATCAGTAATATTGTTTAGTAATTTATATAAGCAAGACAAATTATAATTCTCCTAAATTCGCAAGATGTCATTTTAAAGGTATTCAATAATGTTTCATGATCAAATCCTTGACAGGGGTACGCACCAAACTGCTTTAACCATAAATATTTCAAAAATTTTCTTTGGATATTTTCAACTAAGCTTTTATAATATTTATAGTGGGGGTACCAAATAATTACGGCGTATTCCAGTCGAGGCCGAAGTAAGGTAAAATACAAAAGCTTTATAACATCTATATTATGGAAGTCTTGTCTCTTTTAAACAATTTATAATAATGTTGTGCCGAATCCCTTGGAATTCCATTTTTTGCCGTTAGAATCCATCTCCAAACAGCTTTTTTTACGTGAAAGACGCATAATAGTAATTGTGCTTCTGGCCAATATTTTTTTAAAACTTTTCTTTCGCCCAAATCGTCATCAGTCATGATAACTGCAGGACTAATTTTTGTAGGCAATATGGCTAGCATTTCCTTAACTGCAATATCAAACAGATCAGTTTTTTGACAATGGATAAAATGCATCCAACGGGTAATCCTCCGGCAGCACTTTGGACCACAAAAAAATATATTTTTTCTACAACTGTCAAAAAAACGTGTCATTTTCTGACGGATTTCGAAACGCGAAGTACTAGATTTTTAAACGGTTAATTAATAGGTAAGGTTGCTATTGACAACGTGCGCGAAATCGTCAACAGTGAAAAAAAGTATTTCGCGCACGGGAAAAAGTTGAACTTAAACAGCAATTTAATTAACAATCGGTTCAGTTGTAGAAAAAATATTGTATATAACGCTAGCGCGAAGTTATTTCGCGCATTTGACTGATATTTTAACTCGGCTTCCCCTCGTCAAAATACCTTCAGTCTCAATGCGCGAAATTGAACTTCGCGCTCTTGTTATATAAATAACTATTGTGGTCATAAGCATCGCAATTACCGGATGCGTCAACAAACATAATTTCACTTGCTTGAGGTATTTCTATGGAACGTTGCATAAGAGGTGTACATATAGCTACAGCATAATTATCATGTAAGGTTGTTATTTTATAACATAGACCTGACTTCTCTTTATGAAAAGCCAGCATTTCTTCTAACTTAAGCAGCATATTGGAACCAGTACGATCACCAAAGTCTTCTTTAAATTTCTTTTTCCACAAATTAGATACATCCGTTTTTGTTGGAATATAATGCCTATCATATAATATACCTTCATATTCATCACCCAGTTCCTCCATTTTATCCATACAATAGGTGTGATAAGCTGTGGCTGCAGAATGGCCTCTGTTAAAAAGTTCGCCTATCTTTTGCTTAGCCTCTGGGCCTAGAGGCCTCTCACGAAGGGCCTCAATGACGTTTAACCGATGATTATGTGTTGATTTAAATTCTATCAGACACGGATATTCTTCTGTTGTTATAGATGGTTTAGTAGACTTAGACAATTTAAAACTTTTTTTGATAGTTATAAAAACCTTTGCAGAACAATCAATATTTCTTGATTTTTTTTTTCTTTTCTGTCGTTGTTCTGTTCTGTTGTTTTGTAGAAGTATTTAAATGACATCGATAAATACGTTTAAAAATATTTCTGGGTGCCGTCGTCGGAATTTTAAAAGTTTTTTCGATGGTCCAGGTTTCTTTTGTTAACGCCTCAAGAAGAGAGACCCATTTCTAAGGAAAAAAATATGTTTTAGGCATCTAATAAAAAGTACATATTGGTATATGTCAAAAATTCCGACCCCGAGGTCAATTATTGTCAAAATAAAATACATATGTATATATATTAAAACATTAAACCCTCTTAAATTAGAGCACCCCGTTAAAAACACTTTTAGTTTAACAAAATTTCAGACGTTTCAAGTTTAAAATGAACAATAAGAAATTAAACGACAATTCTAAGAAAATATTATTTTAATACCTTAATAGTATTATAAAATTAACTAGCATGTTACCCGCGGCTTCGCCCGCGGTAGACGTATACGTTATAAAAGACGCATAAGATGAAAGATTTTGGTAGCATATCTATCGTCACTCTCACAATAAACAAAATAAATAAGGATGCAAGAAAATGACCTCACTGCACCCATCAAAAACTTTCACTATACCTACAGGTTATAAAAACGTTAAATACGTAACATTATACAACTTACCTCTACATCTTCTTTGGTAAACAGTCTACAAACTATTATATTATTGTCTTTAAGTATATATTCATAACCCTCAGGTAATGCACGCATTTTTTTTTAATTATTAGCACACTAATAAACAAACACCAATCTACTTGTACAACACCACCGTAAACTAGGTTATTTTATCAACATGTTTCCCTTAAACAATCCGAAAGAATTCAACCTGTGCCGCGATACAATGACTTGTAAATAACAGACGTATTAGATGGACACGTCTGCTGGATACAAACGGTGTTCGTGCGTCCGGGACATGTACTGTTTTTCATCTTATTGAAGTTTATTAGTGATGGGTTCGTAAAAGTGAGGTTACTTTTCTTGCGTTACAGGTGTAGAAACCGTGCGTTTTGACCTCATTTAAGAACTGTTGAAACGGTATTTTTAACAAAATTAACATGAATAATAGTGATAGTGATGATAGCAGTGTTGAGGGCCTTCATGGCAGCAAGAAACGCAAAAGGGATGCGAAAACATGGAAAAACAACAAAAGAAAAATTGCTGCTCGTAAAGGTGAAGCATATATCTCCTCATCTGGTAAAAGAGTTGCTCCAAAAACATTTGGACCTCCATGCATGTAATCTATTTTTCTATTATAATTATCTAAAATAACGTATCATTTTCATTTTTTAAGGTGTAAGATGAAAAGCACGGACAAGTTTACTGATGAAGAAAAATCTATTTTTATTTCAAAATTGTATGACGGTAGACCAAAAAATGAATATGATACTGTTAGATTATATCTGTGGTTTATGCAGCGACATCTGTCCGATGTACTTAAACTGCTGTACTGGTGTTAATAAAATGTGCGATTACTTCCTTGTGAACTCGCAACAAGTAAACGTCGTTGTCGTTTTAATAGGTTATGGACCCAGGCCGCCATTGACCAGTAATTCGCGTGTTTGTTGTGTGTTTCTAAATATGTCGTCGTTCAGTATTTTATCTACTGTGCCAAAATTGAAAGGGAGAGAAAATTACAGCGATTGGACTTTCGCAGTAGGTAAGTAATTTTCTAGTGCTAGACGATTTGGAAGGGTGCATAGATGGCAAGTGCGAAGACGTGACGAAAATCGCGAAAGCTAAGGCGAAGTTAGTGTTATCTATCGACGCATCGCTTTACGTACACATTAAAGAAGCTAAGATGGCAAAGGAAGTGTGGGATAACACAGCTAGCCTCAAAAGAGAGCACGGTCCCTTTAGGAACAACCTCTCAGAGAAAGTTGAGGTACCGAGAGACGCTCAATTTTCCGGTACCACCTGCAACTGTGGAGAACTAGGTGGAACGTTTTTCGGAAGGTAAGGCGAAGGTACTGTGACTCCTTTTTTTTGTTGAGTTTGATGTTTTTTTCAGATTACGAGTATTTTACTTCAGCGGTAGAAGCTGATCGCATGCTTCTCTCCATGATAGCAGGTAATGTATACTTTGAAGTTGAATATAAATAATGTCTTTCTTACAGGTGACAAGTACTCAACATAGTGACAACGATTTACAACAAACATAAAAAAATGCAGAAAAGTTTAGTAAACCAAAGCGATGTTTTGTTTTCTGTAGAATCTACAGTCGTGCTGTTTGTTTCAGATTGGATTTACTTCAACGGACGCAAGTAATTCAGTGTCTCCAGTCAAGATATCAGGTAATTTGTATTTTGAAGTTGACTATAACAACTTTATCTTACAGGTAGTCTTTCAGCTAGAACGTCGCATAGTTTAAACCATATACAGGGTGTTACACGACCGTTCGAAAAAAAAAATCCGGTTGTAGAGGGCATCAAAACAAGCACTTTTTCCAAATAAACCGAGGGTCCAACGTGTTTCGTTTGGGAGCCACCCCCCAAAGAGTGTTGAAATCTGCATTTCTTCTTTAATTTTTTTCTCAGCACCCATAAGAGTTACAAAGTCGGGTGGCATGTCTTTGAATAGGTTTTTGGGTATGCTCTTTCCGATTTTGCAATTTTTTTTTCAAAATTCCTACCCCTAAAGGGCGCACTCCTAAACTAGGGTGCAAAAAAAATTCTGATTTCGACGAAATTTGGTATCTGGGGGTTTTTTAACATGAAAATCACGAATCTGAAATTAGTTTTTGAAAATTCGAAAAAAAAGTTCCACTGCAATTCTTGGCGGGACAACGAAAATAGAGATAATTCCACGAAATTTGTTGTGTACATACTAAACGAGTTAAGGAACAAAACAGTTTTTTAAAATAACTTTTCAAACAAAAGTTATACTCATTTGAATGTTGGTCCTTCGGGTCGCGAAGTGTCCCAAGCCTACTAGTAAGCCATAATTTCGCATGTGGTGGTTGACAATGTCGCAAAAACAAAAGATTAACGGTTTGAGTCGATATTTTGTTATTTGGAATTAATTCGGTCATTAAATGATTAAAAAATTCGATGTATTGATTAAAACACCTACCAAGGTATCTTAAAGCGCTGATCGATTATTTATTATCTAAATAAGGTAGGGGAAAAAGTCAAATCTCTTTCCGTATGATACTTTTTCACTATGATCAAAAATTTTCATAATCTTAGGTTGAAAAATAACTTCCAAAAGAACAAAAAAAAGATAATAAACAATCGATCAGCGCTTTAAGATACCTTGGTAGGTGTTTTAATCGATACATCGAATTTTTTAATCATTTAATTCCAAATAACAAAATATCGACTCAAACCGTTAATCTTTTGTTTTTGCGACATTGTCAACCAACACATGCGAAATTATGGCTTACTAGTAGGCTTGGGACACTTCGCGACCCGAAGGACCAACATTCAAATGAGTATAACTTTTGTTTGAAAAGTTATTTTAAAAAACTGTTCGACAGTTTTGTTCCTTAACTCGTTTAGTATGTACATAACAAATTTCGTGGAATTATCTCTATTTTCGTTGTCCCGCCAAGAATTGCAGTGGAACTTTTTTTTTCGAATTTTCAAAAACTAATTTCAGATTCGTGATGTTCATGTTAAAAAAACCCCAGATACCAAATTTCGTCGAAATCAGAATTTTTTTTTGCACCCTAGTTTAGGGGTGCGCCCTTTAGGGGTGCGCCCTTTAGGGGTAGGAATTTTGAAAAAAAAATTGCAAAATCGGAAAGAGCATACCCAAAAACCTATTCAAAGACATGCCACTCGACTTTGTAACTCTTATGGTTGCTGAGAAAAAAATTAAAGAAGAAATGCAGATTTCAACACTCTTTGGGGGGTGGCTCCCAAACGAAACACGTTGGACCCTCGGTTTATTTGGAAAAAGTGCTTGTTTTGATGCCCTCTACAACCCGATTTTTTTTTTCGAACGGTCGTGTAACACCCTGTATAACATTTTTGGGGGGAAAAAATGGACGGCATCAACAATTTAACAACATACTAAATAGTGTATATTTTATCTTTAATTAAATGTCAAATGTATTTATTTAACAAACATTTCTGTTAATTTGAACAAATAAAAAAAAATATTCTAAAAATGAACTTAATGAAATATGTAAGCAACAAACAAATATAAATAATCTAATATTTCTGTTTGCTTGTATAAATATTTTGAACAAAAACTTTTATCTTCAACCAATCTTTATTATGTAGAAGTTCTCCAGTTTCAGCTCTCAATTTCTCGCATTCAAGTCTCTTCGGGGGTATTTTGTTTTTAATATTGGTTTTAAAAAAATGTTTTAACTGCAGATCTTTGTTCTTCGGTCCATGGAACAAGTTCCCTTTTTCTCTTAGAAAATTTGTTGTCAGCTGCGGTACTTATACTCGGAATTTGTGCCGTCGACGTAGTTGTAGTAACATTTGCTTTACCCTCGGTAGGGTTTTCCATTTGGTTCGTTGGCTCGACAATTTCAAGCACTTCTTCCAATCCTTCATTTTCTTGATCAGATTTATCACAATCGACCACATCCTCCAAATCTACCTCAATTTCATCTAAGGACTTACCTTTGAACTGACCTGCTTCACCTTTCTCCATCAGCAACAGCAATTTCGACATCTTGGCCGTTTGATAGACGTCGTTTGGTAAGCGGTAAGAATTTCTGTGAGTACCCATCGTATGCCCCATAAAGTTAGCCAATTGTTCAATATCTGTTTTGCTCATGTTAAATATTTGGGTTAGGGTAGCCAAGTGGTTTCTTAGTCTAGTGGCAGTTATTGCTTTCGGGTTTTTGGCCCCGCACATTTTTGCATATTTTTCTAGAACCTTATAACCTGCTATGGGCGTTCCCACATTTCCCTTAGCAAACAAGTATGGATTATCACGGTTTACAAAATGTTGCCTAGATGATAATAACAGACGTATATGTTCTTGCACATCTTGACTAAATAGAACGGGGACGCCCCGATGTCTTTTTCCAGTAATTACAACTCTTTTAAATTTTTGCATTAATATTTGTTCAGTCGGTGAAACGGCTTCCGAAAATTCTTCGTAATTTTGCGCATTTTCGTTGTTAGATTCGTACAAATGTAAAGCAAACCTCTGTAACTCCCCAGGACGTCGACGATTTAATAACAAGACTCTACAAAATATGGTTTCGCTGCAAGTGCCTTGAGAAATTCAAAACAGACACATCTTTCTTGTTACTCAACAACTTCTGCGATGCTTCCTCCGCCTTATTGGATAAAAATTCTTTTATTAGTTTTAGATCACTTGCAAGTGGGATTATCGTAATCTTATTCCACTTTTGAAGGGCCAAGTTATTGGCCGCATGGTTTGATACATCGTATCTCCAATTTGATTCTAATAAGTGAATCATCGTTTTAAAATCTGCTTCAGCTTCAGCATGGTTGACATTTAGACCCAAATTCCGTTTTCTCAATAACAAATCAATTGCAATGTCACAACATTGTTTAAGCGAAGTACTAATATTCATAGCATATGTGGGGGAAATAAAGCAATCTTTTACGGCATCATACTTGGCAACAATCTTTGTAGCTTCCACATTCCACAAGCAAATCAAAATTTTGTGGCTTAAGTGCTTCGATTAAGTTTCGTACTGTGGGATTTAATTTTTTCATTTCTATAAGTAATTTTGATAATTCGCGCATCTTCCTAGAAGCAACGTTCACGAAATGTTTTTCGCGGTGTATTTTTATATAGCGAGCGCCAAATGCACATATTAACAAGTCTTTTTTTGCTACTAGGGATATTTGGTCTGCTCGCATATGTGGAAACACACTCTCTTTTAATTTAGCGTCTACTTGCATATACTTCACTAACATATTGTGAGCATCAATTTGCGGTGCAGTAGAGCATTTTTCTCCTTCACAGATTTTATGCCTCCATAGCTGCTTGGGAGCGTAAAACCCTAAACAATTGCTGCAAGGTAAGTACTCTGAAAAGTTTCTTATTTTTGTTTTTTTCATAGGTTTGAAACAGTCTTGCGAATTTTTTAGGTAGTTTCCTTTCTTTTTCAGAATCGTTAAATCTGCCTTTCTCTCTTTACTTTTTTGTGGAAATGAAAAAAATTTTTACACCTCGGTCTCGAGTGGATGGTTTCGCTGCAAGTGCCTTGAGAAATTCAAAACATATTCTTCGCAGAAGAAACAGAAATCTTTACGACGTTTGTAGACAGACTTTGCTTTCCCTCATTTTCGTCATCTAATTGATCATGAGCGGGCCTTACAACGACGTTTTGCAAGATATTTATTCTTTTTGCGCGAGAAGAGCTGGCGGCTGGCAGGGATCATGGCAGAATCCAAGTCATCGGAATCAGATGAAGATGATTCCTATAGAAATGTAATAATAGTTATTCGTACAACTAGTTTTGAAAGTAATACTTTCTTTCATGAATTTGCAGTTCGATTAACGAGGGCGAAACGTGTTGTACACGAAAATTTTTGCATTGCATATTTAATAACAATAAATTTAAGTATAACATACCTCTTTGATGTCATTATCCGAGGGATCAGTGCCAGTGTTACCATTATCAACTGAAGAAGATAAATCACAATTATTTGTTTATTTAATAGAACATTACGTATAAACTACTTACCTAGTGCTAAACTTAACAATTTCCTGCTTCTATGAGACATGATGCACTAAACACAACTTTCAACTGAAATGCTCAATTTTAAAATTTTGAACGTAACTCATACAAGACTTACAAACGGAAATTGTACGTGCGTTGTTGCCAATGGAAATCTACTAACTGACGCAAATTTAAATCCGCATTGAAAGTGAAAATATACGCAAAGCGTATTTATAAATTACATCCACGCTCCAAGCGACAAACCTCGAAAGTAGCATATACGTATACACAGTGCACTTTCGCATCAAATTTGACTCCGACAAAAAAAAGTAAGTATGACTCATACTAATGGTCACCGTCTAAGGGCCACATTTAACAAGGAACCCAATTTTGCGTCCATATATGGAAGCATTTTTGTAGTACCCGGACACAAAATTAAATGCAATTCACCTATTAGAGGAAGCAAAATTGACGGTAAGATATATATATATATATATATATATAATTATTTATATATATATAATTTATATAATGTGATAACTACGTGTTAGAAGCAACAAAAACACCGACTATAGAGTAATGACAAGCAAATTAAGTTCTACTTATGACATGGGAAGGCTTGAAATCCAAAAATCAATTGAACTCCCTTAAGATAACATAAGCAATTTTATTATAAGGGAGTTGTCTGTAGGTTCTATACATTGTTTTAAAATAATTTCTTGTAGTGGCCGTTAGGTTAAACCCCAAAATCACAAATGCTCTAGAACAAGACATTATCAAAGTTATTAAGTCATGGTTGCTACGTGCCAAGGAGAGGCATGTCAACTATCAAAAGTAAGTGCTACATATTATAACAAATACTTAAATGTAGTTGCACTGCATATATTCATTTCCGGGAGTAATTGTTAGTTATGAGATGGCGAGCCGTTTGTATGCCCAGTGGTCGGCACGCGGCGGCATATTTGAATTTCTTGGGGAAAAAAAGCAGGAGTAGCCGAAGCGTATAACAAAACAACGGCATTACCTCCAACCAACCAACAGGCTTACAAAGTGAGTCAGCATATGCTCAAGATTCCGCTAGATGGTAGCGTAGCAGGCAATCAAAATTATTATGGGGTTGTAGTTATGCGGACAACCAAAATTAATTTTTTTACATATACCGAGTTACGTGAGGTTATGGGTTTTGAGACATTTTTAATTTTTGACGAAGATATTTGAGTTTTCAACTTGACACCCTGTATACTGCAGAATTTTCGTTTTCTGATTTAATTAAATATACCTATGACTGCAGTACAACAAAAGAGTTTAACATAATGCTGAAAAAAACACTCATGCGATACTTGGGATGGCTCTCGCAAGAGGTTACCAAAGTGAAACAAGTTAGGAGTAAAATTGGAAGCGGCACAAGAAGTGTATGTACCAAAGAGTATTACAAAACCTGCTTTGCTTGAAACTTGTAAAGAATTATTCTTTGCAGAAGGAAAGTCAAATAAGGAGAATGTTGAGGATTTTGATTTTGAACTGTTCGACTTCGCAGAAAATGTCGTCTCTGACAACTTAGTGTCCAAGACATTATTGAAAAAACGAAAGTGAAAGATTTGAGACCATGCCAAAAACTGAAAGAGTGGCTCGTAACGTTATTTTCTTACCGTTTGATATTCCGGAGTTAAATCCCGCTTAAGTAACTAACCGGACGGCGGGCTATCCGTAGAACAAGTGCAAGAAAATATTCGGGTATAATACCCTGTAATCTACTACATGAAAAATTTGAATGTCAAGTAAATGATTTTAGTGCATATTGAAAGAAAAAGAATCCGGGTTCTTACCTACACTACAAGAAGAGACAAAATGTTAGAAAAACGGGACATGCTCTACTAAAATTTATTCAACAGTATAGATTGGAAAATATTGTACCCAGCATTGTAATTTTGCTCAGAATTTTTTTAACAATATAAGTTGAAGTGAATAAAAAATGATCTTCCTTCCACAATGAGTGATTGTCCATAGAAGAAATTACAAATAATAATTAAGTGTTAAGAATTGTTAACAGGATGGTAGTTCGGCACATTTGCTCGTCTGGATGAAGTTTATTTCATTCAAACGACAAGCACAATGACAAAAGCAATTATAAAAAGACAATACAGCTACAACACTCAACGTACATCAGAGGCGAAAACGACTATAGTCTATTTGCTTTTACTAGTCCGATGTAGCGTCATTCTTTGTTTTCTTCACGTCAACCTTCAATTATAGTCCATTGCATTAAGGTAAACTGGAATGCGGTATGGTTTACGTAGAAAATAAGCAAGTGTAATTATAAATCTATGGTATGCCAAAGGATTTTAAATCCTCTAATAGAGAGAAAGAATGTCAATTAGAGTCATCTTCGCTTGCCGTTTGGACAAATGTAAACAACTTGCAGTTGACGCCTTAATACCTCTAATGCATCTGCAGTTCTCAAACATTTATACCAATTTATTGTGACGAACAATTCATCCATATTCACAACAATCATAAAGTGCAAATCTTTGCATTCTTATTGAAATCAAATTGGTTGTCATTTTTGCGTGCAAAATATGTCATTAACAACCATAATTGTTCATTACGAAATCAAAAATAGATATGTGGAAAAATATTGGAATTTCAAATATGGGGAAAGTATAAGTAATAAAGTATAAAGTGTATAAAGTATAAAGTGATTTATTAGCATCATGACATATATGGTATATGATAATGCAAGTCAAGTACAAGAATACACAAAAGAACATAGTACACACGGCTCAGTTTCCTTCACAGAATTTACCTACGTCGTTTGCAATTCATAGAATTCATTTAGTGAATAGAGGGCTTGCCTATGTAAATATTTCTTAACTATATTTTTGAACGAGTTGAAATTATTGATACTTTTAATTTTAGAGGGCAATGCATTGTACAACTTTTTGCAAGCATAAAACGGTGACTTCTCATAAAAAGTCGATTTGAACAAAGAATGACGCTACAATTAGAGGGGTTAATTAGATATCGGACTAGTAAAAGCAAATAGACTATAGAAAATTAGCTGGTAGAAATAAAAAAGCTCAAATGGGATTTAGAAGTTTTGAGAGTGCAGCGCAAACTAAAATCGGTCCAACTGAATTAGCAGGAGGAGTAGGAGGAATCCAGCTAATAGGCAGGTTTTCATCGTATATTTTTGTATTGTAAAGTAATTAGAAAGGCTGCTCGGCAGCGTTGAAATGTTTTTATTCTTAGAATTTCTCTTTAAAATGTAGGTAACGGACAATTTCAATTATCAGAAAATAAGTAGCACCGTCGGGCGGAGCTAAGTGAACCATAGCGTGTAAAGTGGACCGAGATGACATTAAATATAAAAAAAATTGTACTTTTGAAAATAAACGGCAACAACGCTTTCGCGCGCCAATAAGTCGTTAATCTATTATACATGCTAGGAATATAAAGATGATGCAACTTGCAGTTGTTGGATGAGATTTGCATGAGGTCAAACAGACATACGCATTTAATGTTTTCCTTCATAACCTGAAAAATCTCCTCGGTATTTTGTTTCAGTTCAGTTTCCAAATATATTGGACTCTTGAGACTTGAATAATATGGAAGTGTTGAAACATTTTTTAAACATTTGTTTGTTTTGTTTTATTTGTAATAATTAAATAAACCGCAGAAGTGTGTGGTAAGTGGACCGGCCCAATTTAGCCGCGGTAGAGGTTTGTATTGTTACAGTTAACTTAAACTCCGAAACTATAAGAGAAAGGAAAAACTCCCAACCGTAACTACACAGAAGAAAAAACTTGTTTTGCAATCCAAGAGGCACGATTAGGTAGGCTATCTAGAAGAAAAATATGGTATTCCAAGAACAACCTTAAAACCAAAATTGGAGGAAACTCACCCAGGAAAATATCGTCGTCAACCAGCTCTGAATAATAATGAACAACAACAAATAGCTGAAGGCCTCATACTTTGAGGAGAATAGGGATTTCCATTGCCGAAGTTAGATATTAGGGTAATTATTAAACAATTTCTGGGAAGGCAAGAATCACGATTCAAGGACAATATGCCAGGAAAGGACTTTGTTAAACCTTTTTCTGAAAAGCCACCCTGAGCTTTCAAAACTTCAAGGATTGTGTTGGGCTGCAGTTGGTCCCGACCGTATACTCTTATTTCGATCAACTTGAAATTATATTACAAGGCGTTTCGCCCTATAGTGCAATAAACTACGATAAACGAATTTCTGTGACTACCTGGGGAAGCAAACAGTGATCATAAAAAGGGGATCTAAGCGACCAAAATATGTTATAGACTCATTCAAAAATAGCATATCTTTAATTTTGTGTGGATCAGCATATGGATTGTTACTTCCACCCTATATTGTATATCGGACGGAGACACGAACTTATAAATTAAGATGGACTGTAGGTGTCAATTGTTAATTCAGCATTAGCAGTCCATCTTAATTTATAAGTTCGTGGACGGAGAACATAGGTATTATATCTTACACGAAGTGAAGGTGGTCCGGAAAAAAAGCGGTATAACAGATCGAAGAGCGGATGGACTGGAATTAGGTTGGTCTATATCCCTTTAAATACCCTGTATATTTCAACGTCGGATGCAACCGGTCAAGTAGTTGGAGATTCTGGGGACATGAGCCACCGCCATCACCACCTGTCGATGTTTTTTTCGTAATTTCCGGAGGATGTTTGGGATTTGGGTGCTGGGCGTCACTTGTTGATTGTTAAAGCTTGTTGGTGGTGGGCTTATTGTATTTTGAGTTGTATTCATAGTGTTTAGCTTTGTTTTTGGTGTTTGTGCGTAAGATTCATCCACTTTGGTGTCGGGTAAAGTATTTTATGTAGTTTACTCTTATGTACTTATATGAATTGTGCCATTTGTTAAATCAGATATTTTCCATCTACTATTGTGCTAATATGTAATTTATAACATGCGAGGTGTTAACTAATATCCATGTGGTTAGACCACGTTTAACTCAGTTACATGGTGCACGGGGGTGTACCTCTGTAGAACCTCGACTTCCGTGAAGTAGGGCATGCAATGCTAGGTGTATATAGTTTAGGGTGACTCGTAACATTCGTGAATGCGTGTGCCTTGTTGTATGTAACTCATATCTTCCTACCATGAGAGGGAGCTCGGACGCTAGAATAGAAAGGTATTCTAGAGCTAAGGCACAAAAGGATCCGAGGGCCCTCGAACCTCCAACTTTAGGGACGAAGTGCTGCTAACCCAAGGCCGTCTTGCCCATGGGCGGCGACCCATCTCTTGACCATCTTCAGTTTTGTGTCGTTACGTGACCAGTGTCAGGGGAGTGTTACGAAGCACAGGTAGTAGTTCCGGAAGTCTGGGGTTTATACCAATGTCATTATGTGGAAACTGAGCATAATTGCGGGCTCCACGAGCACACTGTGTATTGTCATAACTGCCTATTGTTACGTTACAACATGAATAATAGATCAGACATGTTTTTACAAACTTCACACCACTCCATTCGATATACAATGATATGAATAACTAGTAAGGTGACATATCAATAAATGCATGAATGTGTTGCCCCTAACAATCTTAACTGCGCTACGGGTTAATAGGCAAATATGCCAGCCCAATCCCTAATAATATAACCGTGAAACAGGAGGGCAATCATAGCATGTTGTGACGAATACTTTACGCATACTGTTCAAACGTACCCTGCTACTTGAATTCATTCATTAATTAAGGCAGTGTTACGTGTTCTGCTTAGGTGGTTGGTGTTTTAATTTGCTTGTGATTAGCATAGTTTGGGTTTTATTCAAGGCCAAGGTTTTTTCTCAAGTCGCGCTCTTTTTCTCCTTGGTAGTCTGTTTTTGCTAGAGTGCGGCACCTTTAGGTTTTGCTTGCTTTGCTTTTAATGTACCACATCCAAATTCCCGGGTTTTCAGAATAAGTTTATAATAAATAAACTCGCAGACATTACAGCGTTTTATTTGGGTGTTAGTAATTACTAACTAAAGTCTTAACATATAAAACTTTGATTAATATAATCAAAGATAAATACTACTTTTTAGTTTCTTCTTTCCATTTCGGAGCGCCTTTCTTCTGCTTCCAGTTGCCATTTCTCTTTCTCAAAACTGCAATTTCTCCTTTTGGAATTGCAAAGTGTCTTGCTGCAGCTTAGCGTTGTCAGAATGCGGCTGTTTGCGTCATTCTAACTTTTCGTTTTTAGAGTAGTTACTTAATAATAATATAATAATAATAATTTTTATTCGTCCCTTGAACTAAAGCGTTGTGGGATATGTCATTACAACACAAAATGCAACAAGTAAAAACAAATAAGTAACATCAAAATTTAACATACAAATGCGAATTTTTTTTAATAATGTGTCCTCTAAATATTCCTTTAGGGAATAATAACTTTTTGTAATTAGTAACTTTGTCACCGCTTTTTTAAAATGATGGGCATATTGAATGCTTTTAATAACTCTGGGCAATTGGTTGTACACTCTTATGGGCAAAATATAACAATTTTTTGCCGATAAGGTGGATTTATGGGCCGGTAGCGGTAGTTGGTCATTCCCCCTTAGATTATATTTGTCCTGTTTGTTGAGGTGAATTTTATGTTTATGAACATAGATAGCGCACTGCAGAATATAAACGGAGGGCACTGTAAGCACATGCAAGTCTTTGAATAACTGTCTACATGAATAGCCATAAGGTTTGTAACACATTGTTCGTAGCATTCTCTTCTGTATGATGAGGATGCTGTTGATCTTCGAGCTATTTCCCCAAAGTACCACACCATAAGAAACTAGAGTGTACGTGGACATAATAATAATTGAGTAATATTCTCAGACTGACAAAGTGACGGAGGCGCCATAGCACGTAACATTAATTTACTTACTCTGGTCCTTGAACATAAATTAATTCACTTTTAAAATTTTTTGCCGGCAATCATTATTTAATCTTTGTTCAATAGAGCAATTTGCCCATCACTGTGCTTTCTTAATACAGCTTCTAAGCCCTACAACGAATTTTAATAAAAAGTTGCTTATACTTGCGGAAATATACTGTTGCTTCTAATTCGTTTATTATACTCGGATATGTCTGAATTGTCACGTTTAACTGGACTTTGGGGCCTTGAAAAATTCCCTGGGCTAATGACCGAATTCAAAAGCACAAGTGTATCATCATCCGGGTCTAAAATGATGTTACCATCAAAGTCTATGGAGCCCTCACTAGACTCAGATAATGTTTCGGTCGAGTCCGTACTGGAGTCTGTATCAATATCCTAAAAATTTAGAAAAGTTATGCATGTGGAAAAATGTATGGCAGTTTTTTTTATTACAATTTATTGCAACGAATTTAACCTTCATAACCAATCTTTGAAATACCTACTAGGTATGAAAAAAAATATAAAATCAAAAATTTATGAAGTCGGTTCACCCTGAATGATAAAAATAATTGTACAAAGAGCACCTATGCAGGGTGTCATATTTTATCCACGGAATACGTGTTGCCAACCCACCGCACGGAACGATTCTGCCACTTCCTTGCTATTTTTCTGCTACAGGAACGGGTTTTCTGCTACACGCAGTTATGAAGTGAATTAAGAAATGATTTTGAGGTTCAAAATTTGAGGTGTGCCTCATAAACCATGAATTTACTTTCAGATTTCTCAAAGATTGGTTTGATCAGGTAATAACATTTTGTTTTCATTATTTAGTTTGATCGATGATTATTATTAATTTTAATCAAGTTATATTTTTGTGCTGTGTTAAATTGTTAAAGGAGTACAAAATGTATTTAGTGCTGCTATCGAAAAGGCAATACTATAGTTATCGACGAGGCGCGTTTTGACTTTTTGAACTTCAATTTCAATCATATGTCTTAATAAACATAGGTCCGCAAGTTAAGTGTTTTAGATATACGCGTTGATTTTGTATTCTCTTCAACAAATTACTTCATTAAAAACAAAGGAACAGCCTTGTTTCTTAATGTAAATATGATGCGCTGTGTGTCCTCCTTCCATTTGCACACAGACTGCAGATCTTTGCTATTATTAAAATAAGTCGAAAGCTGACAGGACGGCAATGAGATTAATGACCTATGTTTATTAAGACTTTTTGGCTTCTTGAGTACTATCATTGTATTTATACCTTACAGTACGGCCACGCAATGTTAAAAACATGCGACGCTTATTTGGGGGCCAGGAGATTAGTTCTGGGGGCCTACCAGAAAAGTACAAAATTAGCGCTGCGAACACTCGGTTAGGTAACTATAATAACAACAGTAAAATTACAGAAACCTGTATCTCACTTCGTATACGATATGGCGACACGGAATGACAATAAGCAAATGAAACTTGAAACTTGATACTCGTCCTTCACCTTCCTTTAAATAATAATTCATTTGAAGCGGAAACTCTGTCCTTAGTGTGGCATTCCAGACTAATAAGATAAAATGTCTGATTTTATTCGGTGGAAGACTGGAAGTAAATTATAAATTAAAATTATGTTAAAATGATTACGGGAAGGGGTATTGTCTAAAGCTAAACTATAAAGTATTTAATCAATGGATGGAATTTTAAAAATACATAGGTATACAAACATTTTTTTTCAATTTTTGTTAGTGTCCTTTTTCGGGTCAGCTCCATGTCGGCTAATAGTTTTTGTATATTTATAAGGAGGTACAGATTGATAATGCAAGCATTGCATTGCAAGTACATCACCGGACACTGAATAAGAATTTAAATGCATACAGAGAAATGTTGGCTCTTTGTTGCGATAGCCGATTTGTCTTTTTTATCACTCGAACGACAGTTTGAATGTTGAATTACACCATTATCATTGATTATATAAATATATCCTATGAACAATGCCATTATATATACATTATACAACGATCAAATTTGCTTGACCACATCGTGCATGATAAAATATGTGCAGTACACCCATAATTATGCCAGTAACAAAACCAGGAGCATTCATTGTTTATAATTCTTGATCTACGCAAGAATAGGCTCATTGTCGCTTTACGTTTGAAATTTTAAGATAAACAGAACACTGTTGTATTCCCATGCAATAAAACCATAAACACGAAAAATGCCAGTAGGTACGGCTTGAACTCTTTGATCCTCTGGCCAATTTAAGGTCTATCTGTATATTTTTTTGTTAAGCTTTACAGCTCTTGAAAAATGATAACACCGAACATCTGAAAAGAACAGGCGCTAAACGTGCAACTGCAAGTAATATTTCTAGTGTTCCGTTTCCCACCTAGTGCAATAGTCGTGTCGTTTATTTAAATAAAACAATTGTGTATGTACTTTTTTTAACAACTTTTTAATAAGAACAATAATTATAAGTGTATTTGAGTTGCCAGCATTCCAGAATTATTAATTATGTCGGGTCATAAGTGCCAGTACGTTACGTGCAGCAATAATACTCGAAAATGTCCGGATTTAAAAATGTATAGATTTCCAATTCAGAACGTCGATCGTCTAAACAAATGGATTATGCATTCAGGTAGGTAAACAAATAATAAATTAATTATAATCAATATTTAATAAATATGTATCGCCACAAATTTCCAATTTTGAAACTAGTTTGATCAAAAAGGTTGGCTTGATTCATTTGAAAATCTTGGATTTCTGCAGGGACGTGTCGAGTCCGTCCACTTAGGATCGCCCCCCCCTCGCCCCTCTCCATTATCCCAAAAATGAACTCACTTTTTTATCTGCTGTCCCTCGATATTGCATGTGTGCTCACGATTTGTACCTTTTTGGCTGCAGAAATACGTATGTATACGAAATGTATATCGAAATACAAAACAGGGTCAAGTTAACGCCCCAAATTAAGCTTTTTTATACTAGAACGGCGGTATAGTAGGTACTTCGATTGCGCTTTATTGTGCTTATATGCTTTTACGGTTTGTCCCTTTTTGGTTCCGGAAACACTTTGAAACATTCCCCAAAATTAAACTCCTTTTTATACCTAAACTAGGTTCCTTGATCTTAAATGCCTCTTTTCTCACTCAAATATTTTGAAAGAAAGAAAAAATCAACACGTATTCTCGGAAATCTTTCCTCCACTGTTAAAGGGAAAATTTTAAATTGTTAAACAATTTACTTTTGTGTGTAGTGAAATTGTGTAACTTTGGGTAGAAAAAAGTACAATATCCTGGTTTCAGTACGAAAAAGTTTAATTTTTCAGAAATTTAAAAGGGAGCTAGGTGAACGCTTAGCCCCCATTTGAATTTCTGAAATATTTATAACACCAAAAACCCACAAACCGTGAATATAAATGCATAATAGAGCACAACTGGGGCACAGTAGGTTCAGTGTTGTGCTATCGAGTGTGCTATTGAGAGGGCTAAGTGAACGGACCCACGTACTACAGGGGGACTAGAGCGTGGGGAAAGAACCATTTTAAAATTACCTGTTCTACAATGGACCATGTTCAGTTTAATTATCCTCTCTTACCAATTTATAAATTGGTTAGAAGTTAAATTAATCTCGGTTAATATATTTAATTTTTTTAAATATCGAATTCATTGTTAACATTAAAAAAACGGCTAGGGTAGATTCTACTCGAGATTCTATAGGTTCATTTAATTGTAAGATGATTCAATATTGCGGATTTCGGTATACATACGTTTATTAATAATCCTCGAGATCGTTTATAATTTTGATTTTTGTGATCCGCTGTCTGTTTGGAGGAAACATAGCTTGTTTTATGACAAAAAAAAGGAGACAATTTTTTTGGGCCCGTAAAGTTGAACCGTTTCCGAGATCTCACTATTTCTGAAAAAACCACCTCTTTTTCAAGGGGATGAAAATTCAATTTTTTTTCATCGTACAGAGGTGCGCGGGGTAGCAAAATTTTCGTAAGGACTTACATTTTAATAATTAAAAATAAAAAATTAGCAAAATTTTCGGGAAGATTTATATTCTAATAAACAAAAAAAAATTGCAAAAATTTGAGAAAATCACCAAAAACTGGAAAACAGTTTTAAGATATAGGTACACGGTTTTTGACATGATAAATCAACGTGTTGGATGTTAATTTTTTCTGTAATTTTTTTCGGTTGACGAGTGTTAAAAACTTTGAATGTTTTATTTACACAATATACGTTGTATAATAAAGATTTTTTCGAAATCTGTCTTCTTGCTTCTCGTTAATCTTTGCTTAAATTCTCTTTTGTTATCTATGCTCAACTGTTTTAGTTAAAACATCTTTATTATTTCTTTTTTCTGCATTTTTACCGCAATAAAAGCAATTCGAAATAAAATCAAATTATCTTGCTTCCCGATTCCTGAACAATTTAAATTTGTTCACTCTCTCTTCTTCCTGCCTGTTTTATAGCTGATGCAATTGCGTTGGGTCTGTTGATAAGCAATACGAACGTTAGTTTTACCGGCCAAAGCAAATGATTTGAGACGTAAAACCTGGAATAAGCTTCGTGAGGATTTTATTCCATAATTCCTGTAAATTAACGATCAACAGGCCCAGCGTAATCGGATCAGCTGTAAAACAGGCAGGAAGAAGAGTTCGTAAACAAACACAGATTGTTCAGGAAGCAAAATAATTCGATTTTATTTCGAATTGCTTTTATTGCTGTAAAAATGCAGAAAAAAGAAATAATAAAGATGTTTTAATGATGGCAGTTGGGCACTAGGAAACCAAAGAAAATATTTTAGCGGCCTCAAAGAGGAGAGAGAAGACAGAGTTCAAAAACTTTTTATTAGCGCGGATCTAATACGTTAATTCTTACAAAAAAAGCTATTTACCTACTATGTCAAAAACAGTGTATATCTTAAAAACTGTTCCCCCAGCATTGCCGCTTTTCTTAAAGTTTTTCTATTGGAATAATATTTTTTATTTTTAATTATTATTAAAATGTAAGTCCTTACGAAAATGTTGCTACCTCGCGCACCTCTGTACGATGAAAAAAATAGATTTTTCATCCCCTTGAAAAAGATATGTTTTAATTATTTTTTCCCAATTTCTAATCATTTAACCTGTCTGAAAAACCCGGTTTCGCCCGGTAACTAATTTTTTTTGAAAATAAATTATTTTAGAGCTATTTAGCCTGGACTATTAAGGTGTTTATGAAATTTTATAAATTATTATGAATGCATCAAGATCTCGGTATGAGCAGATGCAGTATTATTTTCTCTAAAAAAATGTATTTAGACTTTTGCTCTAAAATAATTAGGGGAGCTAGTAATTAACTATAAAGAAATTACTGAAATCCCTATGCTGCGTCGCGCTAGGCGCCACCCTGTATATGTTACCTCAACTCAAGCTCTATTGCTCACTGTCCCTGCTGCATTGGCCATTTTTGAAAATGCCTAGGAAATTTGTGGTAATTGGCAAATAACTGTATAAACGTTATTATTAACCCGGTTATTAACGCCGAAAGCACCATTTGTAATTTAGAGACTTGTCTCGCCTATTCAAAATTTCTAGTTACGTCTCTTTTTCTTCTAGGAAATGCCAGTTTACTCGAACTAAGTCCTGAAAAACTAAGTAGGAGGTACATATGTGGTGTTCACTTTGAAGACTCTAGCTTCACTACCTCATCTCGGAAGCGTTTAAAGAACGATGCGGTTCCCATTCGCTATTCGCCGGGAAAAGGATTAAAGACGATTATGCCAGAAAAAACATATGTTTCTAAATCTTCTCTACCATCAACAATTCCTACTCTTATGTCTACGACAAAAGGAGTAAGAATTATGACACCTGAAAAAAAGCACGACACAAACGTTTCGTCCCCAAGCGGTCAGTATACGGTATCGGTGGATAATAATAATTCCAGTCCTTCTAAAATGGGCAGTCCATCTACAGAAGAGTGGGCAACCTTCTTATTAGAGTCGCCAGCGGTGGATCCAAAACGTGCAAAACGAAAATTATTTTCCGGTGAAGATATTACCGTTCGCGAGAAAAAACTAATGTTGACCGTCGATAATTTAAGAGTATCACAAAAAAGGAGAAGAGGAGAGGTTTCAAGGTTGAAAGCAAACATTAAAGCTAAATCTAAGACATTAAAAGTACATGAAGCTCTAAAAAATGTAACTTATGCATCTAAACACTCCGAAACTTTAGTAAAAATGCAATTATTACATCGCAAAAACTCTCCGTGGAACAAAAATGAACAAGAGTTTGCAATTGCATTGTATTATAAATCTCCGTCGGCCTACAAATTTTTAATAAAACAGAACATTATCCTCCCTTCCGCACGAACTGTACGGCGATGGATTGGGGTTTCTAAGTTCAGACCGGGATTCAATAACTTATTGTTGCGCCAAATAAAATACAAAGCCAACGCAATGTCCGACAGGGAAAAAACATGTATGCTTTGCTTTGACGAAATGTCCATTAAAAAATTATTAGAGTATTCTAAAGCGTTAGACATAATAGAGGGATATGAAGATCTGGGATCGTTCGGTAGAACCACCACTTCTGCAAAATATGCCATGGTGTTCATGATTCGAGGTCTGTATCACAGTTGGAAATTGCCTGTTGCATATTTTCTAACAGGCACAGGTGTAAAACGTGAAATGTTAAGCACTTTACTCACAACGACCGTCTCGAAACTGCAAGCATGTGGACTTCGTCCAAAAGTAGTTACTTGTGACCAAGGATCAAATAATAGGGGTGCCTTAAAGTGCTTAAACGTTACAGTAGAAAATCCATACTTTTTTTGTAACAATGAAAAAATATTTTGCATGTACGATGTGCCTCACCTTTTTAAGTCCTTACGAAATAATTTATTGAACGGACATTATAAATTGAATGGAGGAAAAATAAGCATCGAGGACGTCAGAAAAGCCTACGCCATAGATAAAAAAAGTGAAACCGGTCTAGCCTTAACAAAATTAACACCTGCACATTTAAATCCCAATGCTTTCCAAAAGTTATCTTGCAAGCTAGCATTACAACTATTTAGTCATTCCGTTTCATCTGCAATTAAAACAGTAGTGCACACCAAACAACTTACAAGCAACTCCGCTACGAACACTGCTCGTTTCATCCTTAATATGAACAACCTTTTTGATGTCCTAAACAGCAAAACTCGATTCAATACAAATCCCTACAGGTGTGCGCTGTCAAATACAAATGCCATCGGTCAAGATATCTTAAACCAAGGAAAAACTTTATTTAAAAACCTAATCAAAATAGATAGTAAGAATCTTGTAAGTAGACCACCGTGTTTTGATGGAGCGGTTATGACAATAAATTCCCTTCAACAATTGTTTGAAGAGCAGAAAAATAGTGATGGAATAGAATACATATTGACGTCAAGACTAAACCAAGACGTATTAGAAAACTTTTTTTCCGTTATCAGACAAAAGGGTGGGTATAATAAAAATCCTACTGCGAGAATTTTTAGAACATCATTTCGCATAAATACAATCGCGGATTTGATGAAACCCCCCGCAGCAGCTAACTGTGAACCAGATTTTGATGCTATGATGCAAATCGATTTTGGACCAAAATACTTTGAAGATGACACTAAGGACGATACTGCTGATGCGGATGATGATGATGATGATAGTAATGAACGAGAAGATGAAGAATCATCAGATATTAAATCCGACACTTCTTCACCAATCCAAAAATTCGAGGTACATGCAGAAGAGCAAAGTGGTTTACAAGAATGTGCGGAAGCATATTTTGCTGGGTATTTAGGCAAAAAACTAATTGATAAATTTAACTGTGCAAATTGTGAAAAACTATTGCTAAAATGTGTGACTGACAGTGGTTTATCTGATAAACGTGAGTTACTTATAGTGTATAAAACATTTGAAAATAAATTGCCTGAATCAATTGGTTTAAGAGCACCAACCAATTTGCTGATGACAGTTTGCTCAAAAGCTTTGACTGTTTTCAATGATAAATTTAATAGTGTTATGTGTAAAAATAAACTAAAAGAGCGTTTGACGAAGGCGATTGTAAATACTTTAAATAAACGATATTACAATGTAGACGAATCTGAATGTGGCAAGCATATGATGTACTTAATTAATTTACTAGTTACTGTAAAAATATTTAACAAATGTAAGGCATTGTCTCTGGGAAAAGAAAGAAACAGAGACAAACTTAAAATTTTTAAACACCAGTAAATTGTCGACGGAGATTTTTCCCTTGTATATATTTTTGTATAGTTATAGTTCTTTTAGTCGAGATTTTGTCAAATTTGCGAGTTTCAAGAATCATTTATTGAAAAATCAGTAAACAGCAGCATGATTTGTTACAGGCGATTCTTTATTCTGCCGACTCCTTCACATTGAGACGCTTTTTTAAAATTTCATCCACCTACATTACGAATTGGTGATGGCCACAGAAATATTTATCGGATCGAATTGAAATTTTGGATTCGACGGTGTCTAAGAAATCATCGTAGAAATTTAATCAAAATTTTTGCTACAGATTAACTATATTTGAGTGGTGGATTTGTTGGAGCATTACTATCAAAATTATCATAGTATGTATAAACCATTATGCAAAACAATTGTTGTGTAATTTACATTTTTTTGTATAAAATAAAATACATTTTAGCAACAAAGTGCAATTTTACTTTACGATAGTAATACAATAATATGCAAAAGACAGTGACAGTGACGATTTTAAATCCGAGACCGACAAGCAGGAAGTAGGAAATTGTTTTGTTTACTAACAAGAGGTGCCTACTTCAATCCTATTTATAGAGGAACCCGCACGTACCTACACTGACAGAAACCTTTAATTTTCAATTGTTCCGCTGGTTAGAGTATTTTATCTTTTTCAGGGACGAATTGTTAAATTTAATTTTTATTTTTGTTCAACAAATCTTCAAATACTTCGGGTTAATCCCTTAAATGCCCAGGAATTTATTTTTGACCATTCAATTAAATCCTTGCCGCTAAAAACTTTCAATAAAACCTGGAACCTAACATTACAGGTATAGGTAACAATGAAATAAAATACTAATAATAAAGATAAAGAGCGTCTTTATGCTTACAATACAACTTTCATGTAGCATACGTCACCGGCATCCTGTTCGTTATTCGTTTGGTGAACTTTAAAACTTACACAAAGCGTACAGCATACGTAGCAAAAGAAAAAGATTAAATAGGCTGCTTTCAGAGACGTCTGTGGGGGAATACGACACTGCATATGGTTTACTTTTACGCTAAATTAATTTTTGCAGTGCGTTTTAGCGCCATCTATCTAGCTTTATTAACGCGTCGCACTTTTTGCTATACCGTGGCCATACTGGTAAGGTATAAATACAATGGTACTATACAGGGATAAAATATCGGACCTTTTTTTGAAACATCCTGTATAATATATGTAACAATTTTTCCAGGTGTAACAATAGAAATTTTAAGTTTAGCGCTCTATAGTCCATTTTACACAAAACAGTCCGTAATAGTTGCACCTTTTGGAAGCTTACATTTTTTTAAAAAATACCTCTAATTACCAAAATAAAAAAATGTAGTACCGACCTTTGTCGATGGTAATATATCTGACACTTCCTCTGAACTGCTTTTTAATGAATGGTAATGTTTAATAAATTTTTTTCGTCTTCCTAATTTTGGGATGAGTTCTTCAATATCTTTATTACTCAATCCCAGAAAACATTCCCAGTCAACTTCATTTGCTTAAATGTACACACAATGTCAGTACAAAATATTACTGTAAGGTACATCATCACTAACAGATAATTCTATTATCAAACGAAAAGGCTTTAAATTTGGTCTGAATCAATGCTATAGCTCTTGAATCTTTTTCTTGGCTTTCTAATGTGAATGTGAAAAAATAAATTTAAAACATGGAAGCTAAAAGGTTTTAAACCTAGCTAGTACATTTCTGTAAATGCGACTGGTAATTGTGGCAGTTACTTTCTTGGGACTTAATCCATCCCAAAGGTCCGCGGCAAACGCACGTCGCCGTCCAACTTCGGTCGGACGGAGCGATACTGTCGCGGATTCAGCTGGTGGGTCCGAAGTGCATCACCCGAGAGTCGGGCCCTCCTTTCACTATAAAGGAGGTGGCTAAACGAGCGGATAAAGGGGAGCATGGACGATGACCTCTGACGACGAAAGGGGCAATGAATTTCGGATCGAGTACCCATTTCAGCCAACGTCCTGTCCGTTATATCTCCAAACAGGACGTGGTACTCAGCGCTCACAGAGAACGATGCGGTTAGATGCTGCCGGAAAGCTCACCGGAGAGCCCCGCAATACGTTTGCTCCAAGTGTCAACGGTCGTTCCCAAAATTACATGGTGTCAGATGCCACCTACCTAAATGTAAGGTGGTTACTTAGGCCGGCGACCCCGAATCGACATATGATGGAGTAGTTAGGTGCGACTACTGCGGGGCGATGTTCAAGTCCGCGAAGAACTGCGCGGCACATACATGGCAAGCTCACAGAGAGATCACCAATGCGAGAAGGTCGGGTGTAGTCGGAGCCCCGATCGAAGGTGGTCCCGGCGAAGTCAGGGCTGCTGTCACTGCGATGGACGCGGAACAACTTGCAATCCTTAGGGAGTTAGGGGGCCCCCAGCTCAGCACTGATGAGGTTGCGACCATGCTGGAGCTAGACGTGCAGTGGCACGGCGACAAGGCAATCCCCAGGAGGATAGGAAGGGTCCTCGAGAACATCAGCAGTACGGGCCAATCCTGCATCTGCTGGTATCCCTGAGATTGACAACCAGAGCGCATACGGAGCAGGCCTAGGGCGCGGTGGAAGAAGGGTTGGCTGACCCAGAACCCACGCGCCCGTCATCCGAGCAGTCTTTTTCCTTCAACGCGAATGGACAAGAGGTACCCGAAAGGGTACCGACACCCCCTACTCCAGAAGGTGCCGTGGACTCCCCGACCATACCGCAAAGTAACCATGACGGGGCGGAATGGCGCAAAGGGATCAGAGACAGTCCTGACCCAGGGTTCGCAAATGGTCTCGTTTTTAGACATTGGTCTCTTTTTTCAATGCTGGTCTCTAAAAGTCTCTATTTTTCATATTTAGTCTCTAAAGTCTCTAAATTTTGCATGTTAAAAAAGTATAATTCATAATTGATAAACCGCAGAAATGTTACATTTTTAGCGCATTTTTTAAGAATTAAAAAAAATGCGTTTTGTCCGTCCGGACCCACTTCTGCCGTTTCGAACTACTTCTAGGAGAATGGTAGGTAGTCCTGGAATTCTTTGCCGTAGGTAGCCTATACTTTGAAGGTGTGCCAGACGGCCACCAAATTTCGCTGTCTAAAAGGGCCCCGCCCCCCACACGAATTATTTCCTGAGATGCTGTTTTTGAAAGTAAAACGTACATAACTTTTACATACGACAACCAATTGGTCTCAACGAATCAACCGTTTTCTACCAACTACTGCTCTTCTTTCTGTCCTCTTATCAAAGTAGGGTGTGGAGGGGCAGGGGGGGGAATAGTTTTATCCTTCATGGTACTCTAATGAAAGGTCTCAACGAAAGGACTTAATTTTTACCAACCATAGCCCTCCTCCTCGACCTCTTATCGCGATCGGGTATATTCCCTTATACCTCGAGAACGGATTGTCGGAAGAGGGTACTCACAAAGGGCCATTGGGACGTCTGCAAGAAATATATCCATTGGTGATGTCAAAAAAAAGCTATTTGGGTTAAAAAAAATGCGTTTTATCCTCACAAGAGTTGTGCACAATTTATACTTGTTTAGATATTGCTTTTTATGTATCTCATATATTACAAAATAAATATTTTTTGCTTAATTTTGTATGGAAATTGGTTCTCGAAGGTCTCTAAATGGTCTCTATTTTTAAATATGTAATTAGAGACCAAGTCTCTATTTTTTGCTAAAATCAGTTGCGAACCCTGCTGACCGAGCGACCCCTAAAGTCGAAGGCGATTCCAGGGGAGCCTGAAGCGGCACTTGTCATGCTGCGGGATGCCCTCCAGAAGTTGGTGGACCAAAATGAGGAGACACCCCAGCTCCAAGGCACGATCCACGAGCTGGCTTCGGCTCACATAGTCGCCCCCGCGGCTAGTGAGAATGAGGAGGGGAAGCGTCGTCCCAAAGAGTCGTTCGCGACATAGCAAACGGCGCTATCTATTCGAGAGGACTCAGGACCTATATAAGAAAAATCCAGGGCTACTGGCCAAACACGTCCGTGAGCGGGTGGACTGACTTGACGGTGGGGTCGAAAAGCTTAATGCCGCGGACGTCCAGGAACTGTACACTAGTCTATGAGGTCCTAAGCCGTCCGTACAGTTACCTGAGGAGTTGCGCAATACGGGTGATGAGGCAACAAAGACAGTCGCTGAGGTCCTCACACCCATAACGTTGCCAGAAATCCGAGCACGGATCGCGCGACTTAAGAGTCCACGAGCACAGGGCCGGACGGCGTGAAGGTGGCTCACGTCTGATCCGAGGAACGCCAAGAAGTCCTCCGTCTCCTGTTCAATTTCATCTTGTGCACAGGACGACAACCGAGACAGTGGAGGATGAATCGTACGCTGCTAATTCCTAAGGCAGGTAAGGACGGTACGTTAGTCGAGAACTACCGGCCTCTTACCATATCGTCGCTTCTGAGCCGGTTGTACTGGGGTATAATCGACAAGAAATTGCGCAAGCACCTGCAGTTCACACCCTGGCAAAAGGGTTCGTGGCGGAGCGGGGTGCTTCAATAACGTCCACGTCCTTAACGAGTTGCTGCGGCACTTGAAGGTCATTGGTAGTAGTGCAGGGAGATATTAGTAAAGCCCTCGACACAGTGCCTCACGGACCACTGGGACCTGCACTACGTAAGAAGAAGGGTCTACCAGAACAGGTGATACGTATGGTAGACGAGGCATACAGAGATGTGGAAACAAATATAAAATGCGACCAAAGCGTAGCGATTACGTTCGAGCGTGGGGTAAAGCAGGGCGGCCCTCTTTCCACGTTGCTCTTTAACACAGTTTTGGAGCCCTTTCTGTGTACGCTGGAAAGTCAACCCGGGTACACTCTCAGTGGTGATACAACGGTCGCTTGTTTAGCCTTTGCCATGACATAATCTTGGTCCCGAGCACAGTATCGCGGGCTTAGGATCAGATCGAGGAGTTGAAGCGGTACCTACAGGGGCTATGTATGAAGGTATCGGCGCCGAAGTGCCTGCCCGAACGTCTGGCAGAAACGCTCAGCCGGGTAAGACGGCTGAAGCTAAAGCCACACCAAAAGGTATAGTTGATCTCCAAATACCTGGTCCCGCACTACCTGTACCGGCTCGTCTTAGCAGCCCCGACAGCCGCTGTACTACGTCAAAGCGACCAAGAGCTACGGGTAGTGGTGCGCAACATATTCCACTTGCCGCAATCTTCTGCCAACGGGTTGCTTTACTTGTAACGTGGGAAATTGTATGTCATTTTTGGGGAATTATATTTTACTGTGTTGGTTTACTGTAACCTCATTCGTGGTAGGCATTCGGTTTTGTCTGCGCATGCATTTTAGACTGGAAATTCGTTCATTTCGTTGTAAGCTGTAGAAGTAACAACTGCTGTTGGTGATTACTGTCCTCGACCTCGTGTAAAATCAATTGTTCTGAATTGTTCAGTGGTCATCTACCAGTTTTACATTGATTGGAGGGAGTCATACGTGAAATATCGTTAGGATAAGTTTCTACCGACGTATATTTTGGAGAACGTATACCGTTTCGAGATTTAAAGAGGATTAGTTTGGCCAGTAGATGTGGCTTTGCCCTTCGTTGTTAAGGGGTGAGTTCTATTTTTAAAATAATCTTTGCGGACTATTTCGAAGGGATTCGTGATTTCTAATATAACTAATTGTATGCAGCTGTTTGGCTGGTGCCGGTGGCGTATCGTTTGCCGTATTGGGGTTATTTCCTGATTGGATTTGGTTAACATCTTCGTGGTATCGTGTTATTTCTACGTGGGATAACATTCGACTTCTGTTATTTGCGGTAATTATGGCGTGATGAAGAACTTTATCGCTGTCAAATAAGCTGTCGCAGACGCCATCTAGTAGGTATCCCGAGGCTAGAGGTTTTGGTGTCCTCGGTAACCCTAAAAGCGGAGATCCAGTTTCTGTCCCAAACTGATCCCGTAATTCGGGATATAGCGATTGGCGCTCGCTTGGAAGACCGTCTTGAGCGAGTAGGCAGGAATACCCGCTTTCCCTGGCCTTGTACTAATGAATCGATTAATAGACCAAGGACCAAGCAAAGAGGGAAGAGCTCCGAAGATGGGCGGCCCTTGGCTGCGGGGAGACGGCCAAGGTAGCACTCGACGATACCAGGTCAAAACCTTTGGAATAAACAGCCTCTCTCGAAGTGCCGTCTTTTTAACAAAACGCACTGTGATATCTGTTTTCTGTGTTTTATCGTGTCCCTTGTCTGGAGTCTACGTAGTCCTTTTGCTACCTAGCTCGTGTGTGTCTTATGTTAATATATATATATATAGCTCGTGTGTGTCTTATGTTATATATATATATATATATATATATATATATATATATATATTAAACACCTATACGAACGAGCTTAAAAAACATTAGTCACGTGGTCCAGATCATGGTCGTTTGATCGCCATCTTTAAAAATGGCCGGCATGTTGCTAGACTGTTTGTTAAAGTATGTCTTCTCACACAATGCCTCGACTTTAATTTTTTAAGAAAGTTTTACTGACTTTTGAAGGCAAACAACATGAAGATGTACCACTATTTCTTTAAATTACTTATGTAAGGGTTCTTGCATTGGTCTAAAACACTACCATTACATTTTTACAAAAGTACAAAACACATTATTCCCAATCTTCTATAGAAACATAGTTTTTCTGAAGTCACCTGTAGAATTAAAATACCGTTGTTTTCTATGTAACCATAGGATTAAGTTTTTTACACGGTTCAAGAGCCTAAATCCATTTATCGCATCGTATATGTATATATATGTGTGTGTGTGTGAGGGTGTGTGCGAGGGTGCGTGTGTGCGTGTGTGTGTATATATCCGATACGTTTTTTAGTTCTTAGTAGTAAAACTTTTTAAAGGAATCCTGGACGCTAATCAAGGACTATATTAGTATTACTTTCAGTCGAAATTGAAACTGCACGCCTACTATGCGATTTTTGCGTAGAGGTAGAGATTAAACACCCTGTTTTTTTTTAGGAAACATCAAGTTATTGGACCTGCCCCCCCAAAGTCTATACAAAAAACATTGTCTGTTCAGAACATTTCGTGGAAAGTGATTACACTAATCCTCGGTTAAAATCAAAGTTAAAAAAAGGAGCAATCCCAAAGTCCTATCAAATTTGTTCAACACCGACAGTGCCACTTAATATTCTTCAAACAGTTCCCCGGTTGCTGCTGCATCTGAAAAGCTCCAAACATCTGAGCTTGGCGAAATGTCTGTTCTTCTGCCAAAGTGCCAATCAAGACATAAAGCATAAAATCTACAACTGACATTTCGGAAGAAATTGCAAGTAAATCAACCGACTTTGATATATCACCATCTCATCAACAATGGCTTACAGACATTACGAATATGCCAGAGCGCTCTCCCAAGAAGTGTAAAAGAAAGTTACAGTTGCAGGACCTTACCCCACGTGCAAAGAAAATGAAGCAGACTTTGGAAGATCAAAAACGTCTTTTAAAGAATAAACGATCAACAATTGCCAGATTAAGATTAAACCAAAAAAAGAAAACACAAAATGCCACTTTGACTAATATTATCGGCAGTGTGAAATTTGTATCAAAACAATCACGAGTTTTGACAAAAATGGATATACTGCATAAAAAGAATAGGCAATGGGCAAACGATGAAAAGGAATTTGCACTGCAACTTTTTTATAAATCTCCCGCCTATAAATTTCTTAAAAATAAACAAATAGTTCTGCCCAGCATGTCCACAATTCGAAAATGGATTGGCGATTCCAAATTTAATGAAGAATTTAAAACTAAAGATTGCAACTATGGATAGAGACTGAGAAATATCTGTAAATGGCACCATAAATAGTATATAAAGATACTTACTGTATAGCATTCATATATGGTCACCCTATCATGTTTGTAAGCATAAGTACTTACATTCCATCTTGGTTCACCCTATAAATTGTGTGTAAGGCGTCATTTAGGGAAATAAAGCCATTACTTATTACAATCAACTCCATTATATAATTATTCGTGAACTTATCATTATCTCTAATAAGTAGGTAAAAAATTATTTGTACTTACAATAGATCACTTACTTGTAATGTTGAACAGAAGTCCCGATACATCATCAAGCAGTTTCAGGGTGATAATTTCGTCATTTACTCTAAATGTTACAGGTAATTTCATTCGTTTACAAAACGATCCTAACCTTCAATGTAAATAACCACAAAACCGCGCGGAATAAGAGCAGGGAATGGCGACGACGTCTCGAACAACGCAGTTCCACAGTTAAGAGCAACTTCGATGTATGATCATATCAGTGGTAAGTAAACTGAGTTTGTGTAAAAATTTATTTGTTTATTTAATATTTATACTTACAGGAGCTTTGGAACAGCTTATAAGAAAAGCTAATTTGCTCATTGAAAATGAGAATAATAATGCAGTAGAATGTTTAATGAATATTGTTTCGCGTTTTAATATGGGGAAGAGAACTAATTTGGGTGCAACGTGGATCATACGAAAGACGAGTTTACCTGGCAACTTTGCGGTACAACAAATCGTTATCTTTAGCACGGAAGCTACGGAGAATGACATTGCCAAAGAATCGGTGGCAATAAAGGCATTTGAAAAGAAGCAGAATGTGACCGTAACAAACACTGGATTGTGGATACATAAAGATTATGGTTTTTTAGGAGCATCACCAGATGGTAAGTATTTTTTTAAATTGCTAATTGTTTAATCAACTTTTTTTGTAATAGGTCTTGTTGGTACAGACACCATCGTGGAAGTGAAATGTCTGTATTCATGTTCAAAATTGGAGGAAACTGGTTTGGAAAAAATATTACGGTTTAAAAAAAAGACCTGTTTGCAACTAAAGGATGGCAAAACATCTTTAAACAGAAGACATTCTTATTGCTATCAAGTACAAGGCACCTTGAACATTGCCAAGAGGAGCAAATGTTATTTTGTTGTTTATATTAACGATGCAGTTCCACTCTACAGGGAGGAGATTGAAATAGACATCAATTTTTGGGAACATGAAATGGTACCAATATTAATAACTTTTTACAAAATGTGTATTGCTCCAGAAATTATAAGAACAATATCGGGAAAGGACAAAAGCGTGTTGATCCGCAATACATAAGATGCGATAAAAAACCGTGAACCGCAGTTGTTGGAAGCGTGTAAGAAGAAGCGAAAAACCAAAGCAGAAAACTAATTGCACAAGACTCAATCTTCAACACTGAAATCATGGCTATCTTGCTGAACGTAGGCCCTCAATAGGATTCCCTACGTCACTTTCAACTAAAATCCTCAACTGCATGTATACAGAAAATATAATATACAGGGTGTCCCTAAAAGGTCTGTACAACGCGCTACCAGGGGTTCTTGGTATCAAAATAGGACGATTTAACCCAACTTACCTCTATCCAAAAGTGCCTCGGTAAGGCGCTATCTACCGCCAAAGATTTAAAAAAAAAATCGTTATTTTTATTTGATCGGAAATAGTATATTGAAAGACAAGTGTTACAATGCGACCTATTGTAATACGACTATCTTGTGGCACGAGTGGCGACGCGAAGCGTAGCCACGAGTGTCCGCAAAATAGGAGTATTACAATAAAGCATGGTAACACGCGTTTTCCATACTATTTTTTCTATTTCGGTGCTTTAATTTAATTAAAAAAATCATTATCAGAAACTATAGGGAACATTAGAACTAACATGTTTTATGTTGGGAACACTTTTATGCCGTTAAGTTTTAGGTTGGCAGCGTAGTAAGACTGACATTTTGAAGTTCAATCATGGAAGTACCCAACGAAGTACCTACTTGTACTAACTAGTAACTGCCAACTTAAGAGATGAGTTACCAAAAAAAAAACGACTATAATCACTGTCTTTGTGCAACTGTTTTCGGCCGAAAACAGTTGTACAAAATCATCATTGTAACACCGAAATAGAAAAATGGTTTTGCCGATTAAAATGAAATTCCGGATGTGAATGTCTAATGTAAAAAGGGTCTTTGTGATATCATCGTTTTGATTGTAGTTGCTATGTAGGTGGTAAAATACTGACCATCCACATCTGAAGAGGTCTAAAACTTTTTAACTACTATTTTGACGGTTCTGAATTTTTAGACACTGATAGACAGTTTACTTGCAAGCATTTTTTGTCTCTTGATGAATATCGCTATCTGTGATGGTTTACGAAAAAAAAAAAATTTAGGCATGATGAATGGCATGCACCATACATGCGATTGTTCCTTAAAAACCATAAGTGCAAGCAAGAAGTAGGCTATGACGATTTGGAAACCTGTGAGTATATACTCCCTAACGCATTGGCGACCATTTCCACGACTGTATCCAAACACTAATAGCATATCAGTTAACTCTGCGTTACTGTATTGAAAGGCCATATTACAATTTTAACAATGAAATTTTAAGTCTTCAAGCAAAACGTAAATTGTTAAAGTTGAAGAAACAACAAACAAACGTTACGTCACTCTGTTTCACAGCCATCTTCTGATTTTTTTAGGAACAATCGCATGTATGGTGCATGCCATTCATCATGCCTAAATTATTTTTTTTTTCGTAAACCATCACAGATAGCGATATTCATCAAGAGACAAAAAATGCTTGCAAGTAAACTGTCTATCAGTGTCTAAAAATTCAGAACCGTCAAAATAGTAGTTAAAAAGTTTTAGATCTCTTCAGATGTGGATGGTCAGTATTTTACCACCTACATAGCAACTACAATCAAAACGATGATATCACAAAGACCCTTTTTACATTAGACATTCACATCCCGAATTTCATTTTAATCGGCAAAACCATTTTCCGATAAAATAAAAATAACGATTTTTTTTTAAATCTTTGGCGGTAGATAGCGCCTTACCGAGGCACTTTTGGATAGAGGTAAGTTGGTTAAATCGTCCTATTTTGATACCAAGAACCCCTGGTAGCGCGTTGTACAGACCTTTTAGGGACACCCTGTATAATACCATAAGTAGTCGAATGTCGAATATTTTTGAGCTGCTGTCACGAATGCTAGTTACGCTGATTAATACCACGAGCGCTTGCGCAAGTGGTATTAAAATGCGTAACTAGCATGAGTGGAGCAGCAGCTCAAAAATAATCTACAAATACTTCGACTACGAATGGTATTCGGAGGACTATTCAATGAATCCAAAGAAAAATTAAGCATAATTACCCACGCGAATGTATTTCCATGACAACAATAAACGTCAAAATAAATTACGGAAGTTGCTTTTCATTTTGCTATTGATTCTATTCGAACTTTTGTGCTCCAAGCTAATTCGTTATGAGTGATTAAATTAAAAGATGTGGTGATAAGTCGGTTGTCGAAATTGATTAACAAACTAAGAAGAATGTTCCGGTTAATACGACAAAATTTCGGGTCATTTTACTGGTGGAAGTTTGACAAATGTCATTGAATAATCGCATTGAATTGTCTGTAATAATATCACAAGAGAGTGAGAATAAATTGAAAATAATTCGACAGGTTTTAGAAAACTTAGGGCTCTCGTGACTATTGCCAAATGGCAACAAGTTTGAGAAAAGACCTGGAGAATTATTATCTAATTTATCGAACTCTCGTGTGGTATTCGATAGATTATTTTTTCACGTTACAATCAAAATCACTGTTAAGATTTTCTTTATAGTCTTCTCCATTCTGTTTCTTCGCATATTCAACCCATTAGTCCTTCAAAATAACGACTAGTTTTGCGGTTTCTTCCAATTTATAGCCCCTCAATTCGTCGCAAAATAATTGGAATTGTTTCCAAACAGACGCGTTGCTTATTAGGGTACCTACATATTCTTAAATGCACTTACATTTACTTACAATGATTATATTACTTATTTCATCGACTGATGATTCACTAAAACGTTTGCGATTCATTTTACGAGCTTCTTGAAAATTTATGACAGACGCGTCAGATCAAGAAAATAGTTGTCATGTGGTTGTCATTCACTAAAAACAATGTACATTGAAAAATTCTCGCTGGGAAGTAGATTATTCTCACTATAATAATGTTGTGATTGGCTAGAACGTATATGAATGACTGAAATTGAACATTTCTATTGGTTTCGAGAAACGTCAAAAAATAATCTTAAAAATCTGTCAGTTGTGGAAAATATTACCAAAAATAGTGTTGGAATGAAACTCATTCCAGCACTATTTTTGATATCGGAATACTGTCATTATAAACGCAAAACAGAGAAAGTTCGAGAACTATTGAGGGGTGGTCCAAAACTCTAGCCAGAATTCTAACGGTCTATAACAAATCTGAATTTCTCAAAATCCAAAGTAAAAATCTGTTATTATCGTCCAGTGAAGTTGGCCGCAAAAAATTAAGCAAGGTATCTGGATTTCAATTCAGTGCCTACACAGCAAAGGCACTATAAAAGCGAGCGTATTTCTACCGGTTTCCCTTGAGAAAACGTACTTGCTCTCCGGCGTAATTTTTTGGTACCGGATTTTCTGAAAACGGAATGGGTACAATGGAAACAAATTTTGATACATTGAGGTAGATTTCATTTTAAAGTACATTACATAATCGTTTTGGGATTTATTCAAGATTGTTCCGGGGCTGGCGTGAAGTTGGCAAGTGATTTTTCGGAGCCGGATATTCCAAAAACAATGACGATACAATGGAAACGAGTTTTGGTACATTAAATTCTGAAGATCGGTTCATTTTCCAGCCGCCAACTCGCGCGAGCTTTTATTAGACGATGCCAGTCATAACTCTAGCATCAGAGCTGCAGTCCTTCACGAGCAAGCTTAATAGGTACATATTTAAATTCAAAAATTAATAAAAACTTTATTATTTTTGATATTTTTCTTTGCTAGCAAGGTAATATTTTCATCATATCTAGAAGTTTCCGTTTTTCCCAGCCCTGAATTCATTCTTTAATGGAACCGCCATTTTCCCCTCAAATGATTTAATAAGTAAATGTCACTTTTCAATTAAACTCCGAGAGTATTGTTATAATTTTTTTGACTTAGGGGTTTCATTAAAATTTAGTTGTCAGGTAAGACAAATTTTTTGACCTCAGATTGTTTGTTGTAGAGGATGACCCCAAGCGCAACAAATTTCTCGTATTCAAGATTTCATGGATCTCACCTCTGATTTCACAATGATTTCATAAGATTTTACGGATTTCATTAAGATGTCATGGATTTCCCCGAGGATTTCCCCAACATAATATGTACACCAAGTTTCACCTGTGGTTTACCCCACGTAGAAACCTCCCTTGCAAGTTTCCTAATAATTTTCTTGGAGAACTTGAACACTTTTGCAAGAATGTACCTAGTTCGAGATGTAGTTCCTATAAGACTAAATCTTTCCAGAATTAATAATGTTTGTTAGTAGGCCATGATTCGTCGTCATGGGTGTGAAAAAGCCCTTAAGAAATGCCATTTTTTCTTACCAAACTGTAGGTACTTAATATCATTTTTACAATAGAAAAAAAGTTAATGCGAATATTTTCAAAACGAAAATGTTAGGAACCGACGATGTAAAGTTGCCCTAATTTTTTGTACTTAATAAGACACACATAGTAATTAAAATAGGGGTGTGAATATTATTAAAATGTATCGAAAACTGCTAAATATAAGTAAGTATAGGACATTATACATGAGATGTATATAGAATTTTACATAGAATCATTGAATAGAAACCTTTATTCAATGATAGAATTTAAAAATGAAAAATATATAGGGTGTTCCGTTCCGTACTTTGGCATCAACTATCGGTATAACCGGAAGGGGATGAATTCTTTTTAACTTTCAAGTTCAAGTATTCTGAGGTATTTTTTTCGAGATATAGAGAGCCCGGTATTCGACGTGTTATCCGTAAACAATTCATCGAACACTGATTTTTATCACGTGCCTGTCTGTCTGTGTAAAAGATGTAAAATAATGAAGTTAAATACATTATTTTTTTCTGTATCGTAAAAAAAGTATATATGTTGTCTATAGGTACAAGTATAGACGAACAGAAGTTTAAGGGCCAAATTCAACTTAGGGTAGGAATAAATAAACTAAGTTTTCGATTACGTTTACAAGTTGTAAAACACGCACGATTATTATTAATCGCCGAATTTACATTGCAAAATTTATTAATTGGAATAAAAAGTTCAATATTACACAACGCAAACACGAGACACAGGGCGGTGTTGCATGCAATAGAAAACTCATTTAAACTTTTCCCGATTAAAATTGAAATTCAATGTATGGACCATTTTGTGTTAGAAAATCATAATTAAAGTTTATAAATCAGGAGTTCGCGTATACCGCAGATGCATACAAAGTCTATTAAAATTCCATTGCTCGATCGGTACCTATATGCAGGAAAAGTTTTATTGTAGACATATTCGCAACAAATAACCATAAATATTTTTTATGAAGGTATTGTTTTCAATTTACAATGGAGATGTCTTTTTTTCTACAAACACTGCATAAGTAATTTGTTGTTTTATTTTGCTCGGGTTGTAATTAAAATTTAAGGCGGCGCGCGGGTAAAATCGATTAAATGAAGTCGAGGGGGCGTATAGAGATCCGCATTTTTAGAAATTCGTGCACCGTGTATATCTCTCTATAGGTACAACCTGCTGTGCAACAAAAATGCATCTACCTACTTTGAAAGCTGTGACTTTTTTACAGTCATTCCATTCGAGAGGTCAATGTGGTGAGTCAAACAAAAAGGTCCCTAAAGAGCGTTTTATAACCGGTTGCCTTAATATAAATCGTGCCGTTTTTCTTTGTACGTCGGCCGAATAAGTCAAATTTTTTCGGGCCGTTGTAAAAACTGTTCACTTTTTCGATGTAATTTGCAAATTTCTCTCAAGTTTCGTTCAATTGATGTATAACGTGCACGCATCACAGCCGGTATATTTACTAGTTTTTATGTAACTGAACGACAATGGTGTGGAATGCGGCCTTACAAGTTACGTACCCCATTGGGTGGACTTAAATGTTTAGTGCGTCCCTTGTGAATTCCGAGTTTCATAATCCGAACGAAGAGGATAGCTTCTTATACGCAATCTTCTTACTTAATTATTTTTAGCGAGTCACGACAATCTATTTTTTGATTAAGTAATTTGGCCATCAAACCTAAATTCATTGATCAATAATCGTAAATTATGTTGTAAACTTTTTTCAGAAATAAAATGTATAATTCTCGATTACGAGATGTACAGTCATTGATAAAAGTAACGATCGCCTGGCAGGTAAACTTTGCAGCATAAGCAACGAACGTGTCTATCACATCGGGCTCCGTCGCTACCTTCATGGAGAAGATACCTTAATTTGTTGGTTCGCATATCTAAGTTGCACAGTATATTCACGTAGGTATGCTGCAGGGTTTACATATTGCTTCATTACTTTTGTCATTGACTGTACAAGGGAGGAACCACGGAGGTTCCATTTTTCAATTGTCGTTTAAAATTCGAACCCGGTGCGTTAAATCCCGTGATGAAAATAAAAGCTTACGAACCCGTTAAATTTGCTACAACTTAGCTCCGAACCAAATTTATTTGAAACCCATTTTTAACTTAAATAACTTTTTTGTTTTGTCCCGATGATGACGTTTGAAGCCTATATTGATAGACCATTTTATTGAAATTTAAAAGACTATAACGGAAAAGCTTAAAGAAGATCTAAGTAAGGTTCGTTTTTATAAAGATTTGCTCTTAATACATTCCTATTAATATTTAAATTCAAAAATTATTAAAAACTGACTATTTTCAAAATTTTGCTTTGTCAAGAATTTTCCTTTTCATGACCTGCCAATTTTCGTTCTTTTTTTGTAGTTCTTTCTTGAGTTTGAAACAAAATTTTGGCGTTGCTTTCGACATTAGTGTGCAGGTGCGTTAAAGCTGGCAATTAGAAATGACAAAAGCATTTAATTCTGCATTTAGGATAGATGATCGCAAACCATAAGAGGTACACAGCCGGTTAAATGATAAAGAAGTTGCGTATTTTGTCAACGCCTACTACACCAAAATGTTAAAAAGAAAAAAGGCTCGTTATTATAAATTTTTACCATTTTGGTGTAGTAGGCGTTGACAAAATGACAAAATAATTCATTGAAGGTTTCTTTAAATGACATAATAAAGAATCATATTGTCCCATAAAAAACGAATATGCTTAATTTCGTTTTCTTTTTAATACTTATCTTCGAAACTGATCGGAATCTAGGAATTTTTAAAACATCATTTTACTAACGCTTAAAATTCACAACTTTTTTTAAATTTAACAGAGTGTGTATCTCTTATGGTTTCCGATTTCCTCATTATGTGCATTCTTATCTGGAACACACTCTATAATTGAACCTAAATTAAGGGTATGACCATTTATATGTATATAATTTTCGTGTCAGAATTCGATAGGAAAATTACTTACTTTGATTTTAATTTCATTATTTATTACCTATTTCATAATTAACACAAGTTGCAAATGATTAGGGACATCCTCCTGCTCCTCTTATGTGATATTTTTGTCAGTCTGTTCATCCCTCTTAGTATTTTATTTGAAAGTTAATCTTGATTTTTTTCTAAGCATGGCCTATTGTGATTGAAACCAAATTCATTTGTTTATTTTCTAGTACAGTCGCCGTCAACAGGACCGTGGAATCATTGCCAATACGAAATACATTGTAAACTTTAAGGCAAAAATTCAGGATTAATTCCCAAATAAAATACTAAGTATTTGGTATCGTCGGTTTTGTAATTTTTTTCTCTATAGAGTGACATCAAAATCCAATATGGCGCCCATAACAAATAAAAAAAGTTGATGTGATTTACTCGAAACCCACAGATCTTAAAAACATATCCAAAAACTCCATATGTGGGGGGTGCGCAACAGGCCGCCATTTTGAATTTTATGTCACCGTTATCGATTTTTCCTCAATATCTCGAAAACTATCAACCTTTTCATAACCACTCACATTTACAAAATGAAAGCTCATTAAATTTCCTACACGTATTATGAGCAGCAAAATTTGCTTTAACGCGCAGTATTACTTTTATTTGGCGATGTTGGTAATAAAATGACTGGGCTAATTTGTAAGAAAATCTTAAACAATCATCTTCAAATTGTTCCAAAAATGGTTTTTTCTCTAAGGACCTGTAGGAATACTTATTTTAAAGAAAAATCTGGCAAGAATTCAATATTTCCGCGCAAATGTTAAATTACACGAAATAAAAATAAATGCCAGGAAAAGAAAAATAAACACACACGTTAATGGAATCATAAATCGTCGAACACGTGGTTATTTATTTTACTAAAACGCCGATCAAAAACTATTGATTGTTTTATTCGGCTCGCGAAACGAGGTAAATTCGCGTCGAAATTACAATATTTTAGAAATTCCAGTGTAGTTTTGTAATTAGCAACTTTTCTCGGCTCGCTTTGTGCCATCCAAATCTGAGGCACATTTCAAAGGAAAGTTTGAAGCTAATCAAAATTCTCAAATTTAATCAGAGCTTACCCCTGCAAATTTTCCAGACACTAAGGATTAATTACAGTAGTAACACATTTAATAAATGAGATAACTATACCTATCTACCTACAGGTTTCGGCAAGTTTAATTTAAAGTTCAAATGTAAATTAGATGGGGTGGTTGTATGCATTTTAAATTTCCCGCCTTCGCGAAGTGTGCCGCAATTATTTAAAAAGAGGTAAAATTAAATACGGAGGGATTCTCATCATAACTAGTTTCGTAGTAATAATACTAATAACTCATACTTCTAGCTTGTAATTTTGCGAAATTAACTTAATTATACGATATTTATATGCGGTTTTATTAATATGTAAAGCCATGACGTCACGTTATATGCATAATTAATCGTAGCTTTTCATTTGCGATTGCCAGCAATTTAATGGTAAAAGTGAAGCTGAAGTACCTGCTTTTTTTAACCCCAAAGGTATGTTAACGCATTGCTTTAAATATTTAAAGAAATGTGATATTGTTTGTGCTTTGTCCGTCCGTCCGTCCGGACCCACTTCCTGCAGCCTTTCAATTTTTCGTAATAGGTAGGTTATACCTTGAAGACGTGCCAGGCGCCTTCAAAATTGGGAGCGCCCTCGTTAATTATTTCCCGAAATAATGTTTCTGAAACGTGCGACTTTTATGTTTCAATAAATTAAAAAATGAGGTAAGTAAATACCTTAAATTACACGCTTTTTATTCTGTCGATGAATTTTTAAGTGCGGAATGGCACTTGTAACTATTACTACTTTTTTTCTTTTGTAGTACATGTTCACTACTTGACGAATCTGATATAGTCGCAGCACTATCATAGAGTATTTACATTATTATTTTATTATTATTATTATTATGGGCGCCATATTGGATTTTCACGGAATGAGATAGAGAACAAACAAAGGAACTCATCGCCATCCAGCCATGTTGATTCCTCAGCAAGAGAGTTACCCGTGAATGTTTCGTTGATTGATTGTGACTTTCTTCTTCCATGTAAAAGTATAGTGTCGTCATTATTTTTCTTTTTCTTTTGTCCTCTATCTCATCTCGTACAAATCGAATGTGGCGCCCTCGGTGGCGCCCATAAGAAATAAGAAAGTAGTAGACGGTAGCTTCTACATTCAGTGTACTATGGAAATTTTGATAACAGATTCAAATTCTCCGAAAAAAAGTGACCAGGTCCCAACGGGAATCGTCCAATTCCGACCGTTTAAGCTAGAAAAAAACCAAAACCAAAAAAAAAAATTTCTCAGTTATTTTCAAATCAATCACGCATCGCAATTGCTGCAATTTGAGACAGGTGCGGATTATTAACATCATGGTTTGCCCGTCCGTCTGTTCTTAATCGAACATAGACGGAAAAGAAACAGCGATATCAAACCTTCCCCAATCGATTTCTAAGAGTTCAAGGTTCAATGCTATTGAATACGAGCCAGATTAAAAGTCTGGTTTCCGAATGAGTGACAAAAAAATCCCCTACTGAAAATCGTATATGTGATTCTTCCTAATACCTATCTTGTTTTTGTGTAAGTTTATGCGACCGTAAATTAAATGTAAGATAGAATTAAGTCGTTGAGAACATACCTAGCTACTGGAGATCTTATAAACCGCCATATTTCATGTCGTGTATCTAGGTACACATCAAAGTAATAGGTAACGATTAATCAAAAGTTCTTAATTGTGTTTGCAAGCCCAAATATTTAATATGAACGTCATGATAAACAAATCAAAGCAAATGATACACAACTTATTGAAGCGAAGTTGTATGTAGGTTAAAGGGAATATCTGGATGTGTGCCAAGACGAAAACAAGAATTTCGGTCTGTAACAAAATTCAAGGATAACATCGTCGAAATTCGGCGCCACTTTTATTGATTAACGTTTAAAATGGATTCCCTTATAATTCTTGTTTACGAACTGCAGGTTTTTAACAATTAATTCGAGGAGGGAGGCCACCCCCGCCGTTCTATTTCCGCGAGTTATAGCGAGTTATGTAATTTTTATTTGGCAAATAGTGCGTGTTTCTCTTTATTTCGATTCGAGGTTGAGTGAAAAGCGGATTAATCAATGTTGGAAAAATGATCGTTTTCCTCTTGGAAAAAAGTGTGGGAGGGTTTAAAAATAAATTTGTCGGTTGTCGGCAATTACAGCAAAATTATATTCGACAGTCCATGAAATCAAAATTTCACAAACCGCGTGCGTTGATTTATTTGGAAGCAATTTGCGAAACTGGGACGCTTCCCATAACAATTTTTTCTGTTTTTTTTTTCTAACCCCCCTTTACCGCGCACAGTTGTTGTTACGCAATTCCAAGGGGAAACAACTTATCAGCCGTGAGGAGGACGAGATCGATAGCTTTAAAATCCGCTAAAATTGCGTGACAATAAGCCAAAAGACTTCTTTTTCTACGTTTTGTAAACAGTCGATCATATGCCGCTCCGTACATGCCAAGCTTTCGCCTGGAGCGTATTATTAACATCAACATTGTGAATTCCCCGTAATGATTGAAGGGCAGTAAATCAATACAGCGTCGCTCCCACGCGACTGTTATTTTGTTACTTCTTTTCGTGCTTTTTTTCTATTTCTATACCACAATATCGCCACATTTAGGCTGTACGAAAATGGACAAGTAGCAACGACTGTTGACTTAGCACCCCCACTATAGAATTTTGTAAAATGATGCACTAGCACATAATAAAGTGCTTATTTAGTGCTAATTTGTTGCTACAGCGTGAAATGTTGTTAGATTTTTTTAAAAAGCACAAAGAGAATTTTGTAGACATTCCGAAGTCATCTTGGAGTGAAAATTAAAAAAAATTACAAAATTGAAAAGGTCACATTAAAACAACCCATGAAGATCTAATTCTATGCGTAAAGATTGCTTCAAAATTTCTAGAATAAACGTTTTTGGGAACTTTTAGGACTCTAGTTGATCAATCCCGGTAGGAGATTAAGAAGATTGGGCTGTGAGGGATACGCCGTCAATCGTACCGATTGTAAACTGTTTCTCACACACTCGTAGAGTTTTTTGTACTAAAGTCAAAAACTTTTTAAATAACTAAAATTTGTTGCTAACTAAAAGTTAAAAACCAGTAAACAATTTGTGATTTAAATAATTATTACCTACGTAAAATTGTCGCCTACCTATATAATACTAAAGTTACGAACAATTTACTTTGTTGCTAACTAAAAACCATAAAAGAGACGACGAAGGAACCTGTCCTAGCCAGTGGAAGCGAGAGTGGAAGGTTTGAATTTTAGTTTGCATAAACGATTTGTTACTTAATTATTGTTTATGCATATTAGGACATCAAAACTGCCATTGATCAGCGTAGATTTGTTTGCGTCCTACTTATATTGTTTATGTTTAGCAATAAATTCGGTTATATATATTGTTGCCAATTGTAGTGTAAGGAGCAGCTTTACACAATTATGTGAGAAACTGGTGGTGTAATCAAATAAAAGGAACGAAATAAACACCCGACGAAGAACTCACTTTAATTTAATAAATTCTCACTTGAAATTTGTTCTTTTCTTGGTAGTCAATAGATACTAACTGGCTAACCCACCCACTACACCTTTAAATGAGCAACAAATTTTTAAATGCGGTAATAAATCAGTACATAATTTTTGGATATGTAACATTTTTTTAGTGGTTGGGAGAGGGTAGCTTAGTAAGTACAAAAAATCGAAAAATCTGACTAACTGTAATTGATAGCGTAGCAAAGTCATTGCCATCAAATAAGTATTGCAAACTTTCGTGAACTGATCTCAATTGGTTCTTCGAGCGAATTTAACTGATGGAAATACGGTACGTTTAAGATTAATGAATGTTAATTGAAAATCTTCCACCGATCAATTGACACTTGGGGTTGACGTTTATACATTTATAGTAATGTTAATTTTGTAACATAGAAAAATTTTATATACTTCATTAAATTGTTATTAATAGAAAATTGTGCAATTAAACGTTGACTCGATCAAAGTACAATTCCAAGAACGAAAGGCGAAATTAATTGAACATCTGGGAAAAGTAAATGCAATCATTGTTGGACAATTTATTATTGTTAAATTGAAGCGTGTGGGCGAGAAGAGAAAGGAAGATGTGGTCTTCGTTTGTCGGCTTTCAAGATATATGTGTGAATCGATCGCTTTTAATTAATGCTGTTTTGTTTTTCGTCATCTACACTAAGTTGATGATTAGATCCTTATAACTTTCCATATTTTCTGGATGCCTCTCATCAATTAGCCAGGGAAGAATTATTATGGCATCATACAAATTCAAGGTTCGCCGTGGGTGGATCTGCAATTGTCAATGTTATCTACAATAATTGATTGTGGGCTTTTTGAAAAGCTTTCCTGAGATTTTAAGGATTTCAAAATGGCTTAGGGAGTGATGCATCTACGATTCTGCAAAATGAATCTGAGATCTCCAACGCACTGGAAATAATGAGCGGTCAAAAATGAGTGGCGGTCGTGTCGCGTTTGGAAGTTAATACACTTGAAATCAGGAGTGTGTGGCCCTGCGTCATTGACTTATGAATCAATTTCAAACAAGTTTTTATCGAATTCGCACACTCAGTGGCGTATTTACCGGGAGGGGGGGGGGGGGTTCCCCCCCCCCCCCCCCCCCCCGAAGAATGGAGTTATCATCATAGCTATTAGGTATTTAGGTAATACTCCGCTATCCGCTCCGCCCACTTTCAATAAAGGCAATAATATATAGGTATATATAGAGAGCAATTTTGGTTTTGGTTAAAGTCTAAAGTCACTAAAATCTAAACATTCTGTAGTATTCAGTATTCACTATTCAGTGTGTGATCAGTGTTGGCAGTCAACGATTTGACTATTCGGTATCGATCGGCAATTCGCTACATTGGTGCCCAAAATAACAAATAGGTATCAGGTACTTAGTACTGCTACTGAGGTGAGGTACCTGCGTCCTGCCTTTCACGAAATGACGAAAATAAGAATTTTAAATTTTAAAAACAAGAATTTTTTTTGCCCATAACTTTTGATTGAGACGTCTAATCGAAAAAGTACGAATCGTTTTGGATTCTACGCACCCAAATTAATAAGAAAAAGTTTTTTCCCGAGAAATTTTGGTGCAGTCGATTTTTGGTAAAAAAGGAAGGTAATAACTGCCTTTTTTTTTGCCCAGAAAAAAAAATTGTCTCAGATCGACCGGAAAAAAATATTTTCTTCTAGAATGTGGCCTGTAGAATCCATAATTCCAAACAGTTCCAAGATCGGACTACTAGATCAAAAGTTACAGCCCTTTGAATTTTTTGTCGAAATTGGTTTTTTGCTCATAACTTTTGATTGAGACGTCTAATCGAAAAAGTACGAATCGTTTTGGATTTTACGCACCCAAATTAATCAGAAAAAGTTTTTTCCCGAGAAATTTTGGTGCAGTCGATTTTTAGAAAAAAAGGAAGGTTATACACTGCCTTTTTTTTGCCCCGAAAAAAAATTGTCTCAGATCGACCGGAATTTTCTTATAGAATGTGGCCTGTAGAATCCATAATTCCAAACAGTTCCAAGATCGGACTACTAGATCAAAAGTTACAGCCGTTTGAATTTTTTGTCGAAATTGGTTTTTTGCCCATAAATATACCTATTATTCAAAGTTTTCGTTGACTAATTAAAGCAAAAGCAATAAAGGGGCCTGTCAGCAGTAAGAAATAAAATACCGTTCTAATCTAATTTTTTCGCCTGTACAATAATAAATAGATATCAGCAACCTGCAACCCAATTTCTATTTCCCCCTACCCCTTCTAGTACGCACTGGGTGTCTGTATGTGCCACGAACTTGTTTAATCCCCCCCCCCCCCCCCCCCGAATAAATTTCTACGTACGCCACTGCGCACACTTGATGGATCTTACAGTATTTCAGCGTATGTCTACCTATGTCCAACCATTCCCCAAAGTTTCATTGCAATCGGGGGGAAACGGTTTAGATAATCAGCCACCATTCACCACCAAACTAACAGCTTGGTAGGTAAGGTACAATGAAAACAGATATGTACAGGGTTTTCTAAATCGGTGTTTTTTTAAGGACACATAATTGATCCCTAGACAGGTTTCTTTTTCTATGGATAACATTGCAAGACTGTTTAATCTGCTTTTGCTCATTGTAAAGCACCGATAAGAAATCAACGATCACCACTAGTCTGGCGACATGTAGAAATGCTAAATAATACACGGTCGAGTACACAGTGTGTCCCCAGATTGACTTCACTGTATACGCAGTGGCGGATTTGCAGTCCAGGCCGCCCTAGGCCCCAGGCCACGTCGCCGCCTCTGTCTTAGTACAAATCATATAGACTACATAATGAATTTACTTTATTGCCAATTTTTAAAATCGATTCAGAAATTTTAATTTAGTTAACTCTTAATTATAACAGCTGCTAACTGCTATAATAGACTCTTGCAGTGAGCAACGACTTTTCACTTTAGAATATTCAGGTACGTACTCTGAGTTTGAGTTAGTTTTTGTTATCATTAGTGACGATTGGCCGCCCCTAATCTCTGGCCGCCCTAGGCCTACTGTGCCTTATGGAAAATCCGCCACTGACTGTACGTATAATTGACAAAAAATGTTTGAATCTGGTTTTTATCTCGGTTTTGATGTTTCTCGACTTGCTTGTTCTGAAAAGAATTTCAAGCACATTTTTACTTATTAAAATACAAGATGGCCGTGACAATTGTGAAATAATTTTGTATTGCGGTTGTTATTATTATGACAGATAATAATAATTCCTTTGTTTTATTTACACGGAATACTTGTTTACAAGATTACAAATCAAATATTGATTTAATCAATGTGATTCGATATTTGTGAAATGTTGCATATTCTAAACAACCCTTTTGTCGTATTAATGACCGAAATGGTACTCAACATAAAATTTTCACGGTCATCTTGGATTTTAAAAAGTAGAAATGTGCTTGAAATCCTTTTCAGACCAAGGAGGCCGAGATCCCAAAACATCACAACGAGATTCGAACATTTAAGATTAATTACACCGATTTGTACCCCGAAAATGTTTTTGTACCTGTACCTACCGATTTTTAAAAAAACACTATTACATTACGGCATTACAAAAATAATGCAAAATTACCAGTTTTTTTGTGGTTGAATTAGGTACTTTTTGGGAAAGGTCATTTTATGGTTTTTCAATTACAGGTAATTTATTCGGTACAATTAATTCACTTTATTAAGAAGTAATTGAAGGAATTTAGAGAAGTTTCATGCATGCAGTATTTTAATGAGTCGTGTTAGAATCAAAGAGGGGAAAGTCTTCCCAACATTTTTGAGGGAGCAGCAAATAAATACCCCGGAATTATAATGTGAACACAAAGAGGTCATCATCTAATTAAAGGTTAATTTAGTCGTTTTAAATGAAATATTTGAGGAAATATCATCATCATCAAACCGTTGAATATCTAAGCGAATCCACTTCTTGGGATGGAAATGTAATTTCAAAATTTCTGTCTGTTAGGTCATTTACACCAGCAACAAATGATCGGTGCAAAGCAAATCTTTTTGATGTTGCGCGAAACAAACAGACATTGATTGGAACATTTTTATGTTAACGACATAAAATTATGTTTCAAACGAATCTCGCTCGTAAAACGCGTTTTTATTGCTCACATTTTTTGAAAAATTCTCAACGGCCGGAATATAAAAGTGTACGACCGACAAAAATAAATTTACTGCTGTATGTTTTACATCTTATTTACTGTCAATGTGGAGGGGAGTGTTCGGTATTAATTTTCCCCGGAATTTAAAAAATCTGCGGTATGCTGAGAATTTAATCTGGCACGAATTTGAACAATTACCTGAACATAAACTCAATAATTTTGAATCTTAGACTTGGACGTCGCAGAAAATTGTATGAACATCTTTTAGGAATTACGTACGTTAATAAGTACGAAAATGTCCCACAATAAATAGACGTATGTCGTAACTATCCACATTTTGAAGATTTTTGAACTTTGGCTTATCAATCGTTAAACTTGGAGATAAGCCGGAAGGTGAAAGGTAGGTATTTTGTTTACGGAACCTACGATTTTCGCCCGAATTTGCAAACATTCGTCTCGAAATAGAAAAAAAACACATAAAACATACACTAAAAATAAAACGGCTTACACAAGATGAAACCTACGCGAAAAAAATGCTAAAAATATAAAAGGACTTACCCTTCGGTCTATCGAAGGATTGCACAGAAATATTTCGCATTTCAAAGAACGGCTTCACATTTGCACAAGTACTCAAATCCTGCTGTAAAGTCCTTTTAACACGCGAATTTTCGGCGACGCGAGACATCGCGACACAAAAACAAAACGATATTAAAACGAAACCGTTCACGTTAAATCGGAACATTTTGGATTTTTTAAAACGAGAGGTTGAATTTGAAAAACGAACGCGATGCACACATTTACGCCACTGAGCAAATACTACTGAAAAGCACCAAAAATGAAATCCAGACCGACCGGCTATAGTGAACATGTGGGGGTTGCCCGAACTCGTCTTCTGCGTGCGCATTACACCTGTTTTCGCAATTACCGCCCGGTAGGCAACACACATTACTACTACCTGTAAATCTCGTTTGAATGTGTAGCGTCCCCATCTCTTGTTGTTTGTAGCAACTACGTATTACTAAGGCATCGGTGTTCATTAGATTCCATTGAAATTGAATCCTAAAAGATTATTTAAAAAACGTAAGCAGAGGTATGTCCCCAGAGGTCCGGCCCAAGGCGACCTTCAAACCTGATTTTCAATTGTATTTTAACAGCAATGGAAATCTGGTCACTTCTGCACTTTTTCAGTGTATGAAAATCGTTCAAACGTTCTCCTTTTGAAATTGAGAAGGAAAGAAACGGTAATCAAATATTTTAGGGCCTAAACAATCCAAAATTTCATACCTGGCCTATTCGACATGTATTAATAGGTACCTATGACTGATTTCTCATTTAACAAAAATGGCCCCATTAGTACAAAATGGTGCAGTCTCCAAAAGATGTCAAACTGTTTCTCTAATCATGAAGAAGTCTGAGGAGTATTAAAGTCTTGAAACGTCATGATGTACGGATGTACCCTGAAACGTTCTGAAAAGTCCTCAAACGGTCATATACTTAAGAGGCGGTCACGCGCATGAAATAGTTACGCATTTTAATTTATTTGAGAAGAGTGCTTTGGAAAAACAAAACGTTCTTTTGTTGTGAACAAAAGGTTGACTTATTTCAAGTAGTGTCATTTAGGTTTATGCTAGTTGTATTGCGAAAATGCCTTTTTCAAGTGCGGATCAAAGAGATATGATCCAAATTTACTAAACTTCTCATCGAAATGCCCACGTGACTGCTGCAACATACTTGCAGCGTTATCCAGAGGGGCAACAACCTAGTTTGAGGTATTTTTGCATAAAAACTTGGGCGAATATGGTTCTTTTAAAAGATGTAGACAGCAATATGGTGATAGACCCAATGAATATGATCAGGAATTTTGCAAGCGGTTGAGATGAAAATCGAATTTCTACTTCTCTGACAACGCTGCAACCAGACAGATGGATCAAACTGTCAAACTTTTGTTGACAACAAAAGAACGTTTTGTTTTTCCAAAGCACTCTTCTCAAAAAATGAAAAATTGTATTTTTAGGAAAAATGTGGTACTGAACCACTATGTGTGGTATATCGTTGTAAAGAGAAAAAAGACGTAATCCCAAAACGTCAAAATTCAATATGGCGCCCATAAGAAAAACTACAGTTGCCACGTGTTTCTCTGTCATCTTGAACGTAATTAAAAACAGGATGCCATATTTGAAATCTCCGTCAAAAAGTGTCCGAATAATGTGCTAATTAGAAATGTCTACTACGACTAGTTTATCATAAAAAAATTAAAACCGAAAATCAGAAATTTTCGTTTTTTTGTGATATCTTCAAAAGTATTGAAGATATTTCAAATTTCTTTTCAGATTCTTATTCAGCACGGAAATTTGCAACTTTGCCCCCATTTAACCAACTTTCTATCTCTTAAGATAAGTGAGATCCCCATAGTGGCACTCGAAAAATGGACACCGTGTATAATAACCTTAAAAAGCCTTGAAGAATTTCTTGAGAGGTCTGAAGGCCCCCGATAAGTCCTGAAGAATACATACCTAAGGGTCTTGACCGGTCATAAAATGAAGCATCGAAAACTATATTGTAGGACTCGAAAGGTTTGTCGAGTGCTGGAGGGTCCTGAACAATCTTGTATGGGCTTGAAGAATCTTGAAGTGTCCTCAATCTTCTCAACAGTTTTTGGTTGCACCTAATGAAGAGAAGATATTCTAACGGATTGATAGGAATGCTGTAAGGTGCTGAAGAATCTTGAGCAACAACAAACGCTCGTGCAGAGTTTTGAAAACCTTGTAGTATATGAGATTGTTTAAAAGTTTTACAGATTTTTGAAAAGGATCTTATAATCATTTTTGAAGAATACATATAAGACTAACTCAGGGTCTTCGAGTACCTTGTGTTCTGTTCACTAATTTCGTCTCGAATTTTGGGAGCCGTTGTGAAACGAAAGCCTCTGGATTATAGCTCAACAGCTTTCCATAATCGAACAATGCCCAATATTGTATTTTCTCCCAATGAGTGTTGAAAGAAAAACTGCTTAGTTCATTTCTTTCTGACCACCCCCTCTATTTAGGTACAGATCTACTTTATTCTGAGAAAAATTGCTTCACAAATTAATTGGCAGGCTGTGGGCCAAATAAAAAAAGTGTTTGATTCTAATCCCTCTCGTTTATGTACGTCAGCAGGTACGTGTTAATTTTGGAAAAATTTTACATTACATCCCAGTTAGTTTGATTGATTTTAAAGATATCATACACAACGAAATCCCTCCAATATCAAATAGTAGTAGGTACAGTAAAAAAAATTATTAACTTATAAAGAAGCAAAAACAATAATATGAACTTTCATCGAGTCAAACCAATAATAACAGCTTAATGAAAATGTATTGTGAAATAAAGTTTAACTTCTCAAGAAGCTTCGAATTAACTGTTCACTGTGACTTTATATTTAGGTACGTTAATTCTTTTTATAATTTGCTAACACCAACCACTAGTATAATTTTCCAATTGTGACTAATTTAACGTTACATTTATGCAAGTAAATGGGCCACTTTTCATTGAGCTTTTGTAAGAGCACAAGTAATGGCTAATTTATTTAGTTTTTACCTTTAAGTGTCGTGAAACAGCATCTTAAGACGAAAAATGGAACCAGTTCTAAAATATTTTGACATATTTGACTATTTAGTGTTTGCGCTTATGTTAATCATTTCAGCTTTAATAGGCGTTTATTTTGCGTTTTTCGCAAAAGTAAAACAAAATACAACATCCGAGTATCTAATGGGAGGAAAGACGATGGGTACATTTCCAATATCCATGTCGCTAATAGCAAGGTAATAAACCACATATTGAGCACTTATATTTTTTATTAAATGAACAATTTTCAAAAACACTAATTTGAAGTTAGAGGAAATTTCTTAAACTAAATTATTTCCTCATTTGTGATGGAGTAATTACCTACTTAAGTACTTGAGCCATCAAGGTTTGTAGTCCCTTTATGTACTTAGATCATGTTATTAAGAATTATTATACTATTAACAAAAGCTATCAATATTTAAACATGTACTCCACTACAAATATCTAAATGACTACAAAGAAAATTATCATTGGACGCTTTTTCCTATTCCTCTAACTCAACAAACATAATACCTAAGTAGCGGAAAACATTTACTTCTTTGATCTCTTCTTCACCTTTTTCGTTTTTCTCTTACGCTTTAACTGATTTTCTTTCTCATCGTTATCGGAAGAACCGTCAGAACTATTCGAACTCCACCCTTTTTTATCCTTTCTCAATTTGTTTAACAAATGGTTTCGAAATTTGTCCAACTCCTCTTCCAAACCGCTACCTTCTCTTAGAACTATTCTCCCAGTCTCAATGTCGTCCTGATAATGCATCACCATTAATTCAACTTTCCTTAAAATGTCTCTTTCTTCATTAGAAAGTACCTTATTTGTGGTCTCTTGCATACATTTCTTTTTGCGTTCAAGTTCCATGTCGTAGAACTTCTTGGTTGACATGGCTTGCGCCTCGAGCTGTTCGGGATCTACGGCTTCCCACTTCGAAGGTATAAAGCCAGCCGACATAAGATCTTGGCTGGTGGTCGCATTCACACGAATGCATTGAGCACCGTTCTTGATGGATCTCTTAATCAAGCTCGCGCCGTCTAAAGGTTCGTCTCCAGAATCGTCACAATCGTTATCAGAATTAAGGCACAAAAACAAATTTTCTAAATTATTTAAAAATTCGCTAGGATAAATCTTCCACAAATCCCAAGATCTCAGTACGTTCAGCACTCTACATTTATAAGCTTCCTTGTCGATAGGCGAGTGGAGGTTGCCCAAAGTGATTTGCAGCTGTTTGAAGATGTCAGGAAGGTACTTTTCGAATTCTAAACGATAAATTGGGGCATAACACTTTCTCATACCAGAATTGTAAAGAATGTCAGATAAAAGGTACAAACGTGACACCTTCTTGGGGGCTTTCGTGTGCAGATTCTTGAAAGAATCGAAAATAATTTCAATAACGTCACGCGCCGCATGCACATGGTTCAAACAAAATATCATAGTTTCCCCCACTTTCTTTTTAGTCATATTTAACGAATGGATTAACTCGACAAAACGAGACCGTTGAGCATCAGACAGTGCACTTTTATCTACTTTAGATAATCGATGTAATACAGAATCAGGCATACCTTTAGTGTAATCTTGCATTAACGGGGGACACCATAAGGAACCATTTCTAAACATACGGAAGTGTTTTGTGGACCATTGCTTAAATGTTTCTCCATGGAGTATCGAGTATAATCTCCACCGATAGTACACATGCTCGACCGACTGATTATTAAATAGAAATTGAAAAGATTGGTTGTTCATTTCTTTATGCATCATCATCGCTTCAAAAAGGGGGCCCTCGCGTACAACAAACTCGATCATTCGATTTATGGTCATTAGCGCAGTTCGATCTGACGGAATAACCACCTTGACTACAGAATTGTACAACAGTTCTCGCATTTCTTCATCTGTTGTCGGATACTCAAATTGCTGTTTTAGAGGCTGAGCATTAAACGGAAGACCGGTGTATGGCGGTGGTTGGGAAAGTTTCTCAAGTTCCGGTGGAATATAAATCGGACTCAGAGGTAGCTCCACGGATTTTCCCCAGTTAATTCTCATATTTTCGCGTATGTTTAAATCAGTCATGGCCCTCTGCGCATCCTTTCGGCTCATAAAAGCGACAAATCCACAGTTACTTGTCGGATTCCTATCTTCCAATCTTGGCCACATTATTTTCACGCTAGCTAACGGACCATACGAGCCAAAGAGTAACATAAGACTTTGCTCTGTCATCTTCGGACTAATATGAGCGATAAACAAGTTTGTGCTACTGAGATCGTTGCTGCAATATCCGAGATCATCCTTGGTCTTTTCCCTTTCGTTGCGTTCTTCGTGTCGTAACTTAAGTTCCTCCTTTAAAATTTCCAAATTGGTCTTTCGCTTCTCTTTACATCGTTCCGCCTTAGTTTCTTTGATTAATCGTGCACATTCAATCGCATTCTTTATTGTGGTGTTTGAAGCGGGTTTTATTAAAGGTTGAGGATTGTAAATCTGCCCTCGAGCTTCCACTTCCTCTTCCGTGTTTGCATTTAGTACTGCCGACCTTACAAAAGTCTTGTTCAGTGGACCGGTGGGATCTTGAAAGGTTTTTATGAATTCTTGAAAGGCCAAAGCCGTTGCTTCCTGTTCTTCTCGCCGTTTGCGTTCGATTTCTCTTTTAGGCATTGTTTATAACAAATTTAAGAGATTTGAATAATGACTGACTGTTGCTTGGCAACTCTAACCTATTTTTTTTTCATGGCAAGAGGTGATGTTCGCCTGTTTTTCCTTCAGGGTCTCGTGGTCATCAGCTCTTCTATCCAAAGTAATTTATTGTAAGATTTTTCCTTTAAATGATATATTATGCAAGTCGAGCATACAGTGGTAAAGCACAACCTTCCTGCTAGCCTGCTGGGTGGTGAAAAGATCGTCCTCCATGGCAAGCAGAGAACCATTTCTAAAGTTTGCGATAAAAGAATTCCCACTGATCCTAAGTGAAGAGGAAATCACTATGATTCACTTACTAGGAATTTAAAGCATTTTAGTGCGTATTCAAAAAATCATAAAGAAAAGCAAAGGAAAAAAACATACTTAAACTTAATTGCAACTTGAAATAGTTTTTGTATGCGTTTCAGTTTTGAAACTTTTAAATTTGAAATTGCAGTTATATATGAAATGTCTCCTACTTGATGTTCTAAGCTAACAGTATTATTTTCTTTTGATCCCCTTTTTTATATACCTAGGGAAACTCATCTTCTTTGCCCATTTGAATCAGATCAAAAACGATTTCACTCACAACTTATTCTAACAAAATTGAATTTCCCTCAATTTTGGTCTCCAAAATTACACCCCTAACAACAAAATTGTCATACAATATTTTTAGCACATATTATACTATCTAATCTTTTTTTTGTTGTATCTGTTCAAATAACATAAAAAAAAATAGTAACAGTTCCGGTTTTTGTGGCATATCTTCGGAAGTACAGTACAGTCTCGATAATCCAAGGGGCTGGTGATACCTCGGATTTCGAAAAACTCTCATTACACCTAAAAATTTAAAAAACCAACACTATTTTTAGTAGAATACACGTCACCCGCTGGCTTGGAGGGAGTAGCGTAAAATATTGCAGGTGCATGGTGATTATATTAAAATAAAATAGGGTTTGCGTTTTCAATTTTTTTCTTTTGAACCTCGGATTGCGCAGAACCTCGGATTATCGTGATTCTACTGTAATCATTATTTTCTAGCTTTCTTTTAAGCATGATAGTAACTCTTTCATTACGCATCTTTTCTCTAATTTGGCCATCATCGTATCTTTTATAGTTTTGGAGATCCCCATAGATACACATCCTTATCTTGGACCCTAATGTATATTATCATTTTTCGCTAATTTCACATCACTATTTAAATTTTAAACAGAACGCCCAAAAAAAATGAATTCCAATTTTTTGTTTAAAAAAAAATACAGATACTAAGAATAAGTAAAAGGACAAAATGGAAACAGAATTCAATATTTTTTTTCAGTTACATATCAGGAATATCGATACTGGGCATGCCCGCCGAAATATACACTTATGGAACGCAGTTCTGGATGATAATGTGCACTGAAGGATTGGTATCGTTAACTATGGCGGTTGCTATACTACCTGTATTTTATAAGTTAGAAATTACATCAAGTTACGAAGTACGTATTATATCGAATGCGAAAACGCTCCATCAATTAGCCTGTTGCAGTACTTAAATTTACGATTTAATGAAACCGTGAGATTGTTGGGATCCATTTTATTTTTGACAAAAATGATGCTTTACATTCCCATAGTTATATATGTACCGGCACTCGCTTTCAGTCAAGGTAAGCACATGCGTAATAACGATGGCCAGGTTTAATTTTGTATTTATAGTTACTGGAATTAACCTTCATTTGGTAACACCGGTAGTTTGTATCGTCTGTATATTTTACACAACTTTGGTAAGTGTTTACATTTCCACCACAGTGAGTGCACCTTCTATGAGAAACAGTGCAAAATACATCAGCATAATAATTAACAACGCATCATCCGTTAGAAGTACAAATGGTATAAAGGTTGATATTGTCAGTGAAAATACCATAAATAAAAGAATGGTGCGCTCACATTCTCTGTCCATTTCGAGTGCTAGTTTTTTGTTCTAACTAAAATTTGTTATCATTCAAATCAAATTACAATTGTCATTACAACTGACAAATTCAATGTACACTTGTACCGAATGTAGACACTAGTACCTATAAAGATGCATTTTTACCAAATTTTTGGGAAAATAAGGAGACATACATTTATAGCCATCGAGAGGGTCTGTGCATAAATTTCTTAAAGATTTTTGCAACATCCCAGATTTTTATTGTTAACATGGTAAATGTTCAAAAATATTAACCAAAATGTAAGGGCTTAATATTTCACCCATATTAATTACCGTCACTTTCAGAAGAATCTCTTCATTTCACGAATTGTTTCATTTTTCAAATTTTCAGAGCAGTAATAAGACTGAGAAAATCCTTTCCAGAACATTCTGTTATACTCCCACATCTTTTAAGTAGAGTTTTCTGGAGATTTACGTATACCCTTCATAGCATAACATTCTGTGTTAGATTTAACATGTTTCACGAAGTCGGTAAATGGTTCACATATTTTCATAAATTGAAAGTAAATGTTTTCGATTTTTCAAATTAATAATTAAATACAAACATACCTTATCAACTTCCAGGGAGGATTAAAAGCGGTGGTATGGACCGATACGGTTCAAACGGTTGTGATGACCGCCGCACTGATAGTGGTGCTAATCATGGGTACAGTAAGTGTGGGAGGATTCGCCGAAGTGTGGAATCGTAACGAGCAAGGTGGACGCCTCGAATTTTTCAAGTAACTTTTTTTCTTTAAAAATCGCCCACTGATGAAAGCTTTTTTTAGTATGGACCTCGATCCATCGATACGGCATTCGTTTTGGACCGTTACTATTGGAAATTATTTTTCGTGGTTAGCCGCCTGTTCCATCAATCAAGCTATGGTACAAAGATGTCTTGCTATGCCGACACTAAGATCGGCGAGAGTGTAAGTTTCGAAAAGGAAGAGCTCTCACTCTGAGGCCTTTACTTTAGGACACTATTTATACTGATGTTTGGTTTGGTGTTTCTCATCACCATGTGTTGCTATATGGGGTTGGTGATCTTCGCATCGTATCACAAGTGTGATCCCATCACAAGAGGATACATAGCGAAGTCAGATCAGTTGCTTCCTTATTTTGTAATGACAATTGCTACCGCAATGCCGGGTCTTCCGGGATTATTTGTTAGTGGTGTGTTCAGTGCAGCTTTAAGGTTTGTATGGTTTCCGTTGTGCTACACATTAAAATGAATACCGTAGCTCGATGTCTACCGGGTTAAACTCAATGACGGGCGTGATATTTGAGGATTTGATAAAACCTAGAATGAAAACACCATTAAGTGAAGTAAAAGCGAGCTTCATTATGAAGGTTATGGTTGTTATAATAGGAAGTATTTGTGTAGGATTAGTGTTTGTCGTTGAGAAAATGGGAGCTCTAATACAGGCATCCGGAAGTATGGGTGCAATTACCGCCGGACCCTTATTAGGAATATTTACCTTAGGAATGTTTTTCCCGTGTGCCAATTCGACGGTAAGTCCACTTGCACCTTTCCCTGTCATAAAGGCAAACATTTCAGGGTGCCTTAATTGGAGGTTTAGTTAGCGGATCGTTAGTCGCCTGGATTTCAATTGGAACTCAAATAAACATGGCGCAGGGTTTAATCAAATTTCCTCAAAAACCCATTTCTTTAGACGGTTGCGATTCAAGTTGGGTCTCCGAATATTTAAGCGTAAGTTTGACATCAGACGGCCCGCAGAGAACCCTCGACCCTCCCTTTGTATTGTTTCGATTGTCCTATATGTACTACACTGCAACAGGTTTAATTGTAACTGTTATTGTTGGTCTCACTGTTAGCTTTTTAACCGGTTGCAATAAAGGGAAAAAAATTAAAGCGAATTTGTTCTCACCTGTTATACAAAAATTTGTGAAAGATAACTTAAGTGATTTAGCGCAAAGAGTTAATGACACTAGCAAAAATTGTAATAGCGATAATAATGATATACAATTAAACCAATTAAAAATTTAGTATCTGATTATTTAAACTTAAAAAAATCACTGGAGTGACTGTAAGGGCATAACTAAAGAAAAAGGTTAGCAACACATTAACTAATGCCCTTAATTCCAAAAGGATGTAAAAATCATAGCTGTTTCACCTAAAGATTCCTTAGCGTCAGTACTTCAAAGATCGTGTACCAGTCTACTGGAATTCATGCGGAAATGCAGAAACAGTACCTGTTGGCATAGAGTAAATAATATAAAGAGGTGTCATGGGATAGGATATTGTTGCAGTAGAAAATCTTGTAAGGAAGTGTTGCTATCTTGTGCTGTTGTATCGCTGTATTACCATATAGCAGCATGTAACCTGTATTACCTATTTAAATATACTGAACAAAGTTGAGATTTGAATTACATCATTACTTTGCAAGAGATACAGACCATGATACTGTCAGCATTATATTTAATCACTGGAATGTGATATTATGCTTCCTATGCAAGGAGTCTTTTTAATTCTTTCAGGCCATAGACCTATTTATTTTATTATTTTAACGCCTTACCTTTACCCAATTACAAACTTTATTTGAATTTAGCTAGCAATGAAAATTAAATAGGTACAGTGAGAAAATATGACTGATTATGCGTATAATTTCTAACGTTTTTTGTTGGATTAGCGGTACACGTAGACCGTTTTAACACTGCTATAGCAATTTTGTGTGGAATTTACGCAAACAAGGTCCTTTTGCGCAATTCACTAATGTGGGAGTGCTGTAAGTATAGTGTATTTGTGAGAGAAAAGATCAATTCCATCCATACTACCATTGTATATAAAGATGTATATTATATACAATGATATTTTTTTTTCGGGACAGAAAAAGGCAGTATTAACCTTCCTTTTTTCCAAAAATCGACTGCACCAAAATTTCTCGGGAAAACACTTTTTCTTATTAATTTTGGTGCGTAGAATCCAAAACAATTCGTACTTTTTTGATCAGACTTCTCAATCAAAAGTTATAGACTAGAAACCAATTTCGAAAGAAAATTCAAAGGGCTGTAACTTTTGAACTAGCAGCCCAATCTTGGAACTGTTTGAAATTATGGATTCTACAGGCCACATTCTATAAGAAAATTTTTTTCCGGGTCGATCTGAGACAATTTTCTTTTCGGGGCTCAAAAAAAGGCAGTGTATAACCTTCCTTTTTTACCAAAAATCGACTGCACCAAAATTTCTCGGGAAAACACTGTTTCTTATTAATTTTGGTGCGTAGAATCCAAAACAATTCGTACTTTTTCGATCAGACTTCTCAATCAAAAGTTATAGACTAGAAACGCATTCAAAAAATACTACATCGGAACTGATTCGGCACTGGGCAGTTCCGCACAGAAAAATCAGGAAAATTCTCTATTCGCTGATCTACTTCCTACTTTACGAAGATTGAATTACTTTTATGGCTTGAAGATAAAGCAAAAATCTACGTAGGCGTAGGTTGTGTATAAATATTATACACAACCTCATTCTTTCACACATTAAGTTTCATTCCTGACTATTACTATACAACATCGTTAAAAAATTTCACAATTACTTTCACTTCATCAAATGACGCTCGGCTTAAAGATGACCAGTTGGGTCGAAATCGATAGCCACAACAGACAATTAAAGAAACGTGTTTAAAAAGATTTTCTTTAAACCCCTCCTCGTAAAGTATTGAAGTCACACAATGCGTTGAAAATGTATTTTTCTGAAACCACTTTAGAAAGAACTACTTTTGAGTTTCGTCTCTAAAAAGGGTGAAGAAAATGTGATTTTCCTCTCTAGTGAAAAAAGAAAAAAACAATTGCTATGTTAATCTTTAATGACATATAAATTGAAAAGTACGCGCATCTAAACTGCTATGTGAAACTTCATTATTGCAAAAGATAATTTTTCAATTTTGATAGTAGTTTCAGAAAAAATGATGTATACAACTTGAGAAGAAAGTGTGTCTCAGGCGTCAAATTTTGAACTCGAGTTGAAAAACTCCACTTTCTTCTATAGTTGTACGAATAACTATTACTTTATTGTGTGTTTGTTTATGAATACACGATTTCTCAAAATTTTGTACGATTTGTTCAAGATGATTTGATCATAATTTATTCGATCATTTATTTGAAATTATAAATATCTTTTATGCTACAAACAGGTAGCACAACTTGTAAAACTAGAGAAAGAGAATCTTTTAAATAATTCCACCTACTTGAAAGTATACAATTACCAAATACAGTTTTTATTTTAGAACTTCGAGCAGGACTATCTACTTCTTAAAGTTTACCTACTTACTAGGATGGCAAACTCTTGAAGTTTTCTTTAAGTTCATACGCACTGAAGTTTTTCAATTAAACAAATCTAGTCTAAGAGGTAATTAAAATTACACTTCTTTACTGCTATATCACAGTGAAGATACAGTTGCTAATGTGTCAAAGCGTGGGTCATACTTTGAGTCATAATTGGGTACGAAACCATCGGTTGAGTGGCATTTGACAGTGCAATTGCCTGGGAAGTGTTTATCGCAGTGATTTGATTGTTTCTATGCAGTTCCAGCTGTTGCGTGGAAGCCAAATTTTGTTGTGCCAGCAATTGTTGGTTGGTACTGGCAAGGGCTAACTGTTGAGAGACATTGGCGACTGCCAATTGTTGCGGGGTATTTGCCAACGCTAACTGTTGAGCTTGAGACGTAAGTTGCGCCTGGGACGTTAGTTGCTGACCGAGTTGTTGCGTGCTGTTTGCGATTGTGAGCTGTTGACCTTGAGACGCACTGGCGAGGACCAGTTGCTGATTGGCGACATGCGGGGCTTGTGAGGTTAGCTGCTGTGAACTTGCCAGTGCCAGTTGTTGGGCTTGAGATGTTAACTGCGATTGGCCTTGTTGGGCCGCCAAATTATTGGCGAGATTCTGCTGCGCGATCGCCAATTGCGCTTGGGAACTGTTTGCTATTGCCAATTGAGATGGAGGATTAGTTGTCACTGCAACCAAACTAGTTAACCAACTTTTAGACCATTTTGATCTTACCAAGTATTTGCTGACTAGGTGCCAAAATTTGCGCAGGCGCGATACTAACGGCCGGACATCCAGCAATTGACACATGATTTGCGGACACAGGAGTGCCTGTAGATACAGTTGCTATAGACACTGGAACTGTGGCTACACTTGCTGTAACGGTACGAATCACTTGCTGCGCTTGAGGAGGAGTGTTATTCTGTGGTAAAGTATTGGTGATTGTTACAGCCGGCACGGACACTGACCCATTACGTTTGCTTGAAACTCGTAATGTAGCATTTTGATCTAGGAGGAATTCATTTGTGGCCGTCAAGTCAGATACCTGCAATAACTTTTGTAGAAATTGTTGCATTTTAATGTAATTTTATTTTAACAGAAATTTTGACAAACCTGTCGTTTAAGTTGCGCAATTTCTTTGTGAAGCAAGCTATTCTCTTCCTCTAACATTATCGTTCTCGCATCAACACCACTTAACATCGGAGGACTTCCAGCAAAATAACCTTTAAACAATGGGAGCCTTCTGTTACAATCACTATCCAGGTACTCTATCTCATTTGATGCTATAAAGCGCCGCTTTGGAGCCGGAGGACCAACTTCGGTTTCTTCCAGTGGAACATTACTCCACCTCGAGATCCCTAAAATCGTTCTCCTAAATCCTGGTGTGGCGCAACATTCATTTTTACCTGGTTGTGTGATTATAACTTTAGAATGAGAACTATCTAAATTATTATTTACAATAAAGTTAGGAAGATCGAAGCAGTGCTTAGTATGCGTATTAGTGTGTATGATATCCAAAATTTCTGCCTCCTCCTCTTCTTTGCTTATATGTCGAAATTTGCACAAGACTCGCCTGCGATGACAAAATAAGTGTGTGTGTATTGTATAAAATTACGTAATACCTGCATAAACCTTTTCGATACTGATTACAAACTGGATAAGTACCAGGTAACTGAGCTTTGCGCGTTGCTTCCGCTAGTATTTGATTCGACATTTCGCCATTTTTTTTATATTCATCTTCTTCATCTGGTGTACAATGGATGAATCTAAAAAAAAACATGCTTAGATATATTGATCTACGACATCCCAGAAGACATTGTTTACCTACAGCTAAGATATCGAATAATAAGCACTACCAAATAATTTAGGTCAGTTGACTGCAGTGTTTCTTATAAAAAAAAACCTTAGCGAAGATTCAAAAAGAGCATGGGCCAATCTGAAAAGGACGTATAAAACCTGGAAAGGTTCCATGAAATAAGGAATACTGAAACGCTCTGAAAAAGTCATTCTGTGTAAAGCTGTAGAATGTTTTGAAAAAAAAAGCACCTACACGAATCTAGAATTTGCTTAGAATTCTCTTTGAGTCAAATGCCTTCTTATTTCACAGATCCATTAGGTTTTCCAGAGGACAGCGGTTAAACTATTGTAAATTAACTACAGTTGACTCTCGTTTATCCAGGTGCCACAGTTTGCGGATAACCCGGCTTCAATATTAGTTGCGGATTATGTAGGTTTTGTCAATTAATCGTAATGTAAGCTGATTTAACATGCAAACAATGTAATAGTATTTTGAATTATTAGCCAAGTACATAACTTTTTACTGGCGATAGAAGTTGACTGGCGAATCTGCTATCTCCTTGAGCCAGTAAAGGTATTACCTGGCATATAATGCACAATATTTTATTTGTTACTCATTTATAAACAATAATAAAGATAAATAATTAGTTCTTAAATTGATCTCAAAGAAATGTCTCATGTTATCCATGTAATAAAGCCTATGCATCAATTGTTGTCAATGAAATTCTCATATATTATTGACTTGTACAGGGTGGCCAAATAAGAATGCGAGGTACTGTATCTGGGAACCTGTCCATCGTAGAGGCTTGCGGTAAAAAAAATTATTACTAAAACGGCCACGAGAAAAACCTGGAAAATATTTTTAAGTTTCTGAAATGGCCGCTAGGGGGCGTAACTGCAATCTGGAATCTAAAAAAAGTGATTTTTCTGTGAATTCCGCTATATTAACCTAAAAAAAATACCCGGTTTTTGAAGACGACGATAATCTGAACCTTTTTTGTTTGACAATTTTTCCTGTATCTCTAAAAATGAAGTGGTTGGAGGTATTCAATGGTTTCCGTAAAGAACACCCTGTATCTTCGAAACGACTGAGCCGATTTTAACAAACTCGGGTTAATTGAAAAGAGTTATTCTTCGGCTACAAATATTATAATATTTGAAGTTTTGTTAGTTTCACATATCGCCGCTTGAGGGCTTTTTTCGACATTCCGACAGAAATGGTTAATTTTCTCAAAAAAATTAAATGCACTGGTTCGATTTTTTTTTCATGAAAAAGTAGCTAAATGATGCCTAAACAAGCTCGCGAAAACCGCATCTCGATATCTTGTTCCTAACCTAAAATTTAGGCCAAAGAAAATTTTATACTCTCAAAATTTTATTTTTTTAAGATAATTTGTTCGGAATTATTTTTATTATACAGTGAATTTTTTTAAAATGCGAACATAGGAGTTTGCATGCAATGTAATTTCCCTATGTTCGATTTTTAAAAAAACACATCAATCTATTGAGTAGTTCAAATGAGTAGTAGATACAATTAACAGCTGTCACATTTTTAAAAATACCGCCGTCCAATTTAATTACGAAATCGGTTAGGTTATTGCTTAGAATGTCAAGGAGGACACTTTGAACATTTATTGTAATTGTTTTCGGTATTTATTTCCTATTTTCTTCATTTATGTATTGAATAGATCAAATTAGTAGAATACCAGGTGCACATGACCTACAAATAATTGAAGGTTGGTTCACAATGAGTTGTGGTGTCGGTGCGTGGCCTGTGAGGTCAAGTTATCGTAAGTTTAAGAAAAATGTATCGTAAAGTTGCTATGGCCTCACATGGCTTCTTTAAAAAAATCTTACCGAGTGCTCTTCATCATAAAGACACTCGTTCATAGTCACACAAGTTGCGCGATTTGGGAATGTGAACCGCGCACACCTCATAGATTGATGTGTTTTTTTTTAAATCGAACATAGGGAAATTACATTGCATGCAAATTCCGATGTTCGCATTTAAAAAAAACTCACTGTATAATTTGTGGCCCTAAGGTGGATCGATTTAAAAAAGGAAGCTTTTAATTTTTAGGCATCATTTAGCTACTTTTTCATGAAAAAAAATCGAACCAATGTATTTAATTTTTTTGGGAAAATTAACCATTTCTGTCGGAATGTCGAAAAAAGCCCTCAAGCGGTGATATGTGAAACTAACAAAACTTCAAATGGTATAATATTTGTAACTGCAGAATAGCTTTTTTGAACTAACCCGAGTTTGTTGAAATCGGCTCAGCCGTTTCGAAGATACAGGGTGTTCTTTACGGAAACCATTGAATACCCCCCACCACTTCATTTTTAGAGATACAGGAAAAATTGTCAAACAAAAAAGGTTCAGATTATCGTCGTCTTCAAAGACCGGGTATTTTTTTGTTAGGTTAATATAGCGGAATTCACAGAAAAATCACTTTTTTAGATTCCAGATTGCAGTTACGCCCCCCAGCGGCCATTTCAGAAACTAAAAAATATTTTCCAGGTTTTTCTCGTGGCCGTTTTAGTAATAAATTTTTTGATCGCAAGCCTCTACGATGGACAGGTTCCCAGATATACAGTACCTCGCATTCTTAGTTGGCCACCCTGTACAACAGGTCAGCTATCAATTTTACAAGTCAGTACCGTTGCGTTTTGTTTTGTTACTCAAAACGAATTACCAAACTCAAATGAGGCCGGTACAGCGGCGATTACAAGATAGTGTGGAATAAAAAATGTTTTTATTTTGCTTTACCCTGTACCATCATTTAAAAAAATTCCTTATTACCTGTGATGCACGCAATTCATCGATAATATAAATAATTACCATATAAAAATATAAAATAAACCTACACAGAATATTTCTTAAATCTATTTATACTTACTTGCAATTCGGCCTGGGACACGCTGTATTTTGGAAGTCATGGCAAAAATTGAGGGTGCGAGACTCATTTTCATGTTTATATTTACAAAATTTCCTCCCACAAACGCCACGTATAAAATCGCGACATATACTATCGATATTCCCATCATTTTGTCTGTCATTTTTGAGATCCTCATCGGCCATTGTTTTGCTATTAGAAACCCTGTAGAAAAAGAAAATAGATTTTATTTTTATGTCGCGATGAAAACTGTAATATGAAATTCTTGTTGCACAGCAGGAAGCATCCCTCTAACACCCCAACGCTCTAATTTCATATGACCTTGACTCGACTAATTACATTGCATTTATAAACGTGCGAGCGTTTCTTAGTATCTAACTGACACTAAACGCATCGAATAATTCAAAAGAAATAATATAAATGTTGATAAATGATAGATTATCAAAATCTATTTCCATATGCGGCAATATAAATAAGCATTTACCAAAAATATTGCGAGCATTCCCACAATGGATGCCGTGGCCATTTTCTCTAAACTTTTCCTGACCATAATAACGATCAGTCGAATTCACACAATGAACGATTTTGGCGAAGAGACCTGCGAAACTCTACCGTCAGAAATAAACATCATCAAAGGTATACGGTGGAACTGTCGTCGATAAATTTAGTTTTTCAATTTTTAGAGGAATACGACGAGCTCGGTCGACTACAGCGCACTTGCCACGGCGAAATTGCGGTCAATAAATGCGAAGGAAGTTGCAACAGCCAAGTGCAACCGTCGGTTATCACTCCGACTGGTTTTCTAAAGGTAACCCACGTGCATGTGTTTTGTAAAGCTGAAATTGTCGCCGTAGACGTGTTACTGCTGCCGCGAGAGTTTTCTACGGGAGCGGGTCGTTACACTGTCGCACTGCTACGATCCCGACGGTATGCGATTAAACGCAGAAGAATTAAAGGCGATGGATATAAAATTGCGCGAACCCTCGGATTGTAAATGTTTCAAATGTGGCGACTTTAGTCGATAAATGTGTTGTAATTTTAATGACAGTATTAAATACTATTAAAAGCTGATATCATTTAATAAGAATCTGAGTAAGGGGCCAGTTTTCAACGGGTGGCCCTTTAAGTCCGCTAATTAAAAAGGAACCAAATGGTTTACATTACACATCAAGTGTACTGCAATTTTCCAATCATTCCATCATAAAATCAATTTCATATAAAGAAATATGCATTAGAGTACGATTATGAATCTAAAAATCTTGTCCCCATTTATCTACATGGGCACTATTAAAGTAGTAGTAGATACAAGCGTTAATTCCTTAAAGTATTAGAAGGTTTTCATCACTGATGCCCGTTTGCACCGACAAATTTAAGCGGAGCTTAGCTTAAGCGTCCCTTAAAATCCATGGCAACCATTGTCTCAATAATCGTTGCCATGGATTTTAAGGGACGCTTAAGCTAAGCTCCGCTTAAATTTGTCGGTGCAGACGGGCATGATAAATTCACATATTTTAAAGTCGAAATTCACAATTTTTACAAAGTATAAAAGCGCATTTCTAGAGATTTAAATTTTCGTTGGCGTTTTAGACCTTTCAAGAATCTTTTAAGAGTGTCCCTTTCCAGTGTGTGCCCTTAGCTTTAAAAAGTGCATAAGTATATTCATGTACATTTAGGAGGATCTTGAATGCTGTGCAAGGGAGTAAAACTTGCTGCAACGATCTCTACACGGTTTCCATATTTTAGACCCTTTACCCTTTTTCAGAGTGACGAAAAAATGAAATTGCACCTATCTTTGCGCTTTGGGGCTCAAAAAAAGGCATTGTATTACCTTCCTTTTTTACCAAAAATCGACTACACCAAAAATTCTCGGGAAAACATTTTTTCTTATTAAGTTGGGTGCGTAGAATCCAAATCAATTCGTACTTTTTCGATCAGACTTCTCAATCAAAAGTTATAGACTAGAAACCAATTTCGAAAAAAAATTCAAAGGGCTGTAACTTTTGAACTAGTAGCCCAATCTTGGAACTGTTTGAAATTATGGATTCTACAGGCCACATTCTATAAGAAAATTTTTTTCCGGGTTGATCTGAGACAATTTTTTCTTCGGGGCTCAAAATTAAATAAATAAATAAAAAATGATATGTCAAAAATCTTGATTTCAAAAAAATATGTAAACTAAAAATGTTTAGCCCTCTTCACCACCCAACTTTTTTGCATTTTGTGTATCAGGCTTTATACATGCATAGTTGGTATTTTTTAAACGCAACCCATTTAACATCAATTTTTTGCATTGTTTCCTGATTACATTGGTGTATCACAACCTATATATTTTTTATATATTATATATTATATCATATTTTTCAAAACGTTGAAATGACAGGCCGTTTTTTATTGATTGATCCTAGTTACCATGGATACAATAAACAATACAATATCTCAATAAATCCATGGACTACTATTTAAAAACCATAAAAAGTAAGATTTTTATTTTTGATTCATGACTAAAATTTAAAAAAAGTATAGGCTGTGATCTCAGTTGTAATACATCAATGTAATCAGGAAAAAATGAAAAAAATTAACGTTAAGATATACAAGGAGTTGCATTTAAAAAATAGCAGCTTAGAGTCACATCTCAGAAACAGTGGTCCAAACATTTGTTTGACTACGCAACTAAACTCTACGTAAAAATATCTAAAAAAACAGTTTTGCCTTTTTTCCATCTTACATGGCTAGTAAAATATGATAACATTTCAAAAAATTAAACTTTTTATTTTCACCCTGTATCTCAGAAACAAACGCAGCTAGATTGATTCTGTTTGTGGTAGTTCTTCCAATGTGTATTACCGGGTCCTGTGTGCATATTGCCTCACATTTGTATATGTACTACCAGCAGTGAAACACCTTGAGTGTTCCATTTACAACAAACAAATTGGTATAACCGGAAGTGTGACCAACTTAAAAATATTTTAGATAAAGTCTTATTGACATCAGTCCACTACCAAATTTTCAAAATATTCTAAGGTCTCCTTATAGCCAGGATTCGACGTGGGACACCCTGTATGTTCACTGCACACAAAAACGTTAACATTAATTCTCTAAGTAAGTCGCCAAAACAGACCGCCATCATGAATGCTGACCACCTTTTCTTCTTTCCCACTCATTCAATGAGAACGTATAAAATTGCGCTCTTACCAGTGAATCAATCGAGAGGTAAATTGAACAATGAATGCAATTCCGAAATGGTCTTCTGTTCAATATCTGCAAGGTATCCTAAAACACGTTGAGTAGCATCTTTCATTTCATTGTATCGATGCAGAGCTTCCATTTGAGGTTTCAAATCAGTTGTAACACCTTGACTAGTTAAGCTTGCGATCTCGTTGTCTAATTGGTGTTCACGTTCTTGTAACTGCTGGTATGAAGGCAATTTTTTTGTTTTCCGCCTTTTTTTGTCCATTTATCGCATTCTCACTATCTAAAAATGAACAGAATGTAAAATAGGACAATACAAAAATTTGTTTTAGACAATCAATTTAGGAGGAGGGGGGGGGACAATGGTGCGCATCTTCAAGTTAATCCTATGGCAGAAACAGTACAATATGTCTTCTAGCATTTATTTTGTTAATTTTCCAGAAACTGATTTATTAGACATTAGAGGGTTGCACATTTCAGTCGGAACACCCTGTATAAATAAATTATACATTGTCCCTCGATTGTTTTTGGGTTGTGGAATTTTAAATGTAGACTAATTTGTAGTGAGGCAAGTAGGATGCAGAGGCGGATTTAGCAATTTGCCGCCTATGGGCCAGGCCTGATTGGCCGCTCTAGCAAGTACCAAGGGGTGGGGAGAAGGGGGGGGTGAAAAGGTAGACCCCTTTGGGTATAGTAACAAACGAAGGAAATATAATGTATAATGTATTAACATAGATAAAACATGAAACAATGTCTTTCTTTACATTTTACAATAGCTTCCTTCTGGATTGGCTTTTGGCAAAAGTGTTTATTATGTCGTCAAAGTCCAATTTCTTCGTCAGATCAGATTCTATTGTTAAGACCGCCTGCCAATTCAGACGATTGTTGCTCATGTTTGAACGAAGGTAGCTTTTCAATCGTTTCATCACAGAAAACGACCTTTCAGCCGAACAATTATGTAGATACTGCCATGGTTAAGATAATTTTTAAGCAGATATCCACATACGGGTAGAGTTCTCTCAGACCGCGATCATTGATCATTTTATGAAGATCGGCGAATGTTTTGCGGTGCTCGTCATCTACACAGGTGCACCTGGCTGATATGCGTAACATTAAAATACTGAAAATACTATTATGCTATGATCCACAAAGTCGTGCGAAGTTGCAAGAGGCTGAGACAAAATTCGGGTAAATTCGGCAACGCTCGCCGCAGTCGGCAGTGCCGAGAGTTACAACTACTACTACTACCACCACAGGCCACAGAACATCTGTGCTACTGCTACTAGTAGTGGGCTATTACTGTACAATTGCACATGCAGTAAGTACCGAGTACGTTGATTACGCACGCACTTTCTTTGACTACTACATTGTGGCAATTTTTTTTCAGAACAAAATCTTAATTATAAGGTTGGTAAAACGGAAGGTATCGTCTTTGACAACGCAATTTTTTATCCATGATTAATTAAATACACGAAAAAAAAAACGATTTTTTCCGTTTTTGCCGCCCTTTAAAATCTGCCGCTCTGGGCCATGGCCCGTCCGGCCCATCTGTAAATCCGCCACTGGTAGGATGAACACTCAGGGTTGAGTTTTGACTCTACCCCATAAAAAATACCACACGCAATTGAGTTTACCTCTGCGAATCAATACACACATCATACAGGCGAGGCACTAGGCCCATCATCACAACGCAATAACCACTACCAACTGTAAAAACTAAAATTGTATCAATTAAGTAAGGGTATTCTTTTTCGATGACTCTGTAGCTTCAGCAAATAGAAAAAGGTGCATCTATTGTTTTGTGGAATGGTGTACCAATTTATGAAAGATGCTATGGACCTTCCCCGCTAAATGAGACGAAAACAATTACAATAATCGTTGCCATAGATTTTAAGCTACGCTTAAGCTGAGCCCATCTTAAATTTATCGGGGCAAATGCCCATTAGTCCAATTCTGAGAGCTGAAAAAATGTATCGCTCGTGGTAATTCTTTTGTTTGTAGTTAATTTACATTACGTACGATCTATAAAGTTCTTAGGATTGTAAAGCCTGGTGTACAACGTACCACGAAGTGCTTTCCCCTCGGGATATTAGAGCCTGTGGAGAAAGCAAAATGTCAAAGTCGTGGGGGGTCTCGTACATCAAACCCCTTTTAGTCATCCCCTCTTACTAAAAAGTCACATGTATATCAAAACTTGATTCGAGAATTCAATAAATGAAGTGTCACTCCAGTCTTTAGATCAGACAAACTGGTATACGGTATAGTAATGTTTGGCAAGTTTGTTCAGATACGTAGGTATGTCGTTCTTATCCCAAGATAACTTTGGTCTTTAGTGCAGACATGGCTGATACTTGTAGCCGTAACGCTCATCGCAAACATGTGTATGTCGTCCTCAAAAGTGAAGACAAGAGTTGCGGCGGCAAATGCGGCAGACGAGTGTCAGGTAACCCCGGTCATACACGTTCTGCAATATCCGGGATGTGTACCGAAACCGATTCCTAGTTTCGCATGCACAGGAAGATGTGCGTCTTACATACAAGTAAGTGAAATTCTCTAGTGATCCAGCTATAATAGTCTTACCTTGAAGGTTTCTGGAAGCAAAATTTGGCAAATGGAGAGATCTTGTATGTGCTGTCAAGAATCTGGAGAACGTGAAGCTTCAGTATCACTATTTTGTCCCAAAGCTAAACCGGGAGAGAGGAAGTTTAGAAAAGTATTTTCATTATTATTATTTAACACGAATTTTTACAAAAAAAAGCTTACTAAACGCTCAGTCGGTATAGTAGACACAGACTAGTTTATTTCCATTATTTAAACCTAAAGGCTCGTTTACACCGCAATGAACCAACGTAGTTCGTGTAGAACAGCCAAAGGAAAAAGCTGCTAGCATTGTTTATTAAACAAAGCTATTAGCATTTTGCCGGAGCTCCAATTAAATGAGAACCGCATTACTAATAATAATTTTCTAACAGGTAACAACAAAAGCACCTCTAGAGTGTATGTGCAGACCATGCACGGGAGTTGAAGAAAGTGCGGTCATTCCACAAGAAATTGCGGGATATGCTGATGAAGGTCCACTCTCAAATCACTTTCTAAAATCACAATCTCAGTGATTTTTTTAAAATAATTTCTTTAAAATTATAAAAAAATATAGAATAAATGGATTATGACTTTTATTCAAATCTAAATTTGATAAACAACTGTCAGTATTAGGGTGCACTTTTTGTGTTTTTAGATATAGATAATGCGATCAAATACGAGTCGCGGTCGAAGTCACCTTTGGAATTTTTGTTTACATGAGAATTCGTATTTAACATGAACGACTAATAGATGGTATGGAATAAAAAGCAGGTATATACTGGGATTAGTAATATTAAATGCATTTAAAAGAAAATGATCCATAAAGCAGTAAAAATATTTCATCTTTATTATAGTTGTACGGTCTAGTCATTGTCCAAATCAATCTTTAATTAAAAGGGGCATCAAGTCTGAATTATTCTGTAACAGAAAGAACACTTTCTAGGACGTGTTACTATAGCAGTAGGTATGTACTACCCTTATAGATTGTTAATATGTATGATCTAAGGTACTACCACCAATACCTACCTAAGTTGTAAACTTTTTTTAATATTAAAATGTGTCAAAGAGAAAATGACAGACAGTCTGATTAGGAGGCGCAATATGTAGTCCAAAACTGAATTTTTTTGTACAATTTTAAATGGCTTCCCCTATTTAATGAGTATTAGACTACCATAAAACATGAAAAGGTATAAAATTATGGAACCATTGTTATTGGTCAGATGTATCCAATGCGGATAGTAAAACATTGGCCAAAATCCCAACAATTAAAACACAAAGTGTTGAATCAATTTAGGGTGTAATTAGATCCATTAAATTCGGTTTCATATTCTAATTGAAATAAAGGTGGAGAGACTGAAAATTTAATCAGTTTTTCCTTGGGCGACGATAAAAATAATACTACGGAAATGGAAACTAACAGTTTGAGAGCATCGTGTACAGACACAGACAGAAAGTACTGAACTCTCTTTAGGAGCTTAAAGTATTAAAAGAAACATACCCAATTATGAATGCAGTTTTTTCTTAACAATCACATGACGCTAGAAATTCCCCTAAAGTAATTCTTGTATCAAGGATCAAAAGATTGGGAACATTTCACATATTTCCGATATATTAAGCTAAAAAAGATACCTTATCATCTAAATCACACAATACCAAATGGTTTGTTTTGTATTTGCACTTTTATTTTGTCAATTGCCTGGATCTCATTTATAAATGTTTATGTAACAATTTTGGCAAATTTCTTTTCATCAATATATAGTTAAACCGTTTCTACGTAACCATTTTATTTCATTTTCCGGTATATCCAATCGGTAAAAGGTACATCCCAGACTTTCTTCCTTTCAGGATTGGAGAATTGTATCACTGCAGCAGCGATTGGAGATGTCGCACTTATTTTCTGCTCTGTAAACAATGCTCGAATACAAAATTGGCGAGAAGTAGAGTTGTTTCATATGTACAATACACATAAATAATATACAACATACGCATTAAAAAAATAGTTTCGAAAATCAATTACAAAGAATCGCAAACTTTGTATCGAGGGGTAGCAAAATCGAGTTTGGAAGATTTTTAAACAGAAACAATATCAATCCGGATTTTGTCGAGTAAGATATTTACAATTATCATCAGTCAGAAAAAATACTGTATATGTTAAAAACAATTATATACAATATCTCATTAAAAGTTCAATCTCTGACTAGGAGCAGTCACCCGGCACAGTTTCAGATTTACTAAGACTATAAAGAAAATCTAAAACCGAATGTGCAGCTGTATATTTTATACAGACCCGAATAAATAAAATACATATATCCATATATGTATATAAAGTTTACATACATATATTTATATATATAACTTAACAGTATGAAAAATTATGATGCAATAACAATTTAGTATACAACAAACACAAAAACAACGCAATCGGCCATTTTCAATGACGAACAGTCTGCAGTTGCTTTTTCATTGTGCAGGGCCTAACAAACACTTAAATCGTGCAAAAAAAACTGTTTGAGAAAATTTGAATTAAAACGTCACTTTTAAACATTAAAAAACACTAAAATATATATAAATGTATGTATATAAATAATAACACAAAAATAATATAAAAATTAATAGTTTGTTAGGCCACGCTTTAAAATCAATGAATATTAAATAGTTCAGGAACACTTAAGTTTACAATTTTTTGAGTTTTTCCAAAAATGTCACAGGGCACTTAGTACTTTAGATTATTTTATCCCGCACTTATAATTTAAATGTAGTCTCTCGCAACACTTTTTATATAGAATTAAATATATAATATATATAATATAAACAATTGTATAAATTTGAACTAATAGTTTCAGTCACGATTCACTTTCACTTTTTTAAGTTCCTGTATGTAGGACCAAAGCTAACTCCAAGCCATACAAAAACAGGTTTTGTTAAACGAGACTGGTTTCATCTTCCGACAACGAATCGTCCTCGCCCTCTCTCACTTGGGTAATGAAGCAAGTCAGTTGTTTTAAAGCCACACCTAAACAAATATTGCCAGTGTTAATTCGATTTCTTATAAATTGAGATTCGTACCTTTTCCTTCTTGTTCGTCCGGATCGTTGCATCCTTCCCACGCTATAAAACTCTCCTGAGAGAAAACGTTGTCTTCGTAAAGTTTGTTGAATATTTGCAACAAAAGACCTATAAAAATACAACAATTTATTTACGCGATATTAACCCACTAACAGCCAGTTCCACAATTACAAATATTGTTGACATAAGGTATTGAACACCTTATCTTCTATTCTACTATTTTTAACCATTAAGGAGTTCAGTTAAAACACGCATAATATAAATTTAACGAATACGATTAAAGCTACGTATTTGGTTTTGTCAATTCATCAACAATATCTAATACTTTTATCAACTGTAATAATTACTAAATACGAGCACAATGGTAAAAAGTAACGCTTATTTCTTTTGGTCCAATTATTATGCATTTTATGTATACAGGGGGATGCTCCTAAATATGATGTAAATACCGAAGAGGCTAATTCATTGGTTTATTGTATGACTAAAAGTTCATATAAACATAGGTTCGCAAACAGTTTGTTACCCAACTACAGTGTGTACGAATTTCAAGATTTGAAATATAAGTTACGCCGATTGGTACAATTTATTTTGTTTTATAACACATTAAAAATGAAGTTTTGTGTTTCTAAATAAAATTAACCCCTGCAAATATCACAGGGACTTACACCATTGGTCATGTCAAATTTTCTACCCATGAACCTTTTGTGGTGCGCCACTAGTAGATTGTGAAACAAGAATTTAATTTTCCGATTTAAACTGTTTGTTTGGCCTCTTGTAATTTTGTAGTATATACGACAGTTATAGCTACACGGATAATTTAATATTTGCATTTGCAATATTGTGACTCCACTTTGCCATACTAGAAATTTATTATAATGCACAATCATTTCCCAGAAAATAATAGCACAAACTGCCAATATCCATTTCCGTCACCTTACAGCTTACATAAAGCAGCGAAAGGGTTTTTCCGATTAATTACACAACAACAAAAATTGTCACTACTAAATGCAATACACTTAATTAACACATAAGTGAACATAGCCTAAGACAAGCAGTAAATAATTTACACAGTATAAACGTCACAACAGTTATCAAAGAAACTTGCCATGAAGCTGGACTGTGATGTTAATATAGTTTGCTAATTATACAAACCTTGCGGATATTCTAATTTATGCAGAAGGGATTGGAGAGCACATAAAGATTGCAACTCATATTCTGCTTTGCCATCTACAAACTTGGTGAAGAAATGATACTTTTCCACCATACTCGCAACGTTCAGTTTGTTATTGACGATCGAATGGGTAAATATTGCGGTCGTCAATCTACGAATGAATTGATTTTCTTTTACCGCTTCACCGACATTGGCCTAAACACGAAAATAAATATCGCAGTTTCTCACATTAGATCGCACTCACCGTAATCCAGTTATTAATCTCGTCAAAGGAAGCTGCAGAGTTGAAAAAGGCCAATAACTTGTCCGATATTTCCTCGTACGATATTTTCTTTTGGGCGAATAAGGAATTATGATTGGGACTTAATTGACTACTATCATTTCCGAGCATAAATTCGAAAGACTAGAATAAATAATAGAGCGAGCGTTTTCCAAAAAAAAATGTCCACTTACGTTAGCTTTAAGAAACTCATCTACTTGAGATTCTGGCATGTAATCAGAGAATTTCTGTCCGCAACTGTTCCAATTCGCTTGTAAGAAATTAGGTCCTTTTTCTTGAATAATTATTTCAAATATATTTTTGAGGACGGGCGAGGCGTGTCCGTTTCTAATTAGCACCCCAAAGCATTTATATAAATCACGGAATGTAATAGCATTTTCGTATAAAACAGGAACTAAAAATGCGCAATGAGTGAAGTCGGGAAGCAAATCTTGTCTTACCTATAAGTTCGGCTACGTAATCCCAGACCTTGGGAATATCAATGATTAATTCTTTGGTGTCATTTAAGACAACTTTTAGTCCGACGCAATAATCTTCCACCGACAATGTACCGGCTTGTATAAGGTACGCAAACAAACTACCGGTTTTACTGCGCGAGGTTTGTGATCTCTCCAACACATGGTGGTACCTTTAAAATGTACAAAATCAATACGAGCCATAGCAAAATATATATCAACTAGGAAACAATGCCACAACCAACTTTTGTAACTACTAAATGCAATACACTTATTGAACACATAAGTGAATATAGCCTTGAACAGCAGTAACAATCTACACAGCATAAACGTCACAACGTTTATTGAGAAAACTGTCGTGAAGCTGGACTGTGATTTGATGGGGCAAATAGTTTTAAAAGGCAACCAAATGTTTTTAATTTGGAATATTAATTTTACCGTGTTAGGAATTTCATTCAAATTTTTAATTGTATAAAGAAAATTCTTTTTTGTTCATCGTACACAAATCGTATACAAATACATAATCGCTTGAGACAAACTGATGGACTTTCATCTTAGAAGAGTAGATGAAACCAAATAAATTAATTTCAATTGAAAAGAGCATCAAAAATGAATGTAAATTATAAACAATATTTACCCAATTGAAATAAATTGTGGAAGCACTTCGGAAGGAATCGAAGATTTGATTTCGTCATTGCTATCCTGAAGACAAATCTCATTTAGGTATTCGTCGAGGATATTTTTGATTTTCCGGTCTAATAGATCCTGATCTATTACAGGTGGCGCCGGTGCTGGTGGAGCGGGAGATGGTTTAGGTGTAGGTGGTATACTTGGAGCAATATTACGTGGAGTTGTGGAATTATCGCGAGATCTGTGTTGTGACCCAGATCTTGAACCTCGACCTAAAATTGTGTATTTTAAAAATGGAAAAAATACGATGATATCTTCTTTTTTTACCGTCGTAAGGCTGCCTGTTATACCGTTCCATACTTGAACCCTTTAAATAATAATCACCTTGCCGCATTCCTGTAAGAAAATATTGACAAAGTGTTCACCACATATTGTACCGCAACATACCTTGATGATTTTTTTCCTCTATAGATGCAAGAATAGCGTACGAATTTGAAGTACTCATAGCCGCACTGGTAGTTTTACAACCAGAACCGTCTCTCCAACCGCAGAAAGAGTTTTTACTACCGAAAGTTGTGTCATCTGTACCAACCTAAAGACAAACCTTAACTCCTAAAAATCAACAGGTAATTTACAAAAACATACCGTCATATGCCTCAACTTATCGGGTTGAACAGTAAATTGCTGTGGTTTATTACGAGAAGACGGTATAGAAGACCATTCTTCGGGATTCGTAGGATTTCGTCGTTTTTTGTCCATGTTTGAATTAATATTGTTACCTCCGAGAGATCCACGATCTTCTCTTCTTCCAGATATCATAGGTGGCATAGCGTTCATTGCCTATTAACCGAGACGGTTAATACCAAACTAATTATAGCCTAAGATTGTTGTTGTCTTTCGTATTTATACCAATCATGAGACGATTGCAAAACATAGCAAGTACAACGCATAATATACACAGTGCTTTAGTATCGGTGTAACAAAGTACGTTACCCGATTCAGGGACTGTGAAAAATAAAATTTAAACTTACCTGTATGTTAAGTTGTTCATTTTCGGCTTCCTTTTGAATCTGATCCATTGTTTTTGGATTCAGATCTTGCCTTCTAGGAACCCACTTGGATAACCGCAAGTCTAGAACGTCTTGAATCATAAAACTGAAATGCGAAGCATAATTTCCATCTTTAAGTTTCCTAAAAACAACCTACCGTACTCTACTGCTAATTTTTCCGTGTTTCCTATCTGATAACTCCTTCATCGTCATATATATATTGGTGAGATTTACGTTTTTCGAGTCCATCTCTTTGCCCACCGTTGTTAATAGTTTACATAAACATTCTAAACTTTCTTCGTTTTTGATGGTCAGTAAGTTTTGCAAACATCTTTCCATGATGTGGACGGTCAACATGTGTTGTTTAAACAGTTCACCTACACGCAAAAGTATAAGTACAACTTGGCCAGAAAATGCCCATTGTAAACTTACCAATAAATCTGACATTTCCTACCGATTTCATCCGCAATCTACGGTCGTATTCTTCTAAATCTATTAATAAATCCTTTTCCTTTTCGGGATCTGTACACTCTTCGATTTCCTTAACTTTATTATTTCGTTCAGTCTCGTCTATAGAATTTTTTTCAAACTCTAATTGACATCGAGTAATTAATAATTTTCTAAAATTAACAAATTCGTTTCCATCTTTTTTACTAGCTCCGGTTGCGGGTACCTAAAAAAATTCTTAGTTACGCCGGTTAACCACACAGCCACAGTACAAACCTTCAAAAGTGCAAGATGACTGCACAATGAGGCGTACGCTACCGAAAAATTTGGTTCGTCCACGGCTTTTTCGAATACTAAATCGATAACTCCCTGTAGTCTTTCGGTCGTGTCTATACTAAAGTTTTGTATTTGTTCTAATAAAGTGTTGAATTTTTGCGGCGTCAACTTATTGAGAACGCCCCTAACTTTTTTATATAGTTCTTCAGTCTTCTTTTCGTCTTCAGTCATGTTGGCACTTGCGACAAATCTGGCAGGTTTCCAAGCGTTTTCGACTTCTCTTAACTTAACATCGTCTTTCAGCGATATCGTAAGACGATTGCTACTAGATTTAGATCCTTTATTACTATTGCCAATTTGACCCTGTTGACTTTTTCGTTTTGTGATATTCTGCAAAAGGTAAGTACAATAAACACATTCACCTTTTCAGTTAAACTAGACTGATTAATAATTTAACTATAGGGTTTTCGCTATAAAAAGCGTTGCACGTCATCAACAGAAGAAAATGGCATGCTAATTTCAATCAAGATTTGGCGGATTTATATTCATTATTATTTAGTTACTTTTTGGGAGAATAAGTTGGCAGATTCGGAATTTTTTTTACAATGTTGTCAAACGTTATATGTTGACATTTGACACTTTGGTTCGGTTTTTGGGTGTGAAAGTTTTCGGTTATTCTTGTGGTTGTTGTTATTATTCATCTTCGCTCTTAGTGCAAAAAAAATGTGTTCTTTTCAGAACAAAATTGCTGTTTGTTTGTGTACATTCTACCGTTATTTGCATTTGTACTCGCCACAATGCCGAAATATTTGAACAGTAAAGCGAAGGAACTCCTTGCGTCTTTAATTCAATATTTTGAACAGGAACGAGATAATGGGGGTCCCTTATTACCATTGGGTTCAGTTCGAGAGGTAAGAATGGTTTCAATTACTTCTGACTACTTCTACTAATTGTGATTACCTTCAGCGCGTTGCGGCAGCATTACATTTAAACATTTCTACGGTCAGCAGAATTTCCCAAGCTGTTAAACAAAACGAAGCTTTTATATCGCAGATCTCGTATTTGCATCCAAAAGTACTGGCGATTACCACGGAGAAATGAAAACTTTTTACATTGGTTTGAAAAAAAGTTATTAGTAAATTTAGAAGAACCAAGTGTTATCGTATTGGACAATGCTTCTTACCACAGCACCTTATTGACACAAAATCCGAACAACTCGTGGAGAAAAGCAGATTTTCAAGATTGGTTACACAATAAACTTGCACTTGCGATTGTAACCTCAGAAATGTGGAAAAATTCAATTAATCACACCGAAAAGATAATAAAGGAATGGTATGAACGCGAAAAACAATTGGATATTGCAGAAATAGCCCCAATCATTATACTGAATGAAAATGATAGTCGAGTGATGACGATTAACCGGACAATAAATAAAACTGCAATTACCTAAGTGACGAGAACTGTGATTAAAATTTATTTTCTTTTATGTTAACAAAATGGAATGTTATGTAGGTAGTCTGAAAAGTATCTTTTTACGATCATATCAGGTTATGTTGATTATCATTTAATGTAGTTCAATAAAATTTCTTGTGTTTTTGTCTCGGTTGAACTTACTCCATTACAGCAAGAGTTGGCCAAATAACGTAAAATCAGTCAAGATTTCAAGCAAGCATTAACTTGATATTTATGTACTGATGGCCAATGCAATGGTTTATAACTTCCGAAACATTTACATAATGCCGCAATGCCCACATTCCTCCTCTTTCTGCTCACAACGGCAGCGATACGTTATAAACAAAATGCGACTACAGATTTAGTAGTAGACTGCACTTTCCTTGAACCCGTCGCAGCACAGTAGGAAGGGGTTTTATTTATGCACAGTAGGTTGGTTTCACAGAGTCCAAAAAATTATCTCTGAATTTTCTAGTTCCTCTGGATGGTAGAAACATAACCTAAAAGTGTTTCCTAAATAAAAGATTAATATATCAGCATACCTTAGAAATATTTGGCAATGCCGTGTATTGTTGACGTCATCAAATCAATGACGTGCAACGCTTTTTATAGCGAAAACCCTATAAAACAGAACAACTGTTTCTAAAAATTTGGATCTTAAGAGTCTATTGATCAAAGAAAGTTACGAGGAAATACATTTGAAATTTGACTAGTGAATTTTGGGATTCTGGCCCTGCGCAAGTAACATTAAAGGAACAATTATTGTTACCTACTTTACAGAACCAAAGAAATATTATATTGATTTCTGATAATGAAATACTCAAGAGTTCTACTGTAATGTAATGTCGATACAAAATGCTTTAGATTTAAGCAACGTTGAACCTCAAATAACAAAAACATTAACACCTAATGCTTACCCCTCCGCGTTGTGACGACGATTTGCTGGGATAACTGCTACTAAAACTAGGTACAAAGTCTGTCGGTCGGCCTCCCGGTGCATAACGGCTGATCTCACCTACACGCTATTTCATTTGTTAATACAATTCAAAAGAGGGAGAAAAAATACTTACCCCCCGTTCATCATTTGCTAGAATATCATCCGGTAGATTGTCAGGTTTTATATTACTTTTGGGGTCCGCCCTTAAACGCATGAGCAGTTCTCTACCATATTTCTTCTTTCCCTCCTGATTGTAGGGGCTCCACTGATCTAAAATAATCGTTTCGGTATAGCCGGACACACAAAATGACGCCTTTAACTTACCGTCTTCGTAAGGCAAACTGGGTTTAGCGGGTTCAGTGTCCTTGGCAACCTTTGTATTCACCTCGTTCTTGGCCTGCACTAGTTTTTCATTATCTAAAACGGCACAGTCGGGTTCATCGGCGGGTTCCGCCTTCGGCAACTTTGGCGGTTCTTTAATAATGTCGGTTACGTCTACTTTACTTTTAGGCACATTTTTTGTTTCGGGTGCCGTACTGATTGTCATTATGTCTTTCGTTTCGTTTTGCTCAATGTCGTTTATGATTGGCGTACTATTATTGTTGAGCATTACATTGTTTGTATTATTAATGTTCACGTATTCATTATTTATTGAACTAGGATGATTTGCGTTGGTCGTATCTTCCAAAGCCGTCTTGTTATCGTTAAATGCATCCATATCTGTTCCTTCCTTAAGAGCGCCTTTCATATTTAGTTCTCGCAATTTATTGTTTTTGTTAGACTGTTTTTGTGGTTGGGAGGTGGGAATGGTGGATGGAGGCGGTTGCACAGGTGACTCGACCGCAGGGGGCTGTGGTACCACCGGAACTGGTTGCTGCTGCTGTTGAGAGGGTGTTTGTTTTTGCACATCCTTGCCTTTGTTGGAAGCATTTTTGGATTTAGCTGTAAGCGAAGCAAAATTAATGTCACTTTTACAGTTAAAAGGTGTAAAAGGAGTGTAACTGTTCACTATAAACACTTAGCTCTTCAGAACAAAGTTAAGTGCGTGTATGTAGTGTACAGAATTTAATCTCCACAGTTTAAACGTCACAAGAACTAACGAGTTTTGTGAAGCTGGACTGCGGTTAGTTACTAATTTATCTAAGCACGGCACATGTCCACTGATAATAGGTCAGGTCAGTAAAGTGAAGCAACATTTTTAAGAAATTGAAATAAAAATGAATCGAATGAATACAGAAAGAAGAGCTGCTATTATTAGCGTCTTGGACTGTGAACAAGAATGTATATTACAGAAACAAATAGATTTTAAAAGATCCGAGTTGGCACTGTTGACTAAAAAGCATAGAATTTTAACAGGCCAGCAACCACAGACGCTAGTCCATAATCGTTCAAAATTAACATATTGAATAATGAATGAAGGTGTGCGAACTTGAACTTTTATGGAACTTTGCTTTTAAAAGATCGTACTTGCCGCGCATTAAAAATATTTCGTCTAGATATAGCCGAAAAACAATCAGATTGTGCACGTAATCCAGAAAAACAAGGTGATGGAATTCGCATTTTAAGGTAATGTGTTGACGTACAACTTTCTAAAGTGGGCCTTGATTACGTAATCGCTAAAAAATATCAAATTTTACCCTTGCTATTAACAGTTTTCCAAGAATGAATCAGATCCTCCATCACTGCGCGATCGGTCACGAGTCTAATATTAGAAACGGTAAAAAATTACACCAAATCCCCTTTTATGGTCAAATGTAAGTAAAAGTTATCGAAACGGCACGTATTTAGTTCAATTGCACTTCAATATAATATAAAACAGATTACAATTACTGGAGATCTAATAGACACCGTGACACATTTCGGCACATTAGCACTAATAAATTAACGTTTTTGTCAACTAATTTAGTCTTTAGAATTAAAATTAATTTTATCACTTTTATGGCAATTTTTAGTTACAATTGTTCGTAATGCGTGCGACCCATGTGGTCGACGCAGAATGAAGTGGAGGCGCCATTTTGAAAATCAAGATCGGTCGGTTTAGCAAAACGAATACAATCGATCTATATCGGGATTTTCTCATTAATATAAGCCTTTTAGTATAATCAATTGTTGCATCATTAAAAAAAATTGAGTACAAAGGTATCACAATCTAACTACGAAGTAATGTCACGGTCATAACTTCTTGTTAGGGCGAGTTTTACAATTTCGGAATAATACAATATTGTCATGTCCTAACGATTAACGCAGAATTCGAAAAACATAATTGCAGTTGATTCCAATGAAACTTTTTTTCTTGAGTAATAAAAAGTTACATAACAGTAAACGGCGAAAAATTGAACGTAAATGCGGGAATTTACAAAGAATGTGAAAATGGAGTCACCTTGACCAAATTAAATTATTACTTAATGTGTGTATGTATACCTCAAATGTGATCGCTAAAAATGTATCAAATGTATCTTGACCATTGAGATTTTGTCGTTTTCCTAATGAAATCTATTTATAAATAAACCCACTCACCCCACCTCTATTGGTTAACCATTGCTTCGTCATGGCCTACCTGGATACAAAATTTGAGCTTTATGTCCGAACGATTTTTTGACGTTATGGATAAAGTAGTTACTGGTGAACGTGCAATAAAGAGTATTAGTGATAGTGATTAATGGTATCTGTTCAAATGAGATCAGAAAAATTGGCACATTTTGGCTTGTCTGGCATATCTTCGGAAGTAATCGGAATGTTGTGATTTTCTTTAAAGTACGGATATCCCCATCGTAGACATCCTTATATTGACACAGTGTATAGAAAAACCTAATAAACTAATATAAAATTTTGGAAATGTTTTTGAAATGGTAGAGTACACATTTTAAGCATTTAAAAATTCCAAATACTTTTACTTAAAAATCATGTTTGGTAAATGTAATGTGATCAAACCAAGTAAATCTGGACCAAATTTTAAACAAGTATAAATTGTGCACAGATCTTGTGCAGATAAAGCGCATTTTTTTAACCGTATGTAAAAGTTATGCACGTTTTACTTTCAGGAAATAATTGGTGGGGGGACCCTCCCTTTTAAACTGCAAAATTTGATGAACGTGTGGCACACCTTCAAGGTATAGGCTACCTACTGCGAAAAATTCCAGGACTCTAGGAACTTCCCCTAGTAGTTCGAAACGGTAGAAATGGGTGCATGGGGAATTCTTAAAAAATGCACTAAAAAATAGAAAATTCCTACACAACAGCAAAACATCTCGCAAAACATATAACCACATATGTTTACAAAAAGCACTTCAGATAAGAAACCACTTGTGATTGGAAATGCCAAGGCGGTGCGTAGGGCCCTTAGTGTATAAAGGTATCTATAAATCCTTCAGTGTTTTACAATCCACCGAGAAATAAATTAATCCCAGTTATAGGTACCTTTCAGTGAGAAAGCTCACCACCAACTTGAGAAAGGAGACTACAACCAGTTGCCACTAATCAATTAATTCATAGGGCACTATCACTGCTGCGCAAAGTGTCGACGAAATTAAGCGATTAAGAATAAAGTACACATAATAATCTAAAGCGATATTTTTTTTGTAAATTCAAATCTCACTTGATCTATGGTAATACGCTATTTGTATGATTTGCAAATTTATATTTGATCACAGAAGTATTCGACCGTCCCTCGTACATGTTATTGGAACTTTTATTTGCATCGTGACCTTCAAACTTATTTTTAGCTCACACTTTTCACGTAGATATCATTCAGGATTAATCTAATAAAGAACAAAAAAAACGAAAAGAAAACTTACATTTTTTCTGTTTCCCCATTTGGCACTTAAATTTAGAAGATAGAAAATAAACGTGGAGGATGCATGCAATATGTCGCCGGGATAACGAACTGCAAGATCTTATTTTTAAGCGGCAACTGGCCTCGTAAAAGGACGATCACCTTAATTACGCGTTAAAACGTTCAAAAGAAAAACTATAACACTCCATTTGTGATAATAAACAAAACGAAAACTTATTAAAAATGCATAATTTGTAAAATTAAAGTTATTTTTAAACACGAACGAAATTAAAAACGACTTGAGAACTTATAACATAACCTTACAAAAGAAAATTGGAACTGCAACGAGCAAGTGAGCAATCGAGGCGTGAACGTTTCAAATACTACGTGAAGATGTCGGCACTTTACCACTTCCTTGACATTTTTACCAAATTCAAATTTATTAATATTATTACTTTTTTATGAACAAATGACAATAATCGTACTTTTTTTATGTTGTACAAGAATTTTTGGAAACTTTTTTTCACATAATTGTACTGTTTCTACAATGTATTTACTAAAAAAATAAGTCTCCTGTGGTATAGGCAACAAAACATTCATACAAAAATAAAGTGTTGACGTCATTAATAATGTCAGTTCCTATGGTCGTATTTTAAATATTGATTAAAAAAATTTCAATCTGCTGAGACAAGGACCGAGAAAAGCATAGGACTTGTTGAAGATTTACAGCTGAAGTGTTTCAAAGTAGAATATTCAAGCTTATATTCCCCGACGCTCAAACAGAATCTGGCCAGGGACATTTAGATGCTTTGGTGAATGATAAGATTTATTTTTTGCAGATCACAGGTGATAAAATGTGGATGTTTCAGTGGGATCATTTCCCAACACGGGAATCAATGCAATGAGTCCACAGGGCTCTCCACCTACCTCCAAAAAGGCCCGGAAATTTCATGGCGACCATTTTCTGGCACTGTGAGGATATTTTGCTGTTTGAATACATGACATTGGTTGAAGAATGCCTTTAAAGTAAACCGATAGAAATCATGGGGAACAAAAACTGCACTGACTAACATTAAAAGCTATAAAAACTATGTGGGAATCTTAACTAATGGTTACCATATACCATATAAAACTATAAAGGATCTGAGGGTCATTAATACTCAATGCTTACCTGAATAAAGCTTACATACTATTACATATAGTTTAGCAAATACAGTTTGTATACCAAAGATCCAATGAACAGTTGTCCGCGTATCAATTCAGCACAATTAACAGTGCAGCCCGCGGAGCCTATAAATAGCCAAGACTAAAGGTGGTTTCATTTATGTACATCGCTCCAGAGTAATGGTAATGCGGTCGATAGACTGGATCGCGTCAGCTAGTTTTTAATCTTTTATTAAAAAATTGATTCAGTCTTTGGTGTACATATTGTAATTAGTATAGACTGTCTTGTGAAAGACTGAAAATTCCCAAATGGAAATATTCTCGAAAGTTTCTGAATATTTGCAATGATAAATAAATTATAGGAATTTTATAACACTAATGACAAGGTAACAAACTCACTTGTGCAACCACAGATGTAATGACATGAATAGATTTGTCGTGTTACTTTGAATTGCAGTCTTCAAGTTCGAAATGCCAACTGTACTAAAATGAGTTAAAAAAATTTCAAATAGAGAAGATGTTTCGGGGACCGCGCTTTCACTTCAAATTTTCTCTAATTTCAAATTAGTATAAGTTTGAATTGTTGATCAATTGACCAACCAATCTTTTACAATTTTCCTATCATTTGAAGAAGCTTTATGCAATCTGCCGTGTATCTTAGAGAACACTAACAGGATATGTAAAAAACATGAAACAGCTACCACTTACCATTGATAACTGGAACTTCAGAAACTGGTTGAGATGAAGGCGATATCACAATTGGTCTGTCCGAGGAGTCTTCAGAAGTCGCAGCCACACTGCCAGGCAGTAAGTGTTTATCTTCTGTTTTGTCCTTTCGAACAACTTTTTTATCGTCACGTATAACCGTCGACGGCATTGTTGACGAAGAAACGGGCGCGTCTTTATTACTAGATGCTACATTTAAAACTGTTAAGTCTTTATGTTTAATTTCTTCTCTAAAAGAACCGACGGGTTTTTCGTTTACAACGTCTTTTAAGGGGGCTTCTTTAACGGGTTCTTTAAATTCGCGAGGAGTGGTTTGTTCCCTTACTTTGGTACGGCCCTTAGCGGGACTATCCCTATCTTTTTGTTTATTTGACGTATTTATTGTTACTTCTTCCGCGTCCGTTATTGCTGACACGACAGGCGTCGTTTCTTTGGCCAATCCAGCTGGTACAAATTCCTTCGTCGCTGCCTGCAAGAAATATTTCATAGAAGACGGACATTTACGAAGGCAAACGGATCTACCTGCAATTTACTAGACTGTACTATGGTTTCGTATTTTTGATGCATGGGCGGAGGTTGAGCGTACATTCCAAATCCGACATGTTCGATAATTTGCGACTGATCAACTTCTTCGACGCCCGGAGCTTCATCTTTGCTTATCGCTTGAGCAACTTTTTTTGCAAACGTAGCTTGAATTTCTTTACTATTACTAGTGGTGGGAGGCTGGGGGGTTTCACGAGCCGACGATTCGCCCGAAGGAGGAAGTGAAAGTGACTCTTCCAATTGCTCTTCGTACAACTCGTTTAGTTTATCCTTGCCTGTACAAATTAATCACTAAACATTAGCAATTCTGTTGAAAAAAGTGAAAAAAAATCTTACCCGTAATTGGATCAATAATTTGCACCGCATTTGGTCTTCTTTTTTTAGCTACTGCAGTGTGGACTGCGGGGGGTTGCGGTAAGGGCATACTTTGTGGAGGTGGTTGAGTTGCATTTTGCGGTGTTGTAGGTACTGTCTGCAGAGGTCTTGGCATAAATGATGAATTGTATAAAACTAAAAGAGAAATTCAATCTTATTCGGTTTTTTTATACTCTCTAAAATCTAAATCATACAAATGGATCCAAACTCACAGCGGAACGCATGTACCATAAAATACAAAAAAGAGATTTCCAATTACTCTCCTAACTAGGGACCTAGTCCAGTCAAATTAGCTCTAAAAGTAGTATAAACTGGATGTTGTCATTTCACTGAACGAAACCCAGCGTATTCTATGTATAAAATCCGCTGAATCGGAAAATCATAGTCGCCCTGGCCGGAAACACCCGGAACATATTGTTATAAATAAGAAACATAGAAAAAATGGGAAAATTTTCACATTTGACTTTGAATATCTCGTTAACTATTGCTCTAAGAGAAAAAATAAATAGAAATGAACTTGTTTAGAATAAAATTTTCTATAAGATACAGTTGGTCTGGAACGCTAATTTTCAATTGTTATTGTTTTTTATGGAAAAATGTAAAAAAAACTTTGTTATTACTAACTAAAATTCATCCGATCTTTTTGAAAATCCATATTTAGTAACTTCTTTTGATAACAAAATAATGTGACAAACCAGATTACCGTGGGTTTGATACTCATTGATTAATTAAATAAACAAGTAGAAAAAGGAATGCTTTGTCTTTCAAACTGGGGGACTACAAGAGCGTTCCCAATTTTTTTATACATAGTGGAACCGTAAAATAATCGTTTCCAATCATTGTCCCAATGATTCTTGCAAATCGAAGACTTGTGTGTTGCTACATCATTGCAATTAAAAAGTTATTATCATACTGTAAATATATTTCAATGGTAATCGTCTTGCAAAAAAAACAAAGGTTTAATTCTGTTCAGTTGAAAATTCTCAGCGCTAGTTTCATGCCAATGGTGCAACCAGACAGATGATCGAACGGTTAAAACTTTTGTTCACAAGAGCATTTTGTTTTTCCAATGTAGTCCAGGAAATAGAGACTGAAAATGGACCATTTCCTGCAAAACGAGAAGTAGTTCCAATTTTTTTTGCATGTCATGAAAGAATATCTGGTGATTAAGAATCCAAGTTTTCGACCTCCCATCCCTTGTGCTTCCCCGTACCACCCTTAAAACCTAAGATATTTGGTTGGCTTTTTAGTTTTTGAATCATATCTTTTTATAGATTCATTTTACAAAAAAATATTGTTATCAGAAATTGTAGGCTATAAAATTCTACTTTGATGTACACTACTTTTTTGTGAAATGTTTATTAAAAACGATATAGAGCTTGAGAGTTGGTTATATTTTTAAGAACTCTGAAATTTCTATGTAGATCTTTTAACCAAATTTTATACTTTATCTCTATAATTAAGAGCTTTATGAGAAAATATTTTGAACTTATCGTGGTATAAATCCCCCTACGCTGCACCCTTACCAAAGGGGATGCATAATAATTCAACTTTCAACCCTTGCTAGTGGGGATATTTGAATCACTGTGAGATTGTAGGGCTTTCTAATATACGTTTGAAACAAAAAAATTATCTCACTTCAGTTCAGCTTCATCCTTCAAATCCTTCATCCCCCCCCCCTCCCCCCAACCGCGGTAGGAATAGATATTTAAAGAGGAATAGAAAACATATATAATAAGCGTTGTACTCTCTGACTAACTTCACAATCGCCACAAGAGCGTTTAAATATCTATTCCTACCGCGCGAGGGGAGGGGGTGAAACTGAACTGAAGTGAGACAATTTTTTAATTTCAAAAGTATATTAGAAAGCGCTACAATCTCACAGTGATTCAAATATCCTCACTAGCAAGGGTTGCAAGTTTCATTATTATGCATCCCCTTTGGTAAGGGTGCAGGGTAGAGGGATTTATACCACAATAAATTCAAGATATTTTCTCATAAAACTCTTAATTATAGAGATAAAAGTATGAAATTTGGTTAAAACATCTACATAGAAATTTCAGAATTCTTAAAAATATAACCAACTCTCAAGCTCTATATCTTTTTTAATAAACATTTCACAAAAAAGTAGTGTATATCAAAGTTGTGTAGAATTTTATGGTCTACAATTTCTGATAACAATATTTTTTTCTAAAGTGAACCATTAAAAAGATATGATTGAAAAACTAAGAAACCAACCAAATTTCAGGGGTTTTGGGGGTGGTACGGGGGAAGCACAAGGGGTGGGAGGTCGAAAACTTAGATTCTTAACCACCAGATGACTGTCTATGACATGCAAAAGAAATTGGAACTACTTCTCATTTTGCAAGTTAAAACCCTCTATTCCCTGGACTAATGCACTTCGGAAAAAATGAAAAATTGTATTTTTATGAAAATTAGGATACTGAACCACCATATGCGACACATCGCTGTAAAGAGGAAAAAACATTAAAGTTGCTACATGTGCTCAATCATCTTGAAAATTAATTAATATTCCAATTCTCCATAAAAAATGCCTGAATAATATTTTAGTTAGAACCATTTTTATTAACCAACTTTCTCTGAAGCGAGATCTTCATAGTGGCACTCGAAAAATGGACACCCTGTTTTACAGTTACATATTTTAATTAGACAAAAATATATCAAATATCAAAAAAGTATACAAATTATTTTCCTAAATCGATCCAAATAAGCTTTGCCTGTTTAAACTGCCCCGTTTCAATAAATATTTAAACAAATTGGAAAATTGTGGCCTACCAAACAGGTAGAAGGTAATGGCATTTTAATAACAGAATTAATATTTTTAATTAATTAGGTAAATAATTTTAGATTAACAATACCAAATAATGATACACAACCTCATTTTTATTTGACAAACACACAGAGAAAGTTGAAATCAAATTGGGCATTTCCAACTTAAATGTTGAAATCCTAATGACGTTATCCATACTTTTGAGCATCCCTCTTAATTAGCGTGATAAACATATTAATCTGTCAACACGACATAACTTCAATTACCAACAAATGAATCTTTGGAAATTCAATATGAACCTACCAACAAGATTAAAACAACCTAAAACCCCAAAAGTAGGATAAATATATATATTTTTTTAAAGGGACCGCAAGGAAAATCATCAACATATAAATGAATATTTCTATATGAAGAAACAGATTCAGGTTCAAAAGAGAGAATAGCAGCAGCACTCATTACAAAAAATTAATTAATTAATTTCTAAATCGGCTACTTAAGTCATTCATTGTAAATCAAATTTTTTAAAAACTTTCTGAGTGGCTACAGAATTCTCATTTTGGCTGACGCGAGCACTAGGGTGACTGCCAGTAGCAACCCAAAAAGTGCCCAGTTAAAAAACCAAAAGGAGTTTTTTCTGACTTTGTGTTGTTAAGAAGTAACAAATTATAAGTGACGAAACTTTGTTTGTTACTCTATTTTCGCTTTCAAGTGCCATTTTCTATAAAACCTGTGTTTTTACCAAACCTGGACGAATAAATTGTATTTCGAATGACACACAACTTACACTGCTGCTGAGCTTGAGATTGAGGCGTCTGCGTATACGCGTACACAGGCGGATTAGGAAGCATCTGATATCCCGGAATAAACCCGGGAGTCCGCTGATTACTGAAATATTGCCCCGCCGCCGGATTTATATATACAGGAGGAATTGGTTGGAATTGTACGATAGACGGTGAAGGTGATGAGAATATAGGCGGTTGTCCCTAGAAAATTCATTAATCAATTACAATCGACAATTGAAATTTAAACGTACCTGTCGATGATTAGGCATTCTTGGATTTTGTGTGGTTTGCTGTTGAGGTCTCGTAAAAAAATTCTGTGAGGCGGGTCCCCTAGGCGTTTGTGGTACATAAGCCTGGAAGAGAATACCAATTAATTGATGACCATTGACGAGAAATTTTTCTATAGCTGTTGAAAGTTCAAAGTGCAAATTTGAAAGTAGCGTTGTATATGTTTGGCCAATTTGATATCCCCTGCATGCTAACAAAATAAAACTAAATCTTAAGGTACACAAAATTACAATTCATTAATAGTTGCCAATATTTGTTTCAATTTTTTGTTTTTATTTTTTTGTGCTATCCCAATTCATAGAACCATTCTATTTTAGCAATCGGACTGTAAAACTACTTGATGTTTAAGGGCAAATACAACCAATCTTGCTCACTATACAAAAACATAATAATTTAGCTTGTTCCTTCTCTTTCATGTCCAGAATGTTTGCCTAATGTGACCACTTCTGGTTTAGTGCACATGAATATCCTAACTAGGGAAGGGAGATGGGAAGAACAAAAAGGAAGAGTAAAAACAAAAAAACAATATTTTTTTTCAGCACACTGAGCAACTTTATCTGTGCATTGCACCACATTACCACCTCTCCATGTGCTTTGGTACACATCATTGTCAATGTTTTGGGTGTCCATTTGTGCGCCCTCTAAGAAAAATTTAAAAAGCAAGATCCTGATCGGCAGATTACAGCAGACTACTAGCACAAATATGACAACTCAAAATCAATTTTTCATTTGGCAGAGGGGAAGGAGAACTTTTTATGTAGGTAACTTAAATTTCGCTACAGGGTCTGCAGCGAGAAATGGGACAGCACGATATCGCAGGAACCAATGCAGATTTTAAAATTTTGTTAAAATGTCAGCTAAGAAAGCTTTTTACGAGTACACAAATTAATGATTTTGTAAGTATGCTTCCGATGAAGTTTATTTAATGACCAAGGTTATGGTTGTATTTGGAATTGCAGTAGCTTATCGAATTTGTGAAATCAGTCAGGTGAAATTAGATGATTGAAGAACAAATTGTACTTTTGATATAAAGAGGAAGGGTAACTTTTGTACAATAAAACAATCTAAAATTAATTATCTACCTTAAAGCTGGAAACACACGATCGAACATCACAACAAACATATACGCGCATACATGTTCGCCAAACATTTTCACAGAGAATAAATGAATGCACCTACATGTTCCAAACGTTTCTCGGTCCAATCGGTCGTGTGTTTCCTACTGTACATATGTGTATATGAGAGTAGGTATATCCTGGACGGGAAAAAAAGTAATTTTTTTTATAAGTAAAAATATCTAGCAAACCATGAATATTGAATTAAATAAATAAATGATGAGAAATGAATATTGAAAAAACAAAAGGTGTTCTGATTAAGTGACATTAAATTGTAAATCTTTAAATCAAAGTATGACAGTACACATTTGCATTTGAATTACATATTTTTTGTTTGGATTATGAAAATAATTTAAATACAAATAGAACTACTTGCACGATTATGCTCGTCTTCAGTTACAAATATTGACTAACCTAACGTTTGAGAGCAAAAATATTCTTGCATTTATAGGTTAGGAATTCGTGATCAGTAAACAAATTATAAAACTTTTATGTTCAGTTTATTCACAATTTTAGTAATCATGATCATAAGATCACACTTTGAAACAGGGTTGCCAAATGTCAGGCATTCAGCCAGAGTCTCAGGTTTTACATCGTGCTCTCCGGCCCCCGGCAGCCGTGACTATAACTCCGGCAGAACAATAAATTTCAATTTAATACTTTTCAAATAGGTCAAACGATTCCTTTTTTAGCACCTAATAACACCTTAATTTTTAAATATGACAAAATCACAAATAAAAACTTTTGTAGAGATCTTGCTTTCAAAAGGAAATGTTACCACCTAATGAGCACTGAAATTCTACTCGTCTGCCGCATGTCGGTCTACGAGTGTGTGATTCCTGTTGAATCAACACCATTACGTTGCGATTTTGGAGTTAGTAGTCCGGTTTGAGTATTTGTTTGCGATGTTGATGTTTATGTTTTATTTATTAAATTAAGTGCACTGTATTTACCCTTCTATTACTTATATTGCAAGAATGTATAGTTTGTTTTATTTGTTTACTTATACCAGACTTATACCAATTTGAAATAAAAAATTTTTAAATTTGGACAAGTTGTTACTGGTGGGATTAAAAACCATTGAAGGGAGGGGAGGGGGGGGGGCGCAATGTATGTAGATTTATGTTTCTCATGCAGTCTTGTCCGGCAGACGGCCATACGCAATCTGGCAACCCTGCTTTGAAAGAATGTGATTTGACAATCCAAAAAGCGCTTCTAATTTGTATGTCATACTTTCCGAAATCCTCACACTATTAATAAGAAAACACCCTGTCTATTTTGAAAGAGGACTGGCAAAGCAAAATTGGTTCTAGTAATATGCCAAGGAAAACACGAATTTTACGAACCTGAATTATTTCAAAATTTTCTCAAACTATTATTTTTGTGTACACATCCTAAATTTTCCGAATTTTTGCCAGTAAAAAATGTGTGCAATATCCTTTGTGTAAACACAAGCAAAATATCTTACCAAGCTCATCGACGGCTGCTGTGTCATCGACTGCACTTTCAGATCTGTGTTAGGAGGCGTTGAAGACTGTGTCGGTGGTCCGGCCGGGGGCATTCGTAGCGGTGGCACCTGATTGTTCTGCTGTGGCTGCGGTTGTTGCTGTACAAAGCTCTGTGGAGTTGCTACATGATAGCCTTCCGTCCCTGAAAAAGTATCATATTAAGTAAATCGTCTTAAGAGAATCGTTTTCGGTCCGATAATACTTTACTTACGGTGAGGTGTAGTCGAACGTTGTGATATGTAACTATTTATAGTGGTAGTAAAGGAAAATGTGTCTAATTATACAATTTTTGTTTGAAAACTGACCTACTTGCTGCACTTCTGCATAGATTATTGATTACTGGGACTGTATGTAAAGGCCCCTAATGCAAAGTTCGTACCCCTAAACAATGGAGTAGAAGGAGGCATTCCTAACAAAAACAAAGTCAGTAACCACCACGTGGGCGAAATATAATTACTGTTGTATAGGATGTAGCAAAAAACGGTGTGCCCTTCGCTTTTATTTATAGAAGGAAATGAATATCGCAATAAAGTAGTAACAGGAACCAACCAATAACATATGAGTCATGAGTCATAATTATTCTAAACATTTGATAAGAATTTGTTACGTGTAAAGGAGAATTTTGTATTTAAGGCTGCAGATAAACTAACGACCTTCGGCGATGGGGTCGATAATCTAATATTCTTCCAAATGCGCCAAGTACGCGCCTGTACCAAAGAAGGATTTATTGAAACAATAGGAAGCGTAAACACGTGCTTTTCAGAAAAAAAGTTAACAACTTACTTTGGTGGGCGATCATCCTATAGTGTTGGGGATGAGGGGGAAAAACGCAAATACCCTCCTGCTTAACAGGGCCGTTTACGTATCGCGATACCATTTTTCCTCAATATTTTAACACCTTATTCATTTGACCTCGTGTCTAATATTAAACGGTAAGTAATTTACGAATTAAAACATGTTGGTTTTTCTCACGACATGTTTTGTAAGACCGTAAGTGAAACTTTCGCCGTAATTTTGCATAAATCCTTCGGCGATGAATGGGGTGATGTCCACAAGGCGAAGACGGTGGGCATTTTATGTCTTTGTGTTAGCCACAACACAACCACCGTGCGGCTGCCGCTGTCAAATTCCCACACAATTACTGCAATGTCACTATAAAAAAGTTAAATCGCGTTTCGGAATACAAAAATTTCATAAATATAAAACGATCTCGTTAAAAATGGGTTGCTCGCACCAAACGGCAGATAAATCGATAAGGGCGTTTTACAAGAACACTTCGCACGTTTCATGCATACGTTATACGGATATGCGAGAAAATTATAGACGACAGTTAAACGCACTCGTACTATACTTAAAAAAGTCTTTTAAAATTAATTAAACAACGATAAAAGTTTTTTGCAAACGTCAAAAAATTACAATTTCCAATGGAAACGCCATTGTATCGACTGTAGTTAGTACGTGAAACGTCCACCCTGCGACAATTCGACTGCGCACGCGCCCCCTTTATGAAAATTCTCAAAAAAGAAGAACGCCGCATGCGATGCGAATACAGATAATTATCCTACTGCCAACGTCACGTATTTTTACATCATTTTCCTCGGAAAAACGATAGTAACGAAAATAAGCACAGAGGAATTAAAAAAAATCACCTGTTCTTACCTGTGCAGTGCTACACGTACTCGTGGCATATGGAACGTAAATTACAGAGCTTACATAATTAGTAGGTAACCTTAATAAATATATAATTGCGAACGCAATTACAAAAACCATAACCTCACAATTTTGCATATGTAAATTTCGAAAAATAGTTCGCGAAATGCCAATATCTAACATATGCTCTCAGCAACAGGAGAACGTAGACTAGTAAGTAACGAAAGTTATTCTCTAAAAACGCGTTGTCGACGTACTACTCGCATACCACTCGAGAGAGGATTTAATTACCTTTCAGTTGGTCGTAATTGCATCGGTTAAAATTAATTGACAAAAATTTTCTCACTTAAAAACGCGAATTACAAACGAGATGACAGCTGATGTTCAACTGACAGATGGGCGTAACGAGAGAAAAAGAAAAGGATACGAGCCTTGGGCGTATCGCGGCTGTGGCTGGGGCACCACAGAAGGCGCCTGCTTCTGGTTGGTACTCATTTCAGCCCTACGGCGCCTCACAGCAAGCGCGAAAAATCTCCACTTCCCCACAACTTCATGTAATAATCGTCGACGTCGTTGTAACACTCTCACTTAATTTTTGCATGTCTTCATAAACAAAATTGAACTTTCGCACACGTACGTCCTTTAATTATTAATTTAATTAATAGTTTTAAATTCCAATCCAAAGGTTAAGATAAGTTCCAATATGGCGGGCTATTAACCCGAAAACATGTTTTTAATCTTGGGGCTTTAGGTGCCCCTGCGAGGGGTGACTAACTCACGGCCGTTATTCACCAATATTCCTTAATTGTCTCCTAAACAATTACTTAACTGACACTTTAAATTAAAGAAATTAAAATTAATATTTGATTAAAAATGACACGCGGCTTTCACGTTGCTATTGCAGCACTGGAGCGGAAAATCGCTGAACTTCAATGTCAACAATTTTCTCCAATGGAAAATCTCCTACCGCATTTTGCAAAAGCTACGACATACCTTACTATCTCGCCTTACTTGTTCCTTGGGTAGCTACATTTGGACGTAGTTCTAAGATCCCACACACTTCAAAGTTCATTCCCTTTTGTAGACAGACAACTAACCCTAAATTCCACTCTTTAAAACGCGATGCAATTTTCGCACGGGAAATTAGAAACCGAAAAGCTCAAGGAAAATCTAGAAAATCAACTGCATCGCCTAGTCGAGCAACTGGCCGATCTCGAAGAATGCAGGTGAGCGTTTCCCAACTGCCAGTATCTCATCAAACGTACATTTCAGAGAGGAACTAAGCCCAGCGGAATACAACGAGACCAAAACCGACACCATCGATCAACTAAAGGAACTCAACACGAGCTTAACAAAGTTAGTCAACGGCGACATTTCCCTAGTAAGCGAGTTGGGTGCCATGCAACTGGTAGGCTCTCCTGAATTTTTCGTACGTTAATAATCTCATTGTAGGCCACACAAGCGGCGATTTCTCAAGCTTTTAAAACACCCGAGGTTATCAAGCTCTTCGGCAAGAAGGAACCGTTACAATTGCGCGAGCGACTACAGATGATTGAGCAGAATTTCAAATTGACAAAGTTAAATCAAAAGGGCTACGATCAGCAGAAAGCAGAAATATTAGTCGCGTTAAGACAGCTCGGAGAGCAACTGACGACTGACGAGTTGCAATTTTTGGAAAGACACAATAATGTTTCTAATGCATTTAAAAATGTGGAGTTTGTTGAAGTTAATGACTAATTTGACGCAAAAATATGTGTGTGTTTGTCATATCTTGCACAAAATGTGATTTGTATTATATTCAACGTAGATATTAAACTATAAACGCATTCGTGGGGCCTCATATTGTACTGATCAAATGTTTGAATTCAGTATTTAAACTCAAAACTTTGTGTTTAATGACTTCAATCTTGGAATTAGACCTTAAAATCCAAAGTTACTCTGAGACTATAAAATGTTTCCAGGCTTGTCTTAACTCTGAAAAGGGTATAAAATTGTCTTTAGTTCATGGAAGTGGAGTTTGCAAGTGCTATAAAGACGTGGAAAGCTCTAGAATCTCGTTTAAATTGTTCCCAGACTCTTGGAAGGCTGTCCATCTCAGCTTGACTTTACAGTGCAGGAGTAACAGTGCTAAATGTCATGCAAATATGATTTGAAGAAAATGGGCGTCATGTACTGTAAAGTCAACTTGTGATAATAACGTCAGGCACATTTCTTGCACCTCTTTAGACCCACCCTGTATCCCCGAAAGCTAGGAGTGTGTACCTACTTATGTCGGGCGTGCCAAATATGAAATGGGCAAAGGATTACAGGCCCATCGTTTCTTCTAAAAACAGTGAGCTGTGATGGATGTGCATACTGGTACGGGGAGACGGTTTTACACAGCCTTGTGTGCAGGATGGAGAAATAGGAATGTCTACCAGGAAGGGGGGGGAACGTATAACAACACCATTCTCAATCGGGAGATGAGCTTATCGGTTACTAGACGGAATTTTCCACACTCTGAACGAGGACGAAGTGTACACACTGCAAAGTTTCCAAACACCGTGTAAGAGCTCTAAACTGAACCTGCCCGCACCTGACGCGACTCTGCTGGTTGGGTGACAAAAATTGCATCAATCCACTTGCGTTTAACATCAGCTTAGTGGACGGTACATATATGCGAGTATAAAATCCATCGAATATAGTATAAGAGGAAAAAGTGTTGGTGCAAACAATTCCATTAAGGCCATTTTCTCTTTTTTTTCCAACTTTGCCTGGGGCACATCAGAAGATTCAATGATAAAATTGTGATATTGTTTCGTAAAACAGTGTATTTATGTCCTCGCAAGACACTGATGATGCGCACTCTCATCCATGGTTCTAGGCCAACTGTATCCAATGAACTGCCTTCGCTACTATATAGGTGAGAGGGAAGGGAAAACTAAGAGCGGCAGCTCTCTCTTACGGTTATGCATCTGATTGGTTCTTTCAATTTTATTTGAATGCGATCCCGATCACCATGCAAAAAATGAGTGAACTTAACTTAGCATCATATATATAGCTACAGTTATAAATTTCTTCACATAAGATCAGGAAGACCTGCAGTTGAAACCAAAACTGAGGAAACCACATAGGGCGTGTTGAAGATTGAATGCTTTCTGACCGACGAATGAAAATCCCAGTGGTGGCAAAAAAATAAATAAATTGATTCCCTGTCTCATTCCAACTCCAACAGAGCAGAAATTGTGGTGAGGAAAGATATTCCTCATGAGCATGTAGACGCTTTGGCGAATGCTGACAGATATTTTTCGTGGATTGTCACAGACGAAGAAAACATGAATCAATGCCGTGTGGGTCTATCAAGGGCTCTCTCCATCCCCAATAATCCTCTTTTTTGGCACTGTGAAGACGCCTTGCTTTTTGAACACATAATTATGATACCACGATTAATAATACAGAACGGCGATTGAGCGCTTATGCAGGGGCGGACTGGGTACTTAAGGGCCTGGTGGAATTGCATAGGTTACAGGCCATTAAAGTATTAGTGTAGTAATGAAGGGGGGGGGGGTAGCTCTGAGGTGCACCACAAAAACAGTGCTCCTTTCTCAAAAATCAATTACCATACAGTTTTTTTTTAAATTGCAGCTGATAATTAAAAGTAACAAAATATACAATCCACACGAGGTGCGTCGCCTATCATTGTATTTCAGAACTTTCATGCTACGACAAAAAATGATAAATTCATTGTAAAACACTTCAGTTAAAACAGAATTTTTTAACAACCTAACATCAACCCCAATTAGAGAAACGTGTTAATAATTTTGAGCCCCGAAAAAAAAATTGTCTCAGATCGACCCGGAAAAAAAATTTTCTTATAGAATGTGGCCTGTAGAATCCATAATTTCAAACAGTTCCAAGATTGGGCTACTAGTTCAAAAGTTACAGCCCTTTGAATTTTTTTTCGAAATTGGTTTCTAGTCTATAACTTTTGATTGAGAAGTCTGATCGAAAAAGTACGAATTGATTTGGATTCTACGCACCCAAATTAATAAGAAAAAGTGTTTTCCCGAGAAATTTTGGTGTAGTCGATTTTTGGTAAAAAAAAGGAAGGTTATACACTGCCTTTTTTTGAGCCCCGAAGAAAAAATTGTCTCAGATCGACCCGGAAAAAAGTTTTCTTATAGAAAATTACCATATAGTTTTTTTAAATTGCAGCTGATAATTAAAAGTAACAAAATATACAATCCACAAGAGGTGCGTCGCCTATCATTTTATTCCACCACTTTCATGCTACGACAAAAAATGATAAATTCATTGTAAAACACTCCAATTAAAACAGATTTTTTTAACAATCTAATATCAACCCCAATTAGTAAAACGTGTTAATAATTTATTAATAGTGCAAGAAACTAAATACAACACATACTTATAAATTTCCAACGGGCCATTATGATCTACAGGCCAGGTGGCAACCGCCACCCGCCCCCCCGGGTCAGTCCGCCCCAGCGCTTATGGCCGTATGCACCAGAAAAGTTTAAGCGGAGCTTAGTTTAAGTGTAGCCATTGAATAATTCAATGGTGTAGCTTAATATCCATGGTATAATGATTATTGGGACAATGGTTGCCATGGATTTTAAGCTAGGCTTCAGCTAAGTTCAGCTGAAATGTTCAAGTCATATCGCAAACCGGGGTTTTACAGAATTGCGGAAGATTTTCGCAAAAAAACGAATTTTCACATGTGCAGTGCGTTCGAACTTATTTTTTACTCGTAGGTTTGAATAGATGATTTCAATTGTCTTCGTTTAAATAGAGCGCTGATGGGACTATTTTTGAAATCAGACGTGCGGCGACGGAGCTGCTACGTCACACGCGTCTTCGCCACGTGATCTACGGTATCGTTTAGCCGGTCGGCACATCTTTTACGTTTTCTTTAAATTTGTGGAGTGTAATAATAAAATAAAGTGACACAAAAGTAAAACTATAAATACGCTAAAAATTGGGACACGTCGCTCGTTTAGGCCCGTCGTGGAATAAAGCGGTGTTTTAAACGCAAAATTGTTCAGTCAAGATGGCGTCACCTTTGAATTCGAATCCAGCGTTTGCGTGATACGCTTTCGAGTTTCGTACACTTTAATTTTGAAATTATTAAGATCGCCCTTTAATATAGTCCTCAGCAACCGCGAAATTTAGTCACATCGTGCTTTTCGGTGTTCAGTAGGTCGAACAAGAAACTGGTGGCGTATTTCAAATTCATTTTGCGCACCGTTTAAAGTTTTGTGTTGAATTTGTGTGTTCACGATCAAGATTCTTAAGAGTTCGTGGCTACGTTGAATTTTTAGGGTAAGTCTATCAACTTTTAGACGTTCTCAATGGTAGTTGATACCATAACCTTAGACTATGGAAGAAAGTTCCTTCTCTAAAATAGGGATCACGTTAACCTCGAAATACTATGTAGATGCCTCGGTAGATCAATGGTTTATGATAAAACAAACACGTTTAAGTAGTACTGAATATTTTAGTGTAAATGATGTAAATCACTCAATTTGCTTATCAGCCGTTGTTGTTAGTTACTTTTATAGTCAGTCTACATGGTTTTGGATTTGTCTTACTTGTCTTTATATCAATTTTAAGCAAATATAACGTTTCATTTCACGAACCTGATGATGAAACTTGGTTGCAGAATTACGTTCCGATTCTTCATTCTCACTCTTGCACTGAGTGGGAAGTCCTATCAAATGCATTATCGTTGACCTGAAAATGTACCCCTTTCACACTGGCAAGCCTCTGCTGGTCTGGTTTGTTCACAACCACGACTTGCGCCCCACTAGAGATTATTTTTAGGTTGACTCTTTTGGCCTTTCAACATGTTGGAACAACGAGAACTTTAGAGTAAAGTTGGAATCCGAGTTATCCTGATAATCAGGGTCAAGACTGCCAGCATTAAACTCCGGTCCTTATGTGATTTATACTTACTTTTACTCTACGTACACGATAAAATCATTCATTTACTTCGTTTAAGGTGTCCAGGTATAAATAGAATATAGGTTGCTTTACCTTTCTGTGTGAGTGTTTTTTAAGCTTCCGCTTTAACTATAAGGTTAGATTTTCACATCTCTTCAAAGCTTACCCCCTTTCTACTATGCGATCAAAAATGAGTTGTGGTCAAGTCACCTTTGGAATTTTTGTTTACATGGGAAATGTTTACATGGGAAATATTTAAAGTATATATTTATTATATAACTTTGTTTCCCAATATTATATTTATATACAGTTGTTACTAATTTTTCTATAAACAAAAAAATATATATTCACCCTCCTTTTCTGAAATGTAAAAAGTAGGTGGTAATGCAAAGTTTGTTCACAAGAAAATCTTTAGAACTTACATAAACGAGTGATTATGTAAGTTTAATCATCATTTTAAACAAAATTTATCACACATACATAATTCTACGTAAAAAATGGACAACAGGATTGTACTACATAAAACTACATTTAAAATTAACTCTAAGCATAGGGAAAAAGTTGCCCCTTATATAATAAAAGTATATAACTGAAAAAATGTTAAAATCAAAGTGAGATATGCAAGAAGTCTTTTGGTGTAGATTCCACACCTCATGTCAAAAGATCCCCAATCACATAAAAACTATTCCAGCACTATTAATGAAACTTACGCCTAAAAACTAAAACACTGGAAAATTTAAATGCTTAAGTAATTAAGGGATATAGAAAAGCGATTTATCGTTTGCGCCTACAAACTTTCTTATGTTCAGTTTGCCAATGTTGCTGCTGACAAATTGGCGAACAGTACGCTGTATTCCAACAACAATGGTAGATTGCCTCTTGCTCACAGTTGTAACACTAGGAAATGAAAGCGACTAAACGAATGCCAAACATAGAAATTCACTCACCCATTGTTTCTTTTTCGTTTCGGATACTTGCGTATTATGGACATCGAACAATTTCTTGACGTACTCATCGTGCGAACTATTAATACGATCGATTTCCGCCTGCATGCATTCGAGCGCTATATTTATTAGTTGCTTCTTATAGTGGCATTGCTCCAACTTTCGTCTTGTCTAAAATTTGGTTTGGGTTAAACTATTTTTAACAGACGCTTTACCTTCTCCACAGATTCGCTATACTGACGGTCAGGTTCGGGCATAACCGGGCCATCCGAATTATCCCTCGAAGAGTTCTCCTCATTTGTCACCATTTGTTCTGTGGAGCTGGTCACTTCTTCGTGACTGTTGTCTTTGCTGTAATAACCGTTTTACAATCACAAAACAAGAGACACTTTATCGCTTACGTTAACAAGCAATCTTCGTCAGAATCAACTTTTTCTGGTTCTTCCATATCAGGAGGAATGGTGGCGGAGTTTGATGAACTTTTGCTCTGACTTCTGGAGCTGTGGGTCCGCTTGGCTCTGTTCTGATTCGAAGGTGTGTGATTTACCTTATTTGCTTTAACAGCAGGTCTTTGGAGGTGATTACAGTAACAGTAACTGTGTGGTCTTACCTTTATTCGTTGGGCTTTGAGATCGTTTTCTCTTGTGAGTCACAGACGCTTGAGCTATGAAACTATCCTCCAGGCTTGAGCGGACTGTTCAAAAATGTCATCGCTTTTCGATAGGTCTATTGTTACATTCTGCTTTTTGCCAGTATCAAGTTGCATTACTTTAACGATGGGTAGGGCCGTTTCTGATGAATTTAATGACTTTTTCTTACGATCTACTTTTGTGAGCAAACTTAAATCATTGGGATTAGATAGCATCTTTTGATGAAGGAGCAATTCGCCAACTGCCTTATTAAATGCGGAACCCTTTTTCGCCTACGGGTCAAACAATAAGATATTGCTGTCAATAAATAGTATGTTACCTGTACATCGTTTACTTTCATCGTTATCGGTTTAATGTATATTTTTTGCAAGATGGATCTTTCATATTTTCCACCAAAAAAACGAACATCACACGTATCTTCTGTTTCCTTCAATACCTACAAGTTCAAGATTTATTATTATATCAGTTTCCTTTTTTTTTGAAAATTTTTGAAAACTAGGTTTTTAGAAATTTCTATTTGATAATGTATCCCTCCAGAATCCCATTCTACAGCTATAATTCAGACTGATTCAGAGTTTAAGGGTCTTACATTTTGGGATTTTTAATTTTTCTATTAATTGATTTTTACATTTTACACAATATGTAATTCAAATTCTGAATTTGGCAATCTTGGGACATAGGATACTATTACCAACATAGATTGCGCAATGTAAAATATAAACGGAGGGCACTTGCACAATTACACGTTTATTGTCGAGTCTGACTAAAAGACTGCAATTAGCCCCTTGAGTGGAAAAGGTTATTAAATTAGTTTTTGCACTGTTACTGTTGAATATTAGTCCATTTCGGTTGCAGTAATCCGCCATTTTAACGCGCACTGGTTTGCATCTTCACCTGACGCTCGTACATTATCAGCAGTAATTAATGCTGAAGTATCATCCGGAAATCAAGTTAAACGTTTAGTGTTGTTATTGAAAGAGTCTATTAATTTAATTAAGAAAATTACAAAAAGTAAGGGACCTAAAGTACTTCCTTGAGGAACACCAATGCACACTTTCTTCTGTGACGAATTGTACTTACTACCGTCCGCCATTATAAAAACAAGCTGTGATCGTCCTGTTAAATAAGATACTATCCATTGGTAGGCAATACCCTCAAAAAGTCATTATTCCCCAAAGGAATATTTAGAGGACACATTATAAAGAAATTTGCGTTTGTATGTTCTTTTGTTATTTGTTTTTACTTTTTGTATTGTTTTGAATAAAAATTATTATTATTATTAAAGTATTAAGGTGAAATTTAATGTACAGGGTGTCCCATTAATAATGGTCACGGGCTATATCTATGGAACCGTTAATTGCACAGCTTCGGGAAAAAAAATTTGTTAACAAAAGGGGCCAAGAGAAATCGCTGGAAATTATTTTCAAGTTTCTAACTTCGCCGCTAGAGGGCGTATGGTTCATGGTTAGGTAGAAAAATAACTTTTTCCCTAAAATATACCCAACAAACATGCATAAAAAATACATGTATAGTAATCTTGTATCAATTTTGCATCATTCTGATGGAGCACAAATTGCTCTAGCTCATAAAATATGAGGAGTGGGGGAAGGAGAACATCTCTTTAAGGAATTGATTGTAACTTCGGATTAGGTTAACAGATTTTCACAAAATAGGTCTTGTTGGAAGGAGCTCTCTTCGCGGAATCAGATTTTATTAAATAGTCTTTTTAGTAAATGTAATGAGTGGTAAAGGGCGCGATGTGACATTAACATAAACTTTGCAGGTTTTTTTGGTAATTGCAAATGGAATGATATTATTATTATATGATATTATCAAATAAGGTGAAATAGTGAGAATATCAGTGAAAACCGGATTTTGATATCTGTTTTCTAACCATAGATCTGACGAAAATACGAATACATTCACAGATTTTAATTGCAATATTGATGCTCATTCAAGTTGGCTTTGAAACAAAAGAAAACAGAACAAAAGAAAGTTTATCAGTCCTTTCATTAAACGTATTCGTGCGAATTATCACCACGATGGGTGCCTGGCACATTTCTTGGTAAGCGAGAGTCGAGGCGAGAGTGTTTGAATTTGAGTTATCCTGGCAAATGGATAGAAAGAGGAAGTATTTTCTCAGGACCAGCTAGGTCACTCGACTTAACTTGCTTAGATTTAAATTTGTGTGAAAGGATAAAAGACGCACAGTCTTTCTAACACGGCCAACTACAAGAAACGATATGGTGACGAGAATTAGAAATGTAATTCATAGTCATGGCTGAAGTTAAAGCAACTGTTCTCTCTACACAGCAGAGACTCGTCTTTGTGTCGAAAATAATGGCAGACATTGAACATTTACGTTAATAATAATAATTATTTCTTTTATTATTTACTTAATTCATATTTCTCTGATTTAAAGTTTGAATCATTTTTTTGTTGCTCATAATTAAAAAACTTAGATTGAGTGTTAATTTTGAACTGCCATCGCCTCATTCACTTTGACATAATTATCGGTTGCTATGTGTTCATTTGTTTCAAATCCAATTTGGATGAATATAAATATTGCAATTAAAATTTGTGAATGTTCGTATTTTCCCCATATCTCTGCTTAGAAAACAGATATCAAAATGCGGTTTTCACTGATATTCTCACTTTTTCATCTTATTTGATAATATAATATAATAATTATATCGTTACATTTGAAATTTAAAAAAAAACTTGCAAAGTTTATGTTAATGTCACATCGCGCCCTCTACCACTCATCACGTTTACTAAATAGACTCTTTTCACGTAAAATCTGATTCCACGAAGAGAACTCTTTCCAACAAGACCTATTATGTGAAAATCTGTTAACCTAATCCGAAGTTATAATCAATTCCTTAAAGAGATGTTCCCCTTCCCCTACTCCTCATATTTCATGAGCTAGAGCAATTTGCGCTCCATCAAAATGATGCAAAATTGATACAAGATTACTATGCATGTATTTTTTATACATGTTTGTTGGGTATATTTTAGGGAAAAATCATTGTTTAAATACAAATCTAAAATGCAGTTATGGACAAATGATAACAAATATTTATGTTCCATTGAGAGCAATTTTCACATAGATTTCTTCAGTTTCTCGTGCAACACTCGTGCAGTACGAGTTTTGCCAATCGAAAACGCTATGAGATTATTAACTTTCCATGCTTTTAGTCTTCGAATTTTAAAATATGAATACTTGTGTTAATATAAAACGGAAAGAAAGGAGTCTTAGGACTCAACTTTTACAACACAGTATTTTTACTTGAAATTTTCGAAATACCTATTCTTAAAATGAGGAATTTCTATTTTTTTGGAATGGCCACTTTGAATTGAATTCTGCAGTCCTTTAAATCTAAACTATACCTACTCTAAGTGGGTATTCTTAATCTCAGGGCATTCATAGTATTTATTCCAAAATTATTAGGACCTTACAATCTTGCAAAAAAGGTCTTAGTCACCTGTGTTTTAAACAAGTGAGAGCCAAACTAGCACACGATTAAAAAATAAACAAACTCTCTTGCAAATGTGTAGTATTATGGCTATTTTCTAGATTGAAATGAAATATTTCTTTTTTATTATGATTAATTTATGGTTTTTTATTTGCAAATGACCATCAACCAAATTAAAATTAAAATAACATGACGATTTTATTTTGAAATTCACGATACTGGATCAAAGTATGTCATATCGTACCTTTGCCGGCCAGTACGGATAGCCTTTCTGTTTAGCCCAGACAAGCTTATGAGGCACTCTGCATGGTAAACAAAACCATTTATTGTTAATTTTCTCGTTACTATGCTTGTAACAATCGAGACAATTGGATAATTCCACTAAATCGTGGCGACAATCCTCCAACATATATTCAGAAGCGCCGTATTCCTGAGATTCAACTGAAAGAAATGTCATAAAATACGATCAGTTATGTAGCCACCCGATACTCACTGCCGTGATATATCGCCACATTATGCTGTATGGTTAAAACATCCGCCTTGAACGCAACCAGATACTCGTATTGCTTCTGTTTTATCTTATTTTCAATAACGATCATATTCATAGGAGTTCGAAATAATTGCTTCACTCTCCAATTAATTTCGACATCATTCATCCATTCGGGCTTAGGTTCCATCGACATTGAATCAGTAATGGATGCGGGCAGCTGCAATGGACGTGACTACAACCTTGCAAATTCATCAGCCGCTACTTACCCACGCTTTAATCCGCGTATGTACAAACGATAACAAATAATTCAGTTCTTCCTTATCAATATTAGATCTCGGTTCCAATTTGCACATATTGCATATGCTGCATAATGACGAATCGTATTCGGTTTGATTTTCCTCGCGCATCAATAAGCTAATGTAATTAGTTGCACTTGTTTCATTATCGGATTGTTTATCAACCTTATTGTGTTTGTTATTGTTTACAGGGGCATCATTGTCGTTGGTAATATCGATAACGTCATTAATGCCCTTCAAATCTATTGAAACCTCTTTACTGCCGACGGTGCCATTTCGGATGTAGATATTTTGCTTTTTGTTAGCGCATTCCATATGATAAACTCTGAAGCATACGCGACATTCGATAACGTCGCCGGCTAAGTGACAGTCTATGCAGTACCAATCTTTACCGTCATCCAATAACTGGGAGAACATTTTAGAAGACGAAAAGGAAATGATAACTTACCAGCGGGAGTTCATAATTTGGTATTTTATAACTTTCGACTTGAAGACCTACTTTTGCACCTTTAACTGTCGTCTTATTTAAGTTGCTAAAACAGAGACGTTAGAAATGAAATTAGTCGGTAGAGGGAGCATTACAGAACGAGGCCATCTTCGAGACTTTGCTTTAAGTATAGTTCAGCTTGAGCTGTTGTACAATAGTCATTACGTTGGAGGTATTTGATGATACGTTGAAAATCGGCCATCTGCTTTTGGGAGTTTGCAGAACGTATCGCGTCCCAAACATATTGCAGAGGTTTAGGATCAGTTGATCTTCTTACGGGCATCCTGAAAAAATTCGTCGGTTTGATGAGTAGGAAAATAACGCCAATAGATTTTTGCGCATTTTATTTTCATTAAAAAATTTGTGCCGCAGGTATTTCGAAGAAGTTTTTAATTTCATAAAAATTTTGAAAAAGGAACAAAAGCAAAAAAATAAACAAATAGTTACATAAATAAAATTGTTATCGGGTGTGAAAATATTGTTTTTAAAAATAGGATTAGTACAGAAAAATTTAATTTTGCCAAAATTGTGGATATGCTCTTATGTTTTTGGTCATTACATTTAAGTACAAGGCAAGTTTTTTCTTTGTCTTATTCTTTTATTTTATTGACTAGTAACGCTTGTACCATCATAGCACCGTTCTCAAATTTTAATTTTTTTTATTTTTTATTTAATTTGTGTGCCTCGACTACTAGTGGCCATTGGCACGTCTACAAGTACCTTTACTTACAATGCACGTATTCTAATAATATTTCGCTTATTAGACTATTATATAAAATTGTACAAGTTTGTATCTCTTAGAAAGTTTAGTACGTTTATAATACTTTTCGGTAATGAGAGGTCTTTTTTAAGGTCCATTCCAATATGGTATTTGCTTCGGATTTCCAATTGCAGTGGACACTGTGAGAGGAAGTGGTTCACGGACAAAGGCTCGTTGCATTCACTTTTAAAAGTCTGTTTAGTTCCGGATTGCGTATTAAAATATGCCATCTCCAAATTACCTCAGTTTTGTTCTGGTATTATTAATCTTGAGCATGTAATTCTTTTGTTATTGGAACAAAAAGTGTTTTTTATTTTATGCAAGGATTGTGTAAAACACAGGCGGCTAATACTTAAACAAAAGAAGACAGACGAACTGCCGGGAAGTTTAAAACAGTAATAATTCCTTTGTCTTTAGAAGAAAAATCAAAATTTTTTTTGTATAACCTTTTTTTTACAACTTTTCTATCTATTATTAAGTAAAATGCGAGGAAAAATGTTCAACTTTTCAGTATATTTCAACTTATTTCTTTTTTTGTTTAAAGTATTGGACGTCTGCGTTTTATGTAATTGTTTATTTCTTCAGCGTGAAACAATTTGTCAGGGTTGATCTTGATTGTCCCTATTGGAAAACTGTAAATTAATTCATGTACTCATTAGCTACCAGAAAACTGTTAGAGGCAATTGTCATATCACTAAAATGGCAATAGAGGTACCCCCATTATGATAAACAGGAACAGTTATAAAGGGTATAACTTCATTTAATTGTTAGTGTTGATTAAAAATGTACAAAATCTACTTTGTGTCAGGTGTGGTTTTGGTGTTAACAGCTTTCTGCGTTTTTTTCTATTCGTTATACAGGAAAATTAACAAAAGTGAAAAGTTAACAATAAGTGCTACATTTCAATTTATTGCCACTATGCTTTTGGGTATATTTTATATTTATACAGACGTGTGCATTAACCAAAAGCACATGATACCACTTGCAAGTGATACAAACACCACAGTGGAAGCATTCATGGTACAATATTATAAATTTATAAGAACCACGGATGATAAATGTACCAAGCACAACTATTTACAAGAAACGATCTTAACATACTCCTTTATCCATGGAATTGTTGCATATCCGATCTCAATGTGTATGAATTGTGGAGAAGTGGCTGTGAAGCTTAAAAAACAATTGCTATACTCAACGATGTGGTTTTTACCTGTGAGCGCTGCAACGCTTTTCTACTGCTTAACAGCTCCACAAGAGGGAGCACTTGTACCACCGCTAGTCTCACCGAACAACATACGAATTAGGAACACGGAAATGGAGGAGCAAATCAACGTGACCATTACGAAAATCTATGAGATAGTCTCAAATACAAGTCGGTTGAATTTTCCGACTCAACATTACGATTTGATCAAGTGTGGACCGAATCAAAGTTACGATTTTGCAATGAAAGTGTACACTTTTATTTTGTACAACATCGGATACTTTCTGATTTTATCTTATGCATTAATCAAGTATGGGAAATACTCCGGCTTAAATGTGAAACAGTTTCGCGTATCAATAGCGGCCTTGCTGCTTTGGTTACCCACAGTATTACAGACAATAATAAGAATTTTCTTAAAAGGGACATCGGCCGATTTAGAGGATGAAGTAATGCTATCGCTAAGTAGTATCAGCCACATTCTCGAAAATGTCAACACCATATTACCTCAAAATAGAGTAAATAGTGATAAAAGCCAAACTGATCGTGAAAATGTATAGTTGTTTACATAAACACGCTTGTAATCACATAGATAAGCACTTACGTTTTCGACAAAAAAAAAATCTATTGTTGCCTATATTTATATTAGAAGAATGTGTGAAGAAAGACTTCGGAAAACACGTCCTTTATGCAATAAATGATAACGAAAACACATATCACAGCACTAGACTGCTTGCACTTGCATATAGCTCATTACTTTTCATATCTCTTCCCACCATTTTGTTTTACAATAGGGCCAACACACTTGCATTTAAAGCAAAATGTGACTCCCAAAATGCGCTGGCGTCACATGTGTCACAGTGACATTTCAAAACAACTATAAACAAAACATACAAATGCCAAATACATAATGTAAAACATTTTATTTCATACTGCTTTCTTTTCTGTTAAAAACCATACAAGTTTTGATTAGAATGTTGTACACCTTCAAATAAAAGCAAAAGTCGATGACAGATGATTTATGATTATTGTTTGATCTATGATTTAAGTAGTGTGCCTTGGTAGGTCTTATTAGTGCCAATCAATAATCATAGAGGTATAATTAAGATATTGCAATTTTAAAGCATTCAACAAATGTAATGTACACTAGGAAGGTCTTATATGTGTACCTTTGGCTTAGCCACAAGACGTAAGCGCTATTTTAACATAGTTTGCCCAGTTTCTTTTTAAAAAGCAACCCCTTCAACAAAGCGATAATTATTTCATTGATAAGGGATCATGTTTAGATCGAGATGCTATGCAAGTGATATCGCATAGTTTTTCACTTTTAAGGCTAAAGGCATTCCTCTCTTCTTACAAATATTACCCAAAAATGCGGACTACCGGTACTACTCCAAAATAGCACCAAACCATGGATGGTATGGTAAATTAAAAATAATTGGCAACCCTGTTCTTAATCTTATTCTGAAAATAGAATTAAAAACCTATCCCGTTCTTTCAATATTGCTAAGCGATATTTTTATATAAATTACATTACTTTCGCCGAAGGGTTTCTATTTTCAACATACACATTTCGTTGAGACTGAGCAGCTCCTATAAATCGTTTACAATATTGACAATTAATTTATAGGTTAGGTTTTCCCCACAACAAAATGTCATTAAATCCCAAAACCTACATTAGCGATTTACGTATAGCGGTAATATGCTCGAGTAACATGAATCGTAGCATGGAGGCGCACGCCTTTCTTGCTAAAAAAGGTTTCTACGTTAAATCGTACGGTACGGGAGATAAAGTTAAGATACCCGGCTCGGCGGTTGACAAACCGAACGTATATGATTTCGGCGTTTCGTATGACGAAATTTACACGGATTTGCTAGCGAAAGATCAGGCTTTGTATCCTTTAATTCGTTCCAAATGCGAGTAATGCCAAATTTCTTTTAACACCGATTAGATACACCCAAAATGGTCTTTTACACACTTTAGATAGGAATAGAAGAATAAAGACTCATCCCGAACGATTCCAAGAATGCGGCGATAAGTTCGATATACTAATAACCTGCGAAGAAAGAGTCTATGATCAAGTTTTAGAATACATGGAGAACAAAGCTCCTTCGGATAACTCGATAGTACATGTAATCAACATCGATATACAGGATAATCTCGAGGAAGCTACAATTGGGGCCTTTTTGATAAGTGATATGTGCATAATGGTAATTACCGATAAGTAATCTATAACTACATTTCACTAACTTTAGATGGCAAAGAGCGAAGATCTCGACAATGATATCGATGAAGTTTTACACAGTTTCGAAGAGAAATGCGAGCGGCCAATTTTACACAGCATTGCCTTTAATTAGTCGACTTTAGTTTCCTATTTAATTTAAATGAAAGCTATATTGTATGAAAGGTTTGTATTTCGTAATTTATATACATTTTAAAATGGTACAATTAATAAAGTGGGATTTTTAATGTTTATCCAAATGTATGTAGAGCTTCCTTAGCTTCTCCCGTTTGTTTTTATTTTTGTGCCTGTTCTCTTGTTTCCACGGTTTTGAATTTTCCACATTTCCATTTGATGAACTGCAATTAAGAGAATCTATTCAAACATAAAACATAATTAAGTCTAATAATTGTACTGTCTCATGCACCCTTAATAGAAAACTATGTATAAAAAATATATACCTAATTAAAGTGCGCTCTTTTTTTTAAATAAAAACTGAACTAAATTGTGTACTGTGTAAATATATCCCAGTTTAGTTTTTAGATGAAATTAAAAATGTTCAGGATACCTTTTATTGAATATCCATTTGATTATAAATTTTATTACAATTAGAAAAAATCATTACTTTAAAAAATCAAAAATTCCTCATAGTTTTAATGGGTCACCATCATTAACACACGTATCAATTTTCAGGCTGTATGCCCAGTTTCAAAAAAAGGATATCGATTGATCGATGATTAATTAATCAATGATTTTAAATATTAGAATAACATGTTTAAAATGCTATTTTTAGTCATTGATCAAATACTGGATTAAGAAAATCTAGTGATTGAACTTGTCGTTAAATGATCTAAACTAGAGCAACGCACAAGTCTTCGATTACAGAAATAAACTAATTGCATTAACTACAATGATTCAATTACTTTGAATGTATTTTTGTCTGCTTGAATATTCTTAACGTACTTTCGCACGGACGCGTAAACTTTAATATTCGTTTTTATCAATTTTAATTCCATATTAAGCGTCATATTTTTCTATTATAATCATTTGGCAAAAATGACAGTACCAACTAAGTGCTTCATCCTCAGTTGGAATTTTAAATTTTACCAATAATGATAAGAAAACGATCATTAATAGTATGTACTGCAAATAGAAAAAACCGACAACAGACCACAATTTTATTTTTAATTTACACAAATTTTGTTGCTTCCTGGAGAAAACTCTAACTTTTCCAAGAAAATAATTAAGCAGATTTCCTACTTTTACATAGAAAAATTAAAAAATGATAGCGGCAATCAAGGAAAAATGAGTTAGCTTTGATACATAACAAAATAAAAAAAAAATTAGTTGATTCAGTACCGAGCCAAAGGTAAAGATTCTTCTAACATAAACTATTATTTTGATTACTACATATTTTCTATGTATAATTATTTATCACATAATTATCGACTACAAATTTAAAAAAAGACATACCTTCCCGATAATATCTCAGTGGATTTCCCTTTAACGTGAGCACCATTCGATTGCAAATTGAAGAAAGTCTTATCAATATCTTGAGGTGTGGCTCTCAATGACTGAAATGGGTAATTAAATTGCGGCTTTTCAATCTAGACAATTTACCCTAATGGCACGTGCTTCTTGAGGAGGCAGAACACGATTAGCTTTGACAAGTCTTTGACGCTTTGGCCACGTGTGATAAATATTCTGATCAACACCCGGAGGCGCATGGGAGTATAACAATTTTCCATTAACAAAATCTTTGAGTATATAACGAGCGGCACGAGGATTGTCTGGTTGCCCATTTGACGTCATAAAACCTCTATTATCTGTAAGAAATGCGTGAGAGTTACTGCCAATGGGTATAAACACAATTTGTATACATTACAGCCATATGCATTAAGAAGCTCCTCTGCAGTTGGGCCTCGGTTTTGATCTTCACACTCCATCGGCAAAGGTAGCATTAATCCGTACTTGTCTTCAAAAATGTGCCTCGGAATTAAACTAGTTATCAAATTAATGGGAGGAACATGATCACGCATTTGATCTATTGGCAAAATTCCGTTAATTATCATCTCTGCCTTCGTGTAGACAAAGGATGGCATGACAAGTCCCGGGCAGTCGCACAGTAAAAGGTCATCGTCAAGAAAAAGAGTTTGAAAGTGCTTGGTTTTTCCAGGAGTGGCCGATACGGACACCTTTTTTGCACATAAAAGTGCATTAATCGTGGAGCTTTTGCCTACATTTGGGTATCCCACTAAGCCGATTGTGGACAAATTTTTGGTTACCCTTTCTCCCTTATGGAAAGTTTTGAAAAATTCGATTAAGCCATCTCGTGATAAAATTGCGCTCGAATTACTAATTTGCGGTTGTTCATCTAACATCTCTTCTATTTTCTTTGAAATGCGATTTATCTCTTGAGCACTGCATTCCACTGCATGTTCAAGTTTTTGAACAGACTTGTGTAAGTCTGCCAGAGACTTTTCAACATGTTCTTCTTCTTCACTACTTTCATCTTCACATTCCTCATTTTCAGATGATGACTCCTCAATTTCAGCTGATGTGGGCACCGTAATCGCCGAAAAAAATACAACATGCACACCTAGCGAGGAAAAATAGTCAGCCCAAAATTGCCGCTGCTCGCTTGTTAAAAAATCGGCCTTATTAATAAGAATTAGATTTAATTTATCTTTGGACACTTCCGTTACGTATTTTTCCAAGTCATCACAACGGAACAGTAACGGATTTCTGGCATCTACAATTTGTACAATGACATCACTCCGCTCAATGACCCTCCACAACTGCCTCCAAAACTCCAAATTTTTCTCAAAAGGAGTCAACAGCACGCCTTGTTTTTCTTGTAAATCCGCCAATGTGCGACGCCACGTTAAAAAGTGCTCCCGTTCATTCTGATCCAACTCGTCAGCGCCCATATCTTTAGTCCACGCCGGTCGTCTCGGAATCGTGATCAACTCCCTGTTTTTTTCTTGCGACTCATTTACTGCTCGCTTTTCTTCTTCGGTTAACAGACCGACATTCACTTTCGGATTAATGAACTTTATGTTCAGTTTCTCCGCTTGAAATTCGGTACCCGCCAGTTCGGCGGTGGCCAAAAATTCTTGAAAGGACGATTCTTCGGTTACCGATTGTAAATTTAACCTTCCCCAGTCGTATCCATCCTGAACCTCCGTGGTGTGAAGCTGAAAATTGGAAAAATTGCTTTCTACTTTTGAATTCGAGGTTATTTTACCATGGACTTGTCGCCTACGAATTTTCTCGCTTTGGGGCCCCCAAAGCGATCCTTAATTAGAGCTCGTCCCAAATCCGAGTTAATTTTCTGCTTCTTTCCCATTTTAAATTACAACTAAACACCTACATTCGTTAATCTTTTTATCAAAACTGTAACATGAATTACAATTAACACGTGCTCTTGTTGATAGATTCAAACCAGTGCCGGAACGGAATAAGGAGAAATACATTTTTTAATCAATTGTTCAATATAAGGTAAATTCACAGATTCATCTGGACATTCGAGCGAGTTGCCAGATCTAACTAGGATTTTACAGATCTTTTTGGAAATTTAAAAATTTATCTAAAAATTAATGCGTAGAGGAAATTAGTGCCTACCAAATAATTTTTGTTCGATGATTCTTCTACACGTGTCCTCTCCGGTCTTCTGATTTAGGTACCTATGTTAAAACAAATTCTCATCATAAGGAAATTACAATTCATAAAATTAACAGGCGATCAAAAAAGGAGGAAAAGTTGTTGTTTTGGGGTTAGGGCCCAAGGGCTAAAGCCAGCACTGATTCAAACCACACTACATCTTTTATTTAATTCAACAAATCAACAAGACAAGACAAACTCAACTCACCGAACATTAACCTTTGCATGTAGAAGTGGATTGATTTAACCTCCCCCACAGACACAATAGTCCATATAAATCCAACCTACAAGTCCAAATTATTTATTTGTGCCTTTAAGCGATGTTTACACACATTTTTATACTATTTCCAATTTTGTTCATATCAGTGGTTGGCGAGCCGGATTTCAAAGTATGGGGGCCCGGCTTGAAGCCTCACACCATTGTAATGCCGGCTCGCTACTTTTTCCTTCAAAGCTTTAATGAAAGGTACCTATAATGCGAATCGCACAGTTCATTCAAATTAACATTTTAGTTGTAATTTAAAAGATTTGGATGTAGAAATCGAGGGTACCTCCCCTGAAAATCAACGGTGTAGAATTTGGAAGAATATTCTGTACACGCATAATTGCCTGTTCATAATAAGGTACAAATTGTACAACACTTGTGACAATCTAAGAATCAGTATTAAATACGGCGATCGGGAGCAAACGTATGAAATAAAAACTCGGGTTTATCCAGAAGACTGTAACTGTCCCAGGAAAGACGTTGGTCATTGGTTAAAAGATTGGAACTGTGGTTCGGTTCCAAAGCAAATACTTAAGGATCTGGCTATGTTTAAAACGGTCAACTTTGATACCCTGCGAGAAAAAGTGAGTGCATTATTTCCACCGTTTTGTGATAAATTCCCATTAGATTCTAGAAAAGTACAACCAACCGGGTGCAATCAGCTTATGCCATTATGTGGTGAAGAGCAACAACCTATACCGGCGTTGTTACGGAAAGTATGTGGGGTTTAAAATGTTTATGGATAGCATACTGCTTTCACTATCGCGCAAATTCCTACTTCCGGATATTGAGTTTTTCGTTAACTTAGGCGATTGGCCTTTGGTTAAAGATGCAAAAGACAGCTTTCCCATATTCTCATGGTCCGGTAGTACGGATACTTTCGACATAGTAATGCCTACATATGACTTGACAGAGTCGACTCTAGAAAATATGGGCAGGTTTGTACGATGGAGCACATACTAAGGGTGTTATTAAAAATTGTTGTAGAGTGATGTTGGATATGTTATCTGTGCAAGGTAATGTTGATTTCCAATGGGAGGACAGAATCTCCAAAGTATTCTGGAGAGGGAGAGATTCCAATCGTGAACGATTACATTTAATTACCCTTTCAAGAGAATACCCTCATTTATTCAACGTATCCTTGACTAATTTCTTTTTTTTCCGCGATGAAGAGGACAAGTATGGGCCAAAGACAGAGCATGTATCATTTTTTAAATTTTTTGAGGTAATTACTTATTCTTCAATTTATCTTGTACCTAAATTGGAAGTTGCAGTACAAATACCAAGTGTGTATTGACGGTACCGTTGCCGCATACCGTTTACCGTACCTTTTAGGGGGAGGCTCCTTGTTATTCAAGCAAGAATCAAAATACTACGAACACTTTTACAACGATCTTATTCCCAACACCCATTTCATGACAGTTAAGCGTGATTTGTCAGATTTAGTAGAAAAAGTTAATTGGGCGGTCGCAAATGACGATAAAGCTAAAGAAATAGCGAATGCGGGACGGTCCTTTGCCATTGAAAATCTTCTACCAAAAAATATATTTTGCTATCATGCCTTTTTATTGAATGAGTTTTCTAAAAGACTTACAAGTAAAATTACAGTATTAAACGATATGGAATTGGTAGAGAATACGTCTGGTGACTGTCACTGTGATAAAACTAATAAAGATGAATTGTAATATTCCATTATTTTTTGTACGTATGTTCTACGTTATTTAAGATTAAATCTAATTCATGAAGGAGTTCTCGTTTAACAGAATCTGGTACCATAGCTCTCGCCGACGGTGTGGTAGCGGCTATAAGTTCATCCAGTGAAGTTACGTTATCATTCTCTTCAAATACTTTACGACATGCTAAATGCACCTGATCACGCCATCCACATTCCACTAATCTTCGACGTACTAACTCTGAAACTCTGTTTTTCAGTCGAGTGATTGACCATAATGAGCAACGGCTCTTACCTATCAATATCACGTTTATCTTCTAAAACCGCGTACAAAGCATCCCCTTGACGTGTAGACATTCTTTAATGTTTATTTAATATTTTAATTAACAATAACAAGAAATCTGACTCTAACCCTATTTTGCTATTAATTTTTTTTAGGTAAATTGTTGAAACAACAAAAATTAGGGACGTTGGAAAAACAGTTTGACGTAGTTGCCAAATGTCAAATACAATTGACAACATCGTTGAGTCTGGAAGAACACAATTAAAATTTTTACCAAACTTCAAAGAGCATATGAAAAAATCTAGCTTAACCTTCAAATAAAAATCTTATTCAATATAAATAAATTCAATTGTAGGAAGAAATTATACTGGATTTTCTGAATAAGGTCTCTATTCAATTGTTTGGGGGAACTAGTCATAAATACTAATTTTATTTGAAAAAAATGTTGGGTTCTCTCCCACCAAAATTTTTTAAATATAGCTACATCCTGTATATAGTAGTCTTTAAAATTGTTAGGCAGTTATATATTTGATTATGTAGGAATTTCTTTGCACAAGTAGTGCAGAGTACGTTTTTAGACCATGAGACACTTGGTTTAGAATGTTGAAGAAAATAAATAAAATATGCACTTTATTTGCAATATTAAAATTTCATAATTTTGTTATTTTCTAAACCAGAAATATATTACTATGTTTAAAATTATACTTATAAAATAACACATTAACTTCATCGAAATGAAGAAAGATAATAAACAAATACAAATAATACATTCGCACTTAACACTATTGACGGAATTATGATAGTCGAGATATCGTTATCTACAATCACCTATAACTAAAATGTACATTGATAACGATATATCTTCTAAACGAATTATTAACATCTTATTCTTACGACTTTTCGCGCTTTTTAAAGTTGCGTTTACTGGCACAGCGGCTTATAATATCGGTCACGTGTATCTTATGGTCAAATATTTTCATTATTTGTGTTTTCGCTTCAATCATTCCATCGTTGATGATTTTAATGCGTTGTAAGTTTCCCTGAAATTTTTCAATTATTAATTGAAATTAGGGGAGACAGTTACCTTAATAAGCTCATTAATGCGATTTAGATCTTTGTCAAAGCCGTTTCCCTCTTCTGCCTCTGTGTCTTTCAGCAAATCTCGAAGTTGATTATAAACATGTTGTTCTTGATCCGCCTGTGTGGATGAAAGTTTTAACGGAAAAGTTACATAGTGTGACAACTTAAACTAGCACTATTGCTAGCTTTTGTATTTTTTAAGCTACACAGTTGGATAATGAGCCAAGGATTACAATGATCAAATCATAAAACAATTCACTATCAGGTTATAAATATTTCTTGAATTTTTAATTTAAATTAACAAATTTTCGAGCAATTTGATAATCATCCCTTGGTTTGTAATTTTAGTTAGTAAGAAAAACATTATTTTGCTGAATCTCTTTATAACGTTTTTATTGTAGTCTCCATTGGCCCCAATATTAGGAACGTTACCAATAGTGCTGGCTTAAGTTGGAGCACCTTCAAGCTTACCAAATCTTCCATTTGAGTTGACAAATGATGTACTTTCCATCCGTTAACTTTGTCAAGCACACGATATTGATTTGAGAGATCCATTATAGTGGGACGGCGTTCATCTTTCGGTTTCACATCGCTATATCTCAAATAATGATTGTGGGTGGCTTTCCACGTTTGCCTGTAGCTGTTAAGTAGACTAACGCCGGCAGGTTTACGTAAAATGCGACGAGTTTCGGCGGCAGTCTCTTCTCTAGCCGGATCCGAACGATTGCCGTCTGATTCCGGCTCTTTCTTCACATTCGTTTCCGATATGAATTGCATATCTTCGTGCATGTTTTCGTCGATATCATTGCCGGTTCTACAAAATTTAGATTAGATTATAGACACGAAACGGATGACTTACAGTTGTTGTTTTCTCGGTTTTTTACGGGGGCTCATTTCGGGAGGCGGACGAGCATTTTCTTCTTCTTTGATGTTTAGCGGAATATGCGGCATGCTGTCCTCGTTTGTCTCTGCTAAACCTGGACTAGATGTTGCCGATATTGTCGTACTTCCTCCTATTAAATAGTATTGTATATGAATGGATACTTTTGTGAACATTTTACCGGAACTGTTGCCATTTCCTCCTGAATCTGGACGTGAAGGAGGTGAAATAGGCGCTTGCGGTTGTATGGGTAAAATACCAAGTTGGGGTGCTAAATTTTTGGCTGCCTTTAGAGGGGATCCTTCGTGGTCTCGTTTACGTAAGATGCTCGGACGAGGCGATGACGTAATCTTCGTGGTTGGCGTTTGCGTATTTTGCTCTTGAGACACTTCCATGGCTTGTTGATTAAATTGCGTCATGCGATTTTGGTCGACGACCATAATCGGATTAAACCTCATCGGCTGATTTGACATGATCCCTAAAGCACAGAGGTTGTTGAACGAGGAAAATAAAGCCTAAGGATCTTTAGTTACCGTGTACTTGCGTTGCACGTATTTGTGGAGCGTTCGATTGAGGCACTGTCGTGAATGACGACTGCTGACTAAAAGGGCGCGCTACGGAGTACGTACCGGAGGCATCATAGAAGTAGGTACCACTTGTTAGTGGATAGGTTGATAAAGATGATGTGGATACAGCCGTTGTTTGAGTAATAGGTGTTGGGCCTATAAATTATTTTGACAATTGAACTAAGGTAACTAGATTTTGCCATTTTAAAATTTTTTTGTTCTGGAGTACCGGATAAAATTTAACTATTTGTCAGGTAAACTCCAAAAAAAATAGTAATGAACTTTTTTGTAGTGTTCTTTAAGCCATTTTGGCCAGTGTATGCAAAAAAATTTTAAAAAATTTTTTCAAGCCGTTATGGCTAAACTTTTGACATCCTCAATAACCATGAAGATGGTCCAAATCGGTCCAGGGTTTTAGTTATCGCGTTCACAAAAAACGAGCTACATACCCACACACAGACGTCAAGCTAAAAATATAAATAAACTTTTTTGGGGTCTGTGGGTTTCAAAAACGTCCAGAAAACGAAATATTGGCATATCAAAAATTTATCACAATACTTTATACATACATCGTATGTCGTCAGAAAGTAAAAAAGAAGGGAGAGAAATTGAGGGTGATGCAGGAACGATATAATTACCTGGAGAAGACTTTCTTGGAACGGAAGCCATCGGAGTGTGTATAAATATATTAGTTGTAGCCTGATTTGACTGATTATCAACTGATTGCGGAAACACTTTTGATATTGCAACTGCCTGAGTGGCACCGGCTGTAATGGGCCTCTGCGTAACCATATTAGCTTGCTGTACACTTACTGCAACATCAAAAAGGATATAGAATTACACTTCTGTTTTGTGGAATGATTAAACTGTACAAATAAATTACAGTCATAAGAATTTCTAAGATTTTCTTGTTCTGGTGCTTGATTTTTTGATTTAATGTTCATTCTCAAATCTTTACACTTGAGAAGAAAGTGCTTTTCAACTCTCAACTCAACTCATTGCTTTGTTACACTGCAGTTTCTTATCTATTTATGATTCAGACTACTGAAAATAGGTAATGCTTAATGCACAAAATGTACTTAACACCGATTTTTTTTCTGTGGAATTCGCATCAATTATAATGAAATTATCAGAATTACAAACTTACTCGTTCTTGTAGTAGTAGCAATTGGATTAGGTTTCATAACAGATGACATCTGAGGTATTGAAACTGTATTGCCTAAAACTATCTGTAAAAATTTGCACGCGCTTTACCGAAACAATATTACCTTGCACCGGCTGTGCTATGACCTTAGCCGTTTGGGCCTGTATCGTTCGCGGTTGTGCATTATTAGCAACGGCAACTAACGGATGCAGCGATAGCGTCGATATTCTAGTCTGACCCAATACATTTACGCTGCTCACTTGTGTAGGTGCACTTGTTACGCTAACAGACAGTCGGCCAAGTGTCACCGTTGACTGGGTTGTTGATACAATTCTCGGAGGTGTAGGTTGTTGCGTCGTCGGTACAGTTGAAATTCTCGCTCCTGTTGTCAAGACTGTTCCTTGTGGCGCCACTAACCGAGTCGATCCTCCTTGACTGACTATCGGCATAGTCAAACGAGCCGTTGTCACCTGAGCCTACAACAGATAATGTGTTGTATTTATGCAAAGAAACAACTTTCTGCACTTGAAGAAGAATAGTGATTTGTGCAACTAGAAGAAGGTGGAGAAAAACACTTTCTTCTCAAGTTTTACACATATTTTCAGAAACACATAGCAATCTAGATGCAGGTATGTTTCAATTTAAAATGTCATTATTAAGATTAATGTAGCAATTGTTTTCACTTTCCTCACTAGAGAGGAAAATCACACTTTCTTCACCCTTTTCAAAGAAGGTTTCTAAAGTAATTTCAGAAAAAAATTTACTATTCAATCAGAAATTAATAGACCGAAAGGGCAAATATGAAAATGAGAAATTTTTTTCGTAATCAAATGGGAGGTCTAAGGTAAATGAAACACCCTTTTTAAGTGCCAAATCAAAATCTCGGATCCGTGAGCATCAAAAGTCTGTTTAAACATATTGGCTTGACCGATAAATTATGTATAAACATACTCTACTTACTTTAGAAGTTGTCGATAGCCGATTTTGTATAGTGCTAGCTATGGTTAAACGTGGAGCCGAAGTAAACTGCGTCCCATTTGTGCTGTACACGAGCGTTTGAGTCCTTGAAGGAATCACCTGGGCTAAGGTTACGGTGCTACCGAGAGTTTGAATAGCAGTCGCGCCTTGATTGGGTTTGAATGAGTGAAGCTGAGCTCCTTGTCCGATAGTTATGGCAGAATGCAGGATTGTGGCAGTCGTTGGCCTAATTGTGGAAGTGGTTTGTGAGAGCGGTTGCGCCCTGGTTAATAATTGGGGTTTGGCAAGAGTGCCGGAGACGGTCGCACCTCGTACGGGTGGACTTAAAACTGTCGGTGCTCCTTTGATTTGAGAACCATTAGACGAACTCGTCAACCATGCGGTACCCTGAGCAGGGCTAGGTGCACGAGGTGGTCGAATGAAGGCCTGTTGCTAACAAACATGAAAATATAAAGATATTGTAACGTAGGCTTTGATTAGCCACATTTAGACTTCCACTTTAAAACTCAAATTGAAGATTTAAACTACGAATTTGGTGTTTAAAGGGTGAAGTCACGATTTGACATTAAATTAAACTCGACCAAATCTAATGTAGCTCTCTTTGCCTTTATACATACATTAGCCTGTGCAGTGACGACCATCGGAGTACGAATCGAGCCAACAACGTTACTGCGAGGAGCTGCCAGGTTGGCCACTACTGCCGGCCCTCGAGGCACATGGTAAGTATTTTGAGAAACTACAGGAAGTGAGGATGCAACAACGGGCAACGAAGCGGCCAATGTAATTTGTGCAGGTCGTTGTAAGGTGATAGAAGCAGTCCCCGGTGTGCTAACGGCGTGTGCTCTACTGGTATCACCTGCAATAATAACATTCTTAAAGATTGTTTCCACTGCACTCTACACTTACATTGCTTCAAAACCTGCGGAACAATGTTTGTGGTAATAATAGCGGGCGTTACCACTGACGTTTGACCAGAATTACCGCTAGCCGGTTGTGTTAACACCCTCATATTCCTCAGAGGTTGCCCTGTCATAACCAAAGGAGTTTTACCGTCCATTGTCTTTACGGTGGCTATTTTTGCAGCCAAATCTAACGGAAACGCTTTGGGGGCTTCAGATTTTTCATCTTCCGTAGTTCCACTCATGTTAAATAGGAATTATGTGAAAGTTAAACGCGTTAGCATCTGTTTATGAAAATGAAATTTGAAAATAACTTTTTTTGTATAATTTTTATACAAATGGGACTTAAAACAACTACAGTTTATACACGAACATTAAAAAATATATTATGGGATTAATAAAACTCCAAATGTGACTATAATTAAACGACTTTATTAAACCCATCGCTAATTTCACAGTTTCAACTTTAAAATTTTAGTAGACCTTCTACATAAAACTACGAATGCTACGAAGGACGAGAAAATCGTGCAACGTCTGCGCAGATGCTCTTTTTTGCAGTCTGCGCAGATAGCTACGATGCGCTATTTCTTTTTGGACAGAGACGAAAAATTGGCGTGACGCCACAATGGCCGCATTCGGCGTTATTGTCGTAACGTTCTCAGGACGCATTCGGCTGTACGTCTTTATATACTTGGCGTCTCAAATCGTAACCAAAATTATAAAACTGTTGGTATAGACTTGTACGAAATGAAATGCAGGTAACTAATTTTAATGAACTTGTAGCACTTCTCAAGAAAGGAAATACAAAGAGGACTTTTGAGCTGTGCTTTCTTTGATAATTGAATCGTTTGATTTATTTCTGTTCGCGGTGTTGGATATTTCTACTTTACAATAAGTTAGTGCCGCTTTATATTTTCCTGTATGTGCTTATCTTCGAACACAGCGCCATCTACGACCGTTTTATAATGAATTAGGTGAATTAATTTGAAAAGAGCCCCCTTTGGGATACGCCACTGTTTAAATGTTACCTTCACGTTGAATAGCAACAGAATGACATCTATGCTATGAAGTTAGTTAATTCGACATTTTTGCAGCTAAATGCTAATGTAATCACATGTACGTACTCCAAAAAAAAGGTGATAAAGTGCTGTTAAGTGTACAAGTTTATAGCGGTTTATTTCTAGTACTCTATTTAAATTAGAGATGCAAAATGAAATGCATCGGTAATGTAATATGCGTCTTAAAGTGTTGGTAAATATGGGATGGTAGCTACACTACAAATCGTTAAATGTGCACGTTTTATCATCGCCTGCGCAATGCAGATTATTTATACCTTTTAGGCACTATCGCCATTTTAATTTTTCCTAATGTTTTTGTACAAAATTTCTTCATAAATTGTGATAGCGTCGATTACACTTTAAGAGACTGGTCTTGAATGGCTTCCAAAGGCTAAGGTGTTTTTTTTTGTGAAATCCACAATAATAACAAAAAAAATGGAATTTGCACATCCACCTCCGGTACATTTGCCAAATGCAAATATGTCCATACCACCACCAAATATGAATATGGGTGGAACACCAATGGGGCCTCCTCCGATCAACAACACCTTTAACCAGAAATTTGACTCGCGAAACGGTTTTAATAATACGCGCCCACCTTTTCGTCCGTTCCTAAATCTCCAAAGACCCCTGCCCGGTCCTTTAAACACAATGACCTTAGAAGATTTCGACGGCAAACGTCTGAGAAAGTCTGTGATGCGAAAAACTGTCGATTATAATTCTGCGATCATAGTGGCATTAGAAGTAAGCACTTCCGCATCCTTAAAAATCTTCCTCTAACGATATTATTTTAGAATAGAATTTGGCAAAGGGATTATCGCGATCGCAGAGCTCTCCAGCCCGACGTGATGTATTACCCTGACATGATGCCTCCGCCCAGCTATCCCGATAATCCGATTAATTGTGTTACGACACGTTTTGTGAAGACTGCTACAAATAAAATGCGATGCCCCATTTTTTGTATGGCGTGGACGCCGGAAGGTAGACGTTTAGTTACTGGCGCCAGTTCGGGAGAGTTTACTCTGTGGAATGGGCTCACGTTTAATTTCGAGACGATTTTGCAAGTAAGTGGTTTTTTTTTTTCGCATACCCCATGTTTTGGTGAGATTTTTTGAAGTAAATGGTTTTTGTGGTATTCATTCATCCAGGTTACTTTTAAAATGTGAAATTTTGTTCCCCCAGAAATGATTGTCGCTATTAGATTAAACAATCTCATCGTCCATCGTGTGCCTATTTAATTAAGGTTTCAAATACCAAATTTGATAGCTTTTATAGAAAACTAAGAGCCAGTTTAGTTGTCACATCATTACTTTTATTTACACTACTTTAATATTGAGTTTCTACACTACATAAATAATTCAAAATTATGTTGATTTATGTTGGCATCTATTTTCTGTTACAAGAAAAATGTTGCTGCTGTTGTAAATTGTCATTTGATTGTACAAAGTTTTATTGCAAATACGAAAATAATCATCCGAAACGGCAGTTAGCACAGCACCATACTAATTGCTACACTGATGGAAATTTGAAATGGGGTGCACTTGTGAACAATACCCTTAAGTGACTTTTACTCTGATTATTGTTTTAACCATCGACATATATAGAGTTGGAATGCTCTCCCTATCGCACTTCTGCTGGTCGCATACAAATTAAATTGAAAGAACCAATAAGATGCATAACTGTAAGAGAGAGCTTGCCTTTTATTTTTCCCTTTGCTCTCACCTGCAGTAGTCCATCTCTATATGTTGATGGATAATAACGCACAGTCAAGGCATATCCAGATTTTTATTTTTGAAAAACAGTGGTACAAAAGGTCATTACTATCAAAAGTTTTGATTCCGTATATACCAATTTTCATCGCATTAAAAAACGTAGATCGTTATTTACTGCTGCTTTTAGGCACACGACAGTCCAGTTCGATGTATGGTGTGGTCACACAATGACAGTTGGATGGTGACGGGCGATCATGCGGGCTACGTAAAATATTGGCAGTCTAATATGAATAATGTGAAGATGTTCCAGGCACATAAAGAAGCCCTTCGTGGCATAAGGTATCTACAACTTCACTACGTCTTATTCGTTTTTGTACATATTTTTATACCAAAGTTAATAAATACCACCTTCCTTTCCTTAATATTGTTGATTATACAAAAAGAAATAAATAGGTAGCAGTTACGATGTTGAAATAAAGGCTCCCAAGTCCCAACTCCTCAATTTTGTATTACTTGCTGTGATTTTAAAAGAAAAATTGTTGTCGTGTTTTTAAAATGTAATTTTTATCGAATAAATTCGTTTTTAATATATTCTCGGGAATTGCCTTCCAGGTTACCCTTCAGAGTACGATCTCATTTCTCCTTTGTTGTGCTCTAAAGAGATATTTGGAAAGCTATATTTATTTCGTTACCTTTTTGGATTGGGCTCTTAATAAATTTTAATAAAAGCAAAATAAAAATAGTTTTATTCTCGCGAAAATATGGGTTCTAGTAACTGCTTCGTCAAGTCATAGTAACTTCTTTTGTGCAGAGAACATCAGGCAACAGGTTTCAATTTAAAACTTTCGATCTCCATAATTCGAGACATAGTTAATGTCGAAGTACTGGCCCCTTTTTAGAACTTCACAAAAATATTTTAATCACCATATTAAGGATTGACTTCTCTTTCCATTTGTTTTTGTTTAGGAACGTGATCACTCTTGCTGTGACATAAAAATCTTAATTTAATCTCTTTTAACACAATTTTGCCCTTTTCTTAATTACAATTAATTTTTTTAACATATTGAGTGAAGAAAAGTGTGTCGTTACAGGGGTTCATGAGACCTTTTTTTCTTTTGCTATTTGATCAAAGTAGCTCTTGAAATCTTTTATTCTATTCCTTACGGATGTGCTGAAAACAACTGAACGCTTAGCTACACGAAAATAGAATGTCCATTGTCGAATTTGAGTGATTAATCAATTATTATAGATGTCTACCAAAGATTGTTCGGAACCATTTGAAATTTTAAAGTAAAGGACAAGTACCACATGCTCTTCGATTGTATATCTTTTTGCTTTGACATTTCCCAGTGCTATTTAGTTTAAAATAAAATACAGTCCTAATAAAAGTGGATTAATCACAATAGGATACTTAATAAATCGTATTTTGTATTACTGCAAAATTGTAATGAATTTTATTGCAAAAATAAATACTCGTACAACATTTTACTCAATCCCTATTCCTCTTCCTATCATTTTTGATAAAATGTACTTAAATCATAAATAAATGATAACAAACTCCTATTTGTATTATTTATCACAGCTTCAGCCCTTTCGACTCCAAATTTGTGACTTGTTCAGATGATGGGACCTTACGTACTTGGGACTTTCTACGATATCAAGAGGAAAAAATACTGCGAGGTTAGCTCTCTTTTTTCTTTGTTTTACATATTCATGTATTATTTTCAGGGCACGGCGCTGACGTTAAGTGCGTTCATTGGCATCCACAAAAGTCATTGATCATTTCTGGTAGTAAAGACAATCAACAACCGATTAAATTATGGGATCCGAAAACGGGACAGTCGTTAGCAACACTGTAAGCCTATCGTTATGTTTCCTCGATTTTAATGGATTTTGTGTTTCAGTCACGCACACAAGTCGACTGTAATGGATCTAAAGTGGAACGATAATGGAAATTGGTTAATCACAGCGTCTCGTGATCATTTGTTAAAACTTTTTGATCTCAGAAATCTTGGCCAGGAAGTGCAAACGTTTCGAGGTCATAAGAAAGAAGCTTCTAGTGTTGCTTGGCATCCCACCCACGAAGGCCTATTTTGCAGCGGAGGCTCGGATGGCGCAATTATGTTTTGGCATGTTGGGTAAGAATTTATGAATTTATGTGTCATGCACTATATTTTACTGTTGCAGAGCCGACAAAGAAGTGGGTGTTATTGAACAGGCGCACGACAGCATAGTTTGGACTCTTGCGTGGCATCCGCTTGGACATATTCTTTGTTCTGGTTCAAACGACCACACTAGTAAATTTTGGACAAGAAACCGACCTGGAGATCTCATGCGTGATAAATACAATCTAAACACTCTGCCTGCAGGAATTTCTGGCTTAGAGGATGTCGATATTGGTAAGCATACATCTTTATTACTTGCTCAGACAGGTTCGATATCGAATGTATGTACTGATACAATATGCAGAATACACTTACAAAACCAGGTGTCAAATTCTTGACAGAATAGCTTCCTAGCTGAAACCAAAAATTGCCAACATATGTACGCACTTACAGACGGAAAAAATAAGAAAGGTGCATTTTTTACGCATGCTTTTTGTTTGCTTTTATTAGAGGGACCTACCATCCAATTTTCGTTAAAATTGCTCCATAAATAAGAAAGTTGAATGTTGCACATGCGCAACTCGATTTTTTGCGCATGCATTTTGTTTTCTTTTATTAGGAGGACCTACCATCCAAATTTCGTTTTAATTGTTCCATAAATAAGAAAATTGCATTTCTGCGCATGCGCAACACGATTTTTGCGCATGAATTTTGTTTGCTTTTATTAAAGGGACTTACCATAGAAATTTCGTTTAAATTGCTTCAGAAACAAGATCGTTGCGTTTTGCACATATGCAACACAATTTTTTAACTTTGACAATTTTTTTCTTCGTTTTTTGATAATATAACCCGGCCCAATTTTTTGTAGGTTGTACACAGGAAAATAAGGTCTTCCAAATAATAGAATAAAAATTTTAGGTTGCTATTTGAAAAAAAAAGTTCGATGCCGTTACGGCGCTCCAAAATTTTTTTTCAAAAATTCGGCCCGTTATTTTTCTGTTCGGTATGCCTAAAACATATATACAAAATTTCAACAAAATCCGTCGAGCCGTTTTCTCAGAAAATTGCCAACAAACGTACGTACGTACATACAGACGGCAAAAAATTGTATTCTTTAAAAGTTGCTTAAAATGGTCTAAAACGTCGACATTTGATGAAATTTTGAAATGTTCAAAAAACGACTATCGCAATAGCTACCTAGCACATGCTAGGAAGCTAAAAATTAAATTAATTTATTAATAAAATTTCACAAGCCGGGAAGAATGTCAAGCACAGGGCAATTTTTAGCTTATATCCTCTCTTGTCTCGAGAAATCTCTAAAATTGTCTTCCGTGCTGTAACAGTTGCATCTTACATTTCAGATGAACCTTCCGTTATACCGGGTATGGGTCCGGATGACAAAGTTGAATTCACACTGTCTTCTGAGACACCCACAACAATTCCAGGACTAGATATAGATATAACTTCAATCTCAATTGAAGATAAATTTAAGTCAAAAAAGGTTCCATACAGTAAGCCCATACCACGAAACTTCCAAGCACAATGGAATGAGACTGCATCTTCAGGTTTGTCGTGTTTCATAAAATCTTAGAAATTGTCTACCTTTTCCAGCAGAAGATGGCACTTTATCCGAAGTGATTAATCAGCTGGTCGAAAATACGTCCGGTGTTATTCCGTTACAGAAAATTGCTCAAAATGCTAATGCATTAATAATTGGGGGGAAACTTATCGCTGTCCAACGTAAGTTGCACCAAAGAGTACTAACCACAACACAGGACAGTACCTACGAATTACAGATTTCTACAGGTTTTAAGGCTATATACTATGCAGTGTCTGAGACTGCTATGATAACTTTTTTAACAAATGCTGATATTACAAAACTTAATTTGTTTTTCTACAATCGATATCCAAAGTAGGCATTTGCGCTCGTATTTGACAACGCAAACGTCATAATTTTCGAGGAATGTCACTTTGTCGCTTATAAGCGACAAAATAGAAAAAACGCTCGCTCTCCCAATTATTAACTATAAATCAAATATGCATGGCTCAGAGTATCCAATGACAACGAGTAAATGACATCTTTCATTTGGGCATAAGATTAAAATGATTTGAGTGAAAAATTTAAATTTCTGGAAATATGTGAACTGCTCGATTGTAGAAAAAATCTTGTGTGTAATTCGAGCGCAAATTGATTGTCGATTTCAAGAGATTGCCGCGCTCCTTCGTCGCGCGTCAACTGTCTCTTTCAATCGACAATATATCATTTTGCGCTCTTAATACACAAATAGCTATTGTATAAATTAGATACAGAAATGTAGTAATTCTTACACTAGAACTAATTTTTTAAATATTAATTTGTATATGCCAGTGACGGAACAAAATGAGAAGAGTTTTAAAAGATGATATGTTCTTAAACTAAGTACATGTAAAGGCGTATAACCTTCCCTTTTTACCAAACATCGACTACACCAAAATTTCTCGGGAGAACACTTTTTCTTATTAATTTTGGGGCGTAGAATCCAAATCAATTCTTACTTTTTCGATCAGACTTCTCAATCAAAAGTTATAGACTAGAAACCAATTTCGAAACAAAATTCAAAGGGCTGTAACTTTTGAACTAGTAGCCCAATCTTGGAACTGTTTGAAATTATGGATTCTACAGGTCACATTCTATAAGAAAATTTTTTTTCCGGGTTGATCTGAGACATTTTTTTTTCGGGGCTCAAAAAAAGGCAGTGTAACCTTCCTTTTTTACCAAAAATCGACTACACCAAAATTTCTCGGGAAAACACTTTTTCTTATTAATTTGGGTGCGTAGAATCCAAATCAATTCGTACTTTTCGATCAGACTTCTCAATCAAAAGTTATAGACTAGAAACCAATTTCGAAAAAAAATTTAAAGGGCTGTAACTTTTGAACTAGTAGCCCAATCTTGGAACTGTTTGAGATCACATTCTATAAGAAAATTTTGTCGTAGCATGAAAGTGCTGAAATACAATGATAGGCGACGCACCTCGTGTGGATTGTATATTTTGTTACTTTTAATTATCAGCTGAAATTTTAAAAAAAAACTGTATGGTAATTGATTTTCGAGAAAGGAGTACTATTCTTGTGGTGCACCTCAGAGCTAACCCCCCCCCCCCTACACTAATACTTTAATGGCCCGTGACCTATGCAATTCCACCTGGCCAGTAAGTACCCAGTCCGCCCCTGTGTCAAGCAGCAAATTGTTGTAAAAGCTTATTCCTTGTTCTCCAAAACAATTTTGGTGAACTCTTTCTTTTTTGTAAATTACACTTAAAACAAAAGTTCGATGGTATGTACTGCGCCATTACTTTATTCCACACCAATAAAGTGGGAAAGTGGCGCCAAGTAATATTTTTAGTTAGGAAGAACCCACATTATATCTGTATTTCGTTGGTACTGAATTTGCATTGATGGATAATCCAACACTGAGGCTTAAAAATGTTGTACTTTTTTGATATACTATAACGTTATTAAAACACTTACAGCGGGATCCAAACTAGAAGCTGCCGTTGCAGAGGGTTCGAAGAGCCTGTACGAGTACATTGTCTCCGGTCACGTTCCTGAACTAAATGATGTCATGGATCAAATCCGTGAGGAGTACAAGTCATTGAATCCGTCGTATGATGAGGACAACGATGATATGCAAGATCTTTCCGAATCGAACCATCCTCCTCCTTTAATGGAAACAAATCCTTTTGTTGTGAATTTTACACGAAAACCGTTTGACTCCCCAAATCGATTTATGGACGGTAGAAGTGACAGATTTTACGATGAAGAATCACGCTTGGATCAGGATATGAGGCAATTTAATTCCTTTAATTTCGGAAACGAACACTCTGATGTCGATTTGAGAAATGTCAGGAATATGGATGTCGATTTTCGGCAACGCGATCAAGATATGAGAGGAGACGGACGGATGACGGATCAAGATTTTCGCGAACCATTTGACGAGGACCAGGGTTTCAGAGGTAGATATAATGATGGTGATGATCAATTCGATTACGACGATGACAGAAATTGGAATGATAATTTTGGAAATTCGCGGAGTGGTTCGAGAAATAATAATTTTCAAAATTATAGACAATCTAATTTTGGTCGAAGTGAAGGTGGACGATCGTTTAGGCAAGGTGATGATGAAAATTGGTCTCCCCCACCTAATGATTATCGAAATCGAAATAATCGTCCGCGTGGCTCGGCGAGAGGTAGTCAAAGAACAAATTCGCGGGGTCGTAGTGGCTCATCTAGAAATAAGGGATCTAGAAATAACATTTTACAACGTAGAGGACGTTACTAATTAATTACATTATGTTTAGTGGTTATCGAAACTACATTTTGTGTATAATTCTCGTGGCATCCATAAGAATGAATTGTTATCCGATATAGTTTTACATTTATTTTTATGTGACTCCTATTTCTTCTGTTAGTATTACCTAATTTTAATCATTAGCTCCGATTGCAAACAAAATTTAACTTTATTGTAATAAAAATGTTACTGTTACGTAATTACAAGTACATCGTAATCGGATGACCCCCATTAATTTTATGGAATTATTTAATTTGTATCATTAGTTTTGTTCTTATCTATTTTAGGTACTTCATTAGAATCAACTTATTCATTTTTCAGAAAAAAATCACGGAATGGGGAATAGTTTACAATTTTTCTGATTATTTGAAAACATTTGCCCAACAGTTTCTTTGTAGATACCATAGTTTTATTTTTCATGATCCTGGCTATCTGCATTATCTATAATATACATCTGTGGAACAGCAAGATGTACCATATCTGCAGCAGTATATTTAAAAGACTACCTTATAAGCAAAATGATTAACACAATATGAGGTAAAATTTGGGTATCGCATACATGCTTCAATAACATTAAATTAATCATTAATGTCAGTTACGATCTTGCTTTGAATGAAGATTGATAAAATAACGATAATTGCGTTAGCTGTGGCGTTCAGAAAAGTGTGGATGAAAACCTGGATCTCAACGTATTGGGGTAGCATGTTTTGATATAATAGTGGACATCTCTTCCTTTGACTGTGCGGTAAGAATCCTTAATCAGGTTTTTTTTTACTTTAATGAAATATCATTATTACTTGTGATGTACCTAGATGTATTGCACATTTTTATTTTTTTAAGTGGGTGGGGTTTCAGCCATGGTTGCCGGTACAATCCAACCCAAATATCCATGACTGAACCAACGACTCTTAGCACCACAATAGAGTATATTAATATGGTTGGAGAACAAGTTAATATCATTCTTGTAACATGATTACTTACACAATAACAAACTTGAATGGGGTTAAATTTAATGATGAAATGGAGTTATGTATTTCCTGAAGGAAGTAACCGAATACTGTTCAAACGCGAAAATTAATCCCCTGCTGCTTTTGAAATCTGTTCCCAAATTCTAAGAGCCCGTTGTGCCATTGTCGTTTAATTGACTGACAGAATTCAAAAACTTTTAAGTTTAACTGAACTGTGACAACCGGCCATTTTAGACACAACATCCTGTACAAATTAAAATATTAATTATTTGTCATCATGTTGGTAGCCTTGTAATAAATGTGTTGGCAACACTACAAACGTGAATCTTGAATTTTTCGCAGTCATCAAATCGGAAGTGTTTGGTTAAAAGAAGTAATTTGCAAATACCTAGTCCATTGTTTGTTACTTACAGGTGCTACCTTTAATTGAAGGAAGATGAATATCACCTCAGCAGGTAAATACATTCCCTCACAATTTATTATTATTGAATAACAAACTTTTCACGCAAGTTTTGCAAGTCACCGAATTTGTAAGCCAAAGATAGATTTGTTGCATTTGCTTTTTGTTTTCAACTTGGTTTTTAATTTTTTGAATAATAACTTTAGTCTCTATTTTCTGTTACTGATATTGGTACATTTGAAATATAATGTTTACAATTTCAGCGGGGATTATCTCCCTTTTGGAAGAGCCTAAGTCAGAATTAAAAGCGTTCGCATTGAAAAAATTAGATAACATCGTGGACGAATTTTGGCCCGAAATTTCTGAGGCAATTGAAAAAATGTAAGGTTACGTTTTCATTTAAAAGTTTGAATTTGAAACTTTGATTTTTAGTGAAATTCTTCACGAGGATAAGGTTTTTCAGCAGCATCAGTTAGCTGCTTTGGTTGCTAGCAAAGTGTACTATCATTTAGGCTCGTTTGAGGATTCGCTTACCTACGCACTCGGTGCTGGTGATCTGTTCGATGTTAATTCTCGAACGGAATATGTGGAAACAACACTAGGTTTGTGACTAGGTTGATTGTGCAGTGTGTAAAGTATCTTTTTTTAGCGAAATGTATTGATTATTATACGCAACAGCGTATTTCTCTGGCAGATGATTCTGCAACAGCTAAACCGATTGATTCTCGTCTGGAAGCTATTGTGAATCGAATGTTTCAGCGTTGTTTGGACGATGGGCAGTATAGGCAAGCGTTAGGTTTAGCTTTGGAGACACGTCGAATGGACATTTTTGAATCGGCCATCACACAGTCGGACGATGTGGCATCGATGCTCAGCTATTCCTTCCAAGTAGCCATGAGTCTTATACAAAATCGGGGATTTCGTAATTCCGTTCTGCGTTCACTTGTGGAATTATATCGTAATCTCGCTATCCCGGATTATGTTAATATGTGTCAGTGCCTCATTTTCCTGGACGATGCGCTTCCTGTTGCCGAAATTTTGGATAAACTTGTACAAGGCCAAGAGGTAACTTTCTGTGAAGTTATCTAATTATTATCGAAAATTGGGGAATTTATTAGGTAGAACTTCAGTTTATTGTGTTGTATTATATACACACGCAGTTGTATAGTTTCCTGTGGGCCATGCTGTGAGAACTTAAAGTTCAGTATGTAAATTATAGGGCTAAAGTGTTGTAAAATACTCCAGCATTTATTATTCGAGCAATTTCCTGCGCAAATTCGCGCACATTCAGGTATTATCAATTATAATGCTTGTTCTGCAAGCAGTGTTTCAACCTAGGTAAATTAAGTCTATAGTTATTGTTTCAGAATCGAAAAAAAAACATCAGAATTATAGATGTATTGATTTTTTTTTCGAAATTGGTTTCTAGTCTATAACTTTTGATTGAGAAGTCTAATCGATAAAGTACCAATTGTTTTGGATTCTACGCACCAAAATTAATAAGAAAAAGTGTTTTCCCGAGAAATTTTGGTGTAGTCGATTTTTGGTAAAAAAGGAAGGTTATACACTGCCTTTTTTTGAGCCCCGAAAAAAAAATTGTCTCAGATCGACCCGGAAAAAAATTTTCTTATAGAATGTGGCCTGTAGAATCCATAATTTCAAACAGTTCCAAGATTGGGCTACTAGTTCAAAAGTTACAGCCCTTTGAATTTTTAGGTACTTATAAGAGCTAGATTGGTGTTTGCCTCATTTTGCCCGTACTCTTCATTTGTACCTTCTACCAGAAGAGTGGCATCATCGGCATACAATACACAATCGGCATTATTCAAAATTGTTGACGGATCTAACAAATTATAATTACAAAAATCATCGTACAGTCACATAAACAAACCCATAATGGGCGATCAAAAATGAGTTGCTGTTGAGTCGCCTTTGCAAGTTCAAGTTAAGTACGATTTCCTATGTAAACAAAAATTCCAAAGGTGACTCGATAGCAACTCATTTTTGATCGTTAATGTGCTGGACAAATGTTTTAAAAGAAACAATAAGAATTAGTGCCATGAACAAGGCAGTAGGTCATGAAATCAATTGTAACCATTCCCTAATTTTTGATAATGATGTGCTCTACGCACTGTTCTTTCACCAAGAATACGGACTAACAAACTTTTTGTAGGAGAGCCAACTTATGGCATACCAGATTGCATTTGATTTATACGAATCTGCCACTCAACAATTTTTGGGGCGTATTCTAGAAGCGCTGCGAACAACCGCCCCTCTTCCTCACTTATTTGAGTCCAAGTTAAAATCGAAAAGCGACGCCTCTGTAGAAGTCGGTGAGAGTAACGAAACTAAAGCCGAGGTCAAAGATGAGCGTGCGTATGACAGTTTGAGCGATGGAGAGAAAGAGCACCAGGGTCGCATAGAAAAGTTACACAGTATTTTGTCTGGCGAAATTTCGATTGAGCTCCATTTGCAATTCCTCATTAGATCGAATCATGCGGATTTACTTATCCTCAAACAGACAAAGGAGGCGATTCGTGTTAGCATTTGTCATACGGCGACCGTTATTGCGAACGGTTTTATGCACAGCGGTACGACGAGCGATCAATTTCTAAGGGATAATTTGGAGTGGTTAGCTCGCGCAACAAATTGGGCTAAATTAACGGCGACCGCGTCGTTAGGTGTGATTCACAGAGGACACGAACACGAAGCTTTAACTTTGATGCAGAGTTACTTACCGAAAGAAGTGGGGCCAAGTTCTGGCTACTCCGAAGGTGGTGGCTTGTATGCGCTTGGTTTGATACATGCAAATCACGGTACAAATATTACCGACTATTTGTTGGGACAACTGAAGGATGCACAAAATGAGATGGTACGGCATGGCGGATGTTTGGGATTGGGTCTGGCTGCTATGGGTACTCATCGGCAAGATGTTTATGAACAGTTGAAGTTTAATTTATTCCAAGATGATGCGTGTACTGGAGAAGCTGCCGGTATCGCGATGGGGATGGTGATGCTTGGATCCAAAAATGCTTCTGCCATTGAAGATATGGTTGCTGTAAGTACAAGCTAATTTTGCATCCATTTTTGTTTATTGCGAGGTTTATTGCCAAGTTTATTGAATTAAGGATTAATAAGTGAACTTACCAATTAAACCTACCTACATTCGTTTAGTTGAAATTGCAATTTTCAAAAGCAGATTGGCTAACTTTGTCCGTAGTTACTCCAAGACTTTGTAGCTAGAAATTTCTTCATCCACCGTGAAATGTTTTTTTATACAAACATGATACACATCCCAGAGGGAATCTCTTTAGAGAAGCCTTCAATGAAACGTTGTAGTTCCATTAGAAATACTTCGAAATTTCTTCTCGGAAACTTGTGGTACTGGAACTCATTTCGCAAACCATCTTAGAATGAGAAATCTTATTTGAATTCAATTTGGAAATCTCGAAACAATTTTTAAGAATACTTACTCTTCATAACGAGCAATATCACAGATAATACTTACTAACCATAGACTATCTGTGGCAATTACTATTAAAATTTTTGATATTACTGGTCGTAAGGTGTCAAATTAGCAGTTGATGTACGCATTTTAACGTAGTGTAAAACTCTTCGAATGGAATTACCTTCTTTTTTCCAAGATTTCTGCTCTAATACATACGCTTTAAAACATGCACTGCAGGGTTGGTAAGAAATAACAAATAGCAACCTTAAAATATCTTCAACTGATGCAGCACAATTTAATACGAGTTGTAGAACAAAATATAGCAAATGTTGTTATGGAAGGATTAACGGTAATCGAAATTGTACGTTGAAAAAGCGAACATTTATGTTGTGATTATTGGGGCGAATCTTTTCGCGTCGGTTCTGAACTGTGTTTTTTTAAAAGAGGATCATTAGCAGTCTGCGTAATTGCTTTATCGTTTATTTTTTCATGTGGCCACGCTGAGTTCTTGTAGTCGGTATCTGCAATAGGCAGATCGTGGTGACGGCAAATTCAATATTCTTAACAAACAATGGAAATTCGTTCTGCAATTGAAGCAGGAGTTTAATGACGGATTCGGAATTGAAAGAATAATTTTTATTTCGACTGGTTAGTCACAATATTTCTAATATTAATAACAAAAGGAGTTCATTTTAACGCTTATACTGACGGTGAAACGGAACTCAATACTCGACGATATTGGAAAACCCTATTGAGACTGTATGTGTCTTATTTCTTTGAAACTGGAAACTGTTTGTATAAACCGTCGCGCGTTCTCCGTCGATATTAGTGCCAATAACGGAATCGGAAGCACCGCCATTCGTTTTGTTTCTCTTTCGATTGTTCCCGCAACCCTCGACCGTCCTGATGAACGAGAGTCATTTACTCGTAAAATTGTAATTTTTCTCAAGATGGAGATCGATTTTCCATTTAACTTACTTTTATATAAACTGGAAGGGATTTAAATGTATAATTTTTTGGTATATCTAGAAATTGGAAGGTCATGATGTAGGTACTTGAATCTTGCATAATATTATGGCGACTTACAATTGAAACTAATGACATTGATCAATGCTAATGAGCAAAAAGACTGCACAGGATACCTACGCAAACGAAAATGTGAACAAATCGAAATATTTGCCGCGTATCACAGTTTTCATCTAAATGGGTCGAGTGTACGACCCTTATAATCTCAATTTTGCTTGTTCTTCAAAAGTGCAAATCTATAGAATTCGGCGGCGTCAACTTGCAACTCAATGCCCAGCCCAGTATATCGTCCGAATACATAAAATAATTGATTATATGTGCCGGGTTTCCTTCTAGCTTGTATTAGAAGGTGCTACAGTTACATGAAAGCGTACTTTCGACGTCATGTAATTCCGGAAAACATATTACGAAAGACTAATTGAAGTTGCTCGTTCGGACTGCGTATAGTGTATAATACTCGTGGATTTATGTTTCCTTTCTGATATCGGATAGGTACAGCATGCATGCAGGTATCCGGATTAGCGAAAACGCAATTAAAAAGATATTCGAAAAACTAATTGTTCAAGGTTTGCATTAGTTTATTTACTGTCGATAATCTTCCTCGGTTCGACAAATGTATGAATTTGGTACAACTTCTTCTATGCAGCATATACAGGGTGGTGACTTGCGTAACGCATCATAGGGATTTCAATGTAAAATTCATAACATGCGTTTATTGGCTCCCCAAATTATTTTAGAGCAAAAATGTATTAAGGTTTTTTGTAGAAAAAAATTTTTTACGCCAATCAACCGTATTAGTTTTCAATTTTGTTTCATATAAAAACGGAAAATTGAAAAAATAAAACCTGCATCTTTTTCAATAATCTGCGATGCCATGGAATTTTCTAAAACAAAAAGATATCCAGTTATCAATTAGCAACAGTTCGAAATTGATTTTATGATGGACTTGGTTACTGTATTGCAGTTAATGGAGACGTATTCGAACATTTATTGTAAATTGTTATTATTAGGAAACCGTTTTTAGTAATTTGGTCTTGAATTCGCTGTTCTAAATATAATACTTTTTGATAGAAATTGATTTGTTTTATAGCAGACATTCCATGGCGTGACGGATATTGGCGTAGTTTTTGTATTATAAAATTCCATGGCATCACAGATTATTGAAAAAGATGGGGATTTTATTTTTCCAATTTCCGTCTTTATTATGCAAAAAATTTAAAACTAATACGGCTGAGTGACGTAAAAATTTTTTTTCTACAAAAAACCTTAATACATTTTTGCTCTAAAATAATTTGGGGAGCCAATAATCGCATGTTATGAATTTTACATTGAAATCCCTATGATGCGTTACGCAAGTCACCACCCTGTATACGGTACCTATCTGTCACGTTTACAGGGTAGTCGTTTTTTTACGCGTATTGTTTTTGTGGTAAATTGTACTCAAATGAAGGTAGCGTTTAGGAAAGACGGGTGAAGAGCCGTAATGGAAGCGCGAATGAAAGATACGTGAAAGAGGTGTAAACAAAAGATCCATAAGGTTGCAGAATGAAGGATTCCAAGAAATATGTATGAAGGAAGTGTGGAAGATACGTAGCAACAGGCGCAGATTTAATGGAGTGAGGGGGGGGGGGGCTCCTAGACAGGGGTAGTTAGGCAGGGGGTCCCCTAGGGACTATTGGAAGAGATTAGATTCTTGGTGATTTAATAACTGACCGAAAAAATTATCAAATTTAAACGTAAATATTGTTTCGTCTGGCAGGACGAAATTTTGGGATTCATAACTAGGATGGACAAGGACGGTTTCCTATTTCCATGTGATTAATGTTCATAACTTAAATTTTTGTTTTGTGTCGTTGGTTAATTACGGAAACAGAAATTATTCTCATACGAGAAAGGGGTCAAGGTCGTTTTTGTTTACAATATTTAAATCCAATCTTTAATTTTATTTAACGTAGATTTCCGAGAATTTATATCGCTTTTATTCTCTTATCAATTGTAAACGCTTAATTTAATTGACAGGTGGATGTTATTTATCGCCTTTTCTTTGTATTTAAAAGAAAGAAAGTTCTATTTTTCCTAGTATTTTAAGTTTTGTGTTATCTCTTAATGTCGGTTAAAAATGTATTATAAAATTAATTTCTACCTCTAGTTTAACGTAGGGGGGAAATTTTCTGTTGTCAACTGCCTATCATTGGCTGTTTTAATTTGTAATTTTGGAAGAAGGGTTTCCACCTTAAATAGAACGGACTGAGAAGAGGAAGGGCTTTTTGCCACAGTCAACGCAGAACTACGTTTCTTTGAAGAAGTTAATCAGATTTTTGCCAAGTTCAGAGCGTTTTTACTTCACATTGAAGAATTTTTTTTGTTTCGTGCGAGTTACCGCCGTAGTTTGTTTTGTGTAGAAGCCAAATTAAAGTTAGAAGAAGTTCCGCTATACGTAGCAACAAGCCGAGTTCGCGGCAAGTTTGTGTTGCGTTGCATTTTTCGAGGCATTTTTGGAAGTTTGGGCCTTCAATAAAGTGCGTCAATAAGGTGTGGTCGGCGCCGACTTAAGTGTTTTTGTTTAATTTGAAATTTGTTGTTTTTGTGTACCGTATTTGGATTAGAAGTGCTGGACATGTACCTAATGTAAGTAGATAAGTTTTAATTTTAGTTTTCTTTGTAATAATTGTTTGTCTTATTTTCATTGTGTGTGTGACATTGCATAATGGTCACTGAAATTTGTAATTCTCACATTAATGTCTGTGTATGTCATTCCAACGATTTCATTGTCTTTAATTTACTGTTCTTTGGATGCTTGCCCCAGGTCCATTTTATTTACCTAATCAAAATCCTTAAGATCGATTTGGAATTTAAGGTCTTTGGTCCAACACATTCTGGTAGAAGTTAATAATTTAACTGAGAGCAGAGTCGAATTCCTCCTCTGTGCTGGGGGAGAAGTTTTGTTCCGTGAAGGATAAGGTTTGAGCTAGTTAGGTTTGTGTAGGTGTTTTGTGTACGGTCTTTTTGGCCTACGGACCGGTGCACACAGCAATATATTAATACCTAATTTTCTTCAGGCCCTCGCAGTTGATAACATTTTCATTGACAATAAATGAGTACGGATAACTCGTCATTTACACAACTTCTGGGTGAAGTGCAGCGGTATACACTGGCGCAGATAACGGATTTCGGAAACAATAAACGATATGAAGATGGTCTAATTTGAAACAAATAAATTTGCCGATTTCGTTTTTATTTTTTTCTGATATTATTGAACAAATACAAAAAAATAGTACATTATATATCAAGGTAGAGAAGTCCACTATTATTGGCTGAGCACCAAGATTACATCTCGAGGCGCTTGCGCCGAGGGGTGTAAGGTGCGAAGGCAATAATAGACTTCTCTACCGTGGTATATATACTATTTTTTTCACTACTAGCACTTGAAATCCTCTAAATTAACATATTATATTGATAAGAGAGTTAACGGTTGGACAGAATTGTTTGTTTCTTAATTTAACATGTCAATCAAGTACGTGGAAGTACAAGTCAAACAGGCCGTATTTTGTTCTGTCATTGAGATTTTTCAAAGATTAATTTCGTTCGAATTTTTTCAAAATGTGATAATTTTAGGTATGTAATTTCCCTGGAAATTGCGAATGGTGGCAATTATTCGTTTTAGAGAACTTGTCTAAACGTTCATTGAGCGAAATTTCCGGTTGTGTTTTCTAAAAGTGACAGCGTGACAGTTCTCATTATTGACTACTAGTTAATAATAAAAAATTATTAACCACTTTGAACAAATGCCGAGAAAGCCTACTTTACAAGTGGAAAAAAGGTTAATAATCATGTCATCAGACGCTAGTAGTGAAAAAAACATTTTCTCATTGCCCTTACTGACAAGACACCGTTGAAATTTCACGTTTAAAGCAAAATTGTTATTTTAATGACAAACGTGTAAACTTTGAAAATATTAAAACAAGGTTGTTTCAGTACGCTCAAGACAGTCAACATGAGAAAATTTTGCGCGGGCTCGCTGTGGGAATCGCCTTCACGATGTACGGACGTCTGGAAGAAGCCGACCCGTTAATTCAACAGCTAACTTCAGATAAAGATCCGATTTTACGTCGCTCTGGGATGTACACGTTGGCCATGGCTTACTGCGGAACTGGACATAACCAGGCGATAAGAAAACTTCTTCACGTCGCCGTAAGTGGATTGCTTTCGTTCCCCTTGGTACCATTCCCGTCCCTAACAATAATAATTGTCTACAGGTATCCGACGTAAACGATGACGTAAGGAGGGCGGCGGTCACGGCGCTAGGATTTTTATTATTCAGGTGAGTGCATTTCCGTTACGTGTTTGCGCCGCAATCGGGTTACTAAGATAGGGAGTCTTATGTGGGTTGTTAAATGAAATGGTTTACGTCGAGGACAGCGACGCCATAAATTTCTCGCGCTTATATAACCAAACTTCCGTAAATGTTAGAGCACTCTTGGGGCTGATGTGCGCCTCTTTTTAGTCACCTATTCAGAAACATGTATGCCGTTTGTAATCGTCGACGTCAAATTTATTTATATCTACGTGTCAAATGGCAACGTAATTGTTAATCCCCTTTTCTTTGACAATTAAAGCTTCGCTCCGTCCTTATGTTCACGATATATGTACATATTATGCAATAATTATTCAACTATAGTCGAAATCGCGGTTCGACACTTTTCAAATAACTCGGAAAATTCGATTTGGCGAAGAAAATGGAGGAAATAATTTGCTTTGTATTGCAAATTCAATTTAAGCGATGTTTCACGCCGGGTAAGTAAAAATGTGCGAATAAATTGAATAAAGTTCAACGTGGTGCGATTTTTAACGGTTAGTATGAAAAGACTGCACGAGTGAGCGCAGTTTTTTAAGTAAAAAAAGTCGTCGTGGTCTCATTTCATCGATGAATCGCTTCACATTAGTCAAGTTCTAACTCTCAACAGCTAATGGTGTATTCAGAGTAATTCAGCGAAATTTATAAATTGCATTATGACATTAACAAAGTTACTGTGTGTAATAAGGAGGGCACTTACCACTAATTAATTTGACGTAGAGTGAACGCAGGAGCTCTCTTACTTGTCAGCTTCTCATTAATGTTAATTTTGTAAATCGGTTCCTGTAATTGGAATCTAACGTCAATGGTCTGAATGGCGCAGTCCAGTTTACTTTGTTTACAAGTTGGTATTTGATTAAGCTCATCTCATCTCATCATTTGAAAAGCTACAGGTATTTTGAAAATATTTGCAAAAGTCTTCTTTGCTTAAAATTAATCTTATTATTAAACTTGCAGAGAATTGTGGAAAGTGGAAAGAAAAGACACATTTTGATATTATTGATTTTGTCAGATGTGAGGTAATTTTTAACGACGTAATGTGTGCAGGATGTTTATTCCTTTTTCCTATCGTATTGTTAGGCAATCCTTAAAAGCTCCAATAGTAGGTTGTCATTACTCAAAATACAATTTTAATTTGGATGTATAAATGTTTTGCAAAACTGCATTTACATGTAAAACAAAATGGAACTAACTAGAGTCTTGGGGAACCTGTAAATTCTATACTGCTTTGAACAGATAAGTAAGTCACTTGAGATTGTAAAACCGAACTGTTGTACTTATAGGTTTACTTTAGTTCATTTAGAAACTAACACGATGTTATTTTGAAGTACCTACGTCCACGATAGAAATATGAGAGTATGAAACTACGCTGTTTTTTTTTTAGTTAACGTAACTGACAACCTATATACCGTTGATGTACAGATATTGCTTCTTATATATGCGATAGCGCGACTCGAATAATCATAAAAATTGGAAGTTAAGTATTTACGTCCATCTGCGCAAAATTGTCAGTTGAGTGACGTAATTTCTATATTATATTTTTGCCTGAAAAATCATGACGATCAAACGCCATTCCGTCTGTGTAATTTCTCGTAGGCAGGATCATAAAAATACAATTTTGCTTGTTTGTTTGTTTGAAATATTTAGATAAACCGAGAGGTGATTTTTGTATATGCTGTAGAAACTTTTTATATTTTATAGAAAATTTTTAGACCCGTATGACTAGATACAAATTTTCTTTTATTGAATACTAAAAGTCTCGTATAATACAGGTCTTAATTTGTTTAGTAAAGCGTCTGAATAATTCCATTCTTGTATTTGACTATGTTTATGTGGTGAGAGTACCACAATAGATACAGCATGGATAATAAAGGTTTGAAAAAAAAGAGGGAGGGGAGGAGTCAAAATTATAATGATTTCTAATGTCATACGTTTTCGCAATTTATTTAAAGTAGTTAGAGCGCGTTCGGCTGAAGTCAAGTGATGTACTCGGCCTACCTATTACTTACGGTAAACGTCCCCAAAAAAATGTTGTTATGAAGGAAACATAATTAGAAATACGGTATGAGTGGTATTTTGTACCTCAGCACAATGCAAACGTCTTACATGAATTTTAAAAAGGTATATACAGTAGTCAACTTGACTAGTCTCCCTACTTTTCGACCCTGTTTCAAACCTTTGCACACTAAATTTAATGTTGACGACACACCGCGACTAAATATTCACAGTGTAAGCGGTAAATCCTAAACGAATATATTTATTTTTAATCAAAACATATGCGAGACGTATGTAAAAGCCGGGAAACTAAACAATTTGGCGTTTTACGTGAAGTCGGTGTAGTGGATTTGGTTTTTCGATGTTGGCGCCAGAGATCCCCAGTCGCTATCTTGATCCCGATCGGATCAGTGTGTCAACAAGACGTGTGCAGGCCTTTATAAATATCGCTGGTTTTGGTGTTCTTTCTAAAAGACACCATGCCTTTTGTGAAGAAAAGTGCTCAGCAGATGAAGGAAAAGATTGTCCTAGCTCAGCTATATACTAGACCTAGTGGAAAAGTCATCAGATTTAAACGCGTGCTGCATAGTGTGCCGCCGCGTCTGAGCAAACGCCGCTCCGGCGGTAAATATCTTCCTTATTTCATCATGAACATGTACTTTTCCGTGCATATTTAGATTCGTCACAAAATTTCGCTTCTAATGAGACCCATCTCATTTAAGTCTTGATACAAAAACCTTCGCTAGCTCAGAAAAACTGAGTCTGTCCATAAGAGCCCATGTTAAAATACCTGTTTTTACTGTCAAATATCTCAGAAACGGCACATAGGAACACTTTTTTCTTTTGACCATTAGAAAGTTCGTCTCTCAGAGAATAAGTGACCAAATTTTCACCAACTTCTTGTTACTTTTACCTAGGCGCTCTAACTACTTTAATAATGAAAAATATGGCTCATAGTGTTTCCCTGGTGCGTCCTACTTTAAATTCGTACGATACGCGCCTAGCACAGTGGCCCAATCTCTGGCCTTATTTCGAATAGTTTCTGGCACTTCTTCCTCATTCATGATGAATTGAATTACTTAAAATCATAACTCAAGCTTCTAAAAGGTATAACTACATCTGACGGAAATGGCGTTACATGGAGGTTTTTTTTGCTCATTCTGAAGATATCGATTTTAAAAGGTAACAAAAGACTGCGGTATTGTAGCCAGTTACGCTGACAGCATTTGCAAAGATGGTACGAAGAAGCATAACTTCTTTATAAATGAGTAATATTGTAAAGTGGCCAATTCCAGCAGTATAATTCAGTCATTTGGGAATTTTTTTACGTCCTTTGCATGCAGGTAAGCTTTATAATGTCTATATTGTCGTACATCTCTTGTAACGAGGGCACGTACTTCTGAGAGATTCAGTTATGACGTGAGCATGAAACATCATTAGCGGAATCTCCCTATCATATTAATGTCGTATTCGTGTTCAAATTACTGATGCGATTCACTCAATTTTGTGAAAGTTAACTATTTTGAAACCCGCGATTACTAATTTCCAATAGATTTATCAGCAATATTATTACTAAATCTTTTCTTCGGCGAAATTTCTTGTGCAGTGTTAGATCGTATGGTGTGGAAGTAACGGCCCATTAGTTTCTTTTATGGATGTAGCGTAGCGGCACTTGTTGAATTGTTCATTTGCCAAAAAAAAGTCATTACAGTTTGGCCACATTTCACAACCAATTCCATTCAAATAATCTCGAAGGGTTGTAATCTTTTCGTTCGATATCAATATATCGACAATATGCATTCGTTTTATACGGAATGGCGTCATACGTTCAAATTGATTAAGTTCGAAACTCCGATCCCTTAATGTCCAGTCGCCGCGAATTACGTCAAAATGAATTTCGTCGATAAATGCACAATCGTGTGTGACCATAAAGTGAACGTGTCGATATGTTAAGGGCTTCACAAATAAACTGCACAACAATCAATTTCGCTGCAAACACAACGACACGAGCATCGCGCCCAAAGACTAAATTGGGCACAAAGCGACGTATTCGAAAGTTTACTCTTTTATACAAACGTAAACGTCAAATATAATATGCAATTCGCAATTTCGTATTTCGCAACGTCCTGTTTTTGTCCTTCTGCAAACAGTTCACTGGAAACCTGCCAGAAACTCGTCGGGAGAAACTAAGAAAATATGATACGGCTAAAAGGTGTTACGCCACTCTAAGCCCTCGTTGCTTGGGCGTTGCACGATTTTTATACCAGACTGCGTCTTCCCATTTCTTTCGTGAGCTAAATATTTCGCAGCTTAAGAGGATTTAATAGTTTCCATTACTATACCGACGCCTAAATTGGCTTTTGTTACTTCGATGTCTTCCGGATAAGGCCCGAATCGTTTAAACCGACAACATGTACCGCCCGCAACGGGAATTAAGCTATTATATCTAATCCCATAAAGCACCACAAAAACTACACACACCGGATAAATTGCCTATTTTCTGGAAACTCTTAATTTTACAAGTGCCGAGAGTTGAAAATACCGGAATATTGAGCAACGATCGGCCACGATATCGTCTTGCGATTAACCCTGATGTGGTATGTATGGGGCATTTCATGTTACGTATGATCAAAGCACGTACGCGGATTGATCTTTTGCCCAGTCCAAACATTTACTTTGATGTTAAGCAATGCTTTACGTATCTTGAAATTCTCAGAGAATTCACCTTATGACTATAAAGTAGACAATTTCGTTTTGCAATCACGACACGCCACAAAATAAACGATCGAAATTCATTTCGTATTAGAAACGAAAAATGTCTCCGAAGTAGGTACTATTTTTTTAAATATCTGTGAATAACCTACACTGCGAAGAAATACAGAGAGATTATTTTAAAAAGGTTCATATTTAGTTTCTCAATGTATCCTTTTATATGGGCCTGGTTACAAATTTTGGAATTTGGTACTAATTTTATTTTAATCTCCGAATCAAACATAAGGCACATGCAAAGACAATAAATGAAACTTAGTTCAACATAAAAATCGAAAAAATAAATTCACTTCTATAGGTAATGTAAATTATCGATGCGCTCATTTCCACAAATGCGAAGGGCTGAAATCGGCCTATTATATCTGAAAAAATGTGCATTTCTTAAACTTTTATCGAGTTTATGGTATCAATTCACCATCGACATTTTTCTCCTTTTTACAAATTAAAAATGTCTAGCTCGATAGCAAATGCGGTGTCTCTGGGACAACAACAAGACGTCATTTTTTATTAAATGCATATAGCCAAGAAACAAAAGAATGATTGATTTGTAAGCATTTTCATTTTTATTGTATGCACATACCGGGTGGTGCACGGTAAGTAGGAATATAGGGATTTAACATGGGAAATTAGTTTTATGCCATATCCTGCCCTCCTGTACATTTTACAGAAAAAACTGTAGAGTTTAAAGTTGTTCAGAATTAAAGGGTGCATACAAAACTGTATTTACATATTTTATTAAGCTTTTGGTATATCCGCAAATTTAAAAATAAATTTCTGTTATTAGTAGCAATTCATAAAACAACAATAGTCATGGATATCGCTACCAATAACAGAAATGTTGAAATTTGTTTTTAACCCGCGGGTATACCAAAAGTTTAATAAAACATGCCAAAAAAACAGTTTTGTATGCACCTTTTAATTCTGAACAACTTTAAACTCGTTTTTTCTGTAAAATGTACAGGAGGGCAGGATATTGCATAAAACTAATTTCCCATGTTAAATCCCTATATGTTCCTACTTGCCGTGCACCACCCGGTATATTCATAGTAAAATTGGGTTTTTTTTCTCTATTATCTCTCGATAATCCGGATTATTTGATAATCGGGCGGTTGCGTGGTCTCATATGTGTCGGATTATCAAGATTCGGCTGTACTTTGTTGTCGTTTATTTTCAAGGATATGTAGAGAAGTTGAATGCATTACAGTATCACACTTAAATAAATCTCCCTGTATAGTAATTAATCTCGCATTTTCACACAAATTCGGAAGTTGGGCGGTTAAGAGTTTCATCAAACCGAATGAGAAGATTATAAATATTTAACAAGTTTCCTTACGGCATAGGTAAACATGAATAACCCAAACGCAAGTAGCAGGCGTCTATCATAATCCCCGTCCATTCGACGAAGTTTTTAAATTTGTCCCAAAAAGTCTTCACAGCTCAATACTATAATATTCATGAAGGGTTAGAACGAACAGGTAGATAATCCAGAAAATTGGAAGCTCAAAATCTACACGATATTTCAATTTAAAAAAAACCACTTCGGAAGTATAGAATTATTTGAATGACAGCCGCAATTACAATTATCTAAGACCGCATTGAGGAAATCCTAGATACGCGTTTGCGAATAGAAGCACTAACATTTGCATAAATTGAATTACCATTTTAATAAATTTCAACGTGTCTTAAGGTACAAAATTTAATTTCCCTTAATCTTCTTAAAGTATTCACCAGAGGCGAAATAGGGTTGAAAAGAAAAAAGTTCGCTTACTCCCGCAATAGTCTCCAAGTTAGTGCTGGGTCTCGACAATAATATATAATATCGGGAAACCTCCTTAATCGCTATTGTAAAGTTTATGCAGTAACAAATCGTTTCGGTGTTTGGCTAAGGATACCGCACAATTGATCAATAGACCAATGTGTCCAATTATTCGGGGCTTAAATACTTCATCTTGTTTACTTTTCTCTTTTACACCCGTGCAACGCGGGATAATGGACAATGCAAAATATGCACAAACATCTCCGCAGATAGATCGCGTTATTCGCTCCTCAATATTACGCAATTCCATAATGTTACATACAAATACAATATTTTATTAGCTATGCTATGAGTGTGTACCGTAGTGAATTTTATAAACAGTTTCTTAAATTAGAGTGATATGTATTTGGGAAATTGGTATATGATAGCAGACTTGCACGAGTCGCGTAATGCAAGTCACAGAGCTCACGCGTTTGTATAATGTAATAGTTTTGCAATAAATGTATTTCAGTAACCTTCCGTTATATGTGTATATATCCAGGATATCTAAATACAAAAACAGTGGCGACGAGTGTCTTGATATTTTGTAATAGTGGAACAGTGGAAAATTGTGAATCAAAATGGCATTAAATCCGGTTAAAGTTGAAAACGTGCACCGCAATTTACACGAATTTGACCCAAACGTTCATCAATGGGACCTTTTTGTGCGTAAAATGAAACAATATTATTCTGCCAATAATATCGATAAGGCTGATAAACAACGTGCTTTATTTTTAAATGCGTTAAGTGATAACGCGTTTTCTTGAATGTTGGATCTTTGCATGCCGGATAAACCGGAAGAAAAAGATTTCGATAGTTTAGTGGAGTTATTCAATAACCATTTTAATCCAAAACGTGCAATATTCGCGGAAAAGGAACAATTTTACGGGGCGCGTAAGGAAAAACATGAATTGTGTAGTGATTGGGCAGCGCGTGTTCGTAGATTAGCAACGTATTGTAACTTCGGTAATTCTTTAAACATGATTTTACGTGATAAATTTATTATCGGTTATAATGACGGGAAAATTAAAGACAAATTGTTTCTAAGCGAGGAAAGTGTTACGTTTCAAGAAGCGGAGAAACAGGCGAAGACGTACGAAACACTAGAAGCCACTAGATCACATCAAATAGCCAATGATCAAGCGGATTTTTTCTACCGACGTGTCAATAACCAAAACCCCGGAGCAGCATCAACTTCTCGAAAAAGTGAGACGGCCGTAAAACCAGAGCCTTTGGACGTACATCTGGTAGGGAAAGGTAAACGTTTCAACAACCAGCAAGGTAAGAAGTCTAAATTTAGTAATTGGGACAAAGACGTAAACACTAAGTGTAGAGTATGTGGGAAAAATTCACATGCATCTACAGCGTGTAATTACAAAAACTATCATTGCCACAAATGTGGTAGAAAAGGACACTTACAGAGTGTTTGCGCCAACAAAAACATTCAACCACGGAAAACCGCAAACTCTCATTTTGTGGACGTAGACGATGACCTGGACACATTGTACAGTTTAGACATTAACAATCAATTTTTGTTACCCATTCGCACTATTAAAGACACAGAGAGTGGCGAACCAATTTTAGTTGATGCGTGTTTAAATAATGTGTATTTGCAATTTGAACTGGATACGGGTTCCGCGGTATCTGCAATGAACGAGTTTTTATTTGATACACTTTTTCCAGACGAAATTTTGGAAAGAACGAAAATTAAATTAAAAGGTTACAGTGGTGAAATTATTACCTACTCCACTAGGTGTCGCGTCAATGACAATCACATGCTCAAACAATAGGCATCCAATAAATATTTTTGTAATTAAGTATGGTGGACCACCAATTTTGGGACGTGATTGGTTTTGTAAAAATCAGCAAAATTTTAAAGTAATTAATAATGTGAACCTGTTTGGCGGCGACGTGGAGAAACTAATTTATAAATACCCTCAAGTATTTAATAATAAATTAGGCACTTTTACGGAAGCAGTGGTCGATTTAAAACTTAAAATAGGGACTGAACCCAAATTTTTTAAACCCCGTCCACTTCCCTTCTCGTTAAAAGAAAAGGTGGAACGCGAAATTAATAGGCTAGTGTCTGAAAACGTCCTATCTCCAATAGTCATGAGCGAATGGGGAACACCTATCGTCCCGGTATTGAAGAGAGATGGATCTGTCCGAATATGTGGTGATTATAAAATCACACTAAATCCATATTTGAAAAATGTGAGCTACCCTCTACCCAGAATCGAGGACTTATTTTCCAAATTAGCGGGTGGTAAATATTTTACCAAAATTGATTTAAGTTCGGCTTATCAACAAATTTTATTAAGCGAACAGGCCAAATCGTTATCAACCATAAGTACACACTTGGGTTTATTTGCGTATAACCGAATGCCGTATGGAATTAAAACAGCTCCATCCATTTTTCAATTAATAATGGAGAAAGTTTTAATTGGGTTGGAAGGCGTTACGTGTTTCCTTGACGATATCTTAATCGCGGGAAGAAATAAGGAAGAACATCTTCTTAGAATAGATTTGGTGCTTAATAAATTAGAGAAGTATGGATTAACAGTGCGAAGAGAAAAATGCAATTTTTTTCAAAAATCTGTTAATTACTTAGGGTTTGTAATAGATGAAGAAGGGCTCAGACCTTCTACTGAAAAGGTAGATGCATTACTAAAAGCTATACCTCCTAGAAATAAATCGGAATTAAAGTCAGTATTAGGAATGTTTAATTATTATCGTGCTTTTATTCCAAATTTTGCCAGTATGTGTGAACCACTTTATAGGTTGTTAAAAGACGAAAGTTCTTGGATTTGGAATAAAACCTGCGATCAAGCATTTGAGACTTTGAAGAAAACGATATCTTCTAAACATGTATTAGCACACTACGACTCTGCAGTTCCTGTAAAGTTGACAGTGGACGCTTCTTCAACCGCAGTGGGTGCAATTTTGACACACCGATACGAAAATGGAAAAGAAAGGCCAATAGCTTTTGCGTCTAAAATTTTGACAACCACTCAGAGGGCTTATTCTCAAATAGATAAAGAAGCTTATAGCATAATTTTTGGTGTATCAAAATTTACGCAGTACCTGTATGGTCGTCATTTTGTATTAGTCACCGATCATAAACCTCTTTTGTCGATTTTTGGGCCAAAGAAAGGTATTCCGATAATGGCAGCAAACCGTTTACAACGATATGCTGTATTTTTGTCAGCGTTTGATTACACCATTGAATACGTTAAATCGGATAAAAATGTAGCAGATTGTTTATCTAGATTGATTGAAGACAATCAAACCGAGATGAAAAATTACTTGGACGACGACGACGAAAACTTTACCTACTTAAATTTAATAGAAAAACAAGATATTTTTCGGCTTGATAAGAAAGTTATTCAAGAGGAAACTAGGAACGACGAAATATTGCGAAAGGTATTCGAATTTGCGTCACAAGGTTGGCCAAGTGACTGCAAAGAAGAGGAACTGAAACCTTATTATATTAGGCGAGACCAAATTACAATAGAAGATAACCTATTGATGTGGGGACATCGGTTAATCATACCATCACGTTGCAGGAAAGAAGTTTTAAAAGAGATACATTCGACACACATGGGAATAGTTAAGAGTAAATCATTAACTAGATCATTTGTATGGTGGCCTTCGTGCGATAAAAACGTCGAAGAATTTTGCAAAAATTGTTTAGCTTGCTCTAAACACAGAAACAGTCCGCCGAAAGCTGAAGTGATTGAGTGGCCAAAAACTGAACAGCCGTGGGAAAGGGTGCATATTGATTTTTTTGGTCCACTGCATAATAAAATGTTCATGATTGTGGTAGATTCCCATTCGAAGTGGATAGAAGTTGTTTATATGAAGAACATTACTTCGGAAAATACAGTAGATAAGCTACGAGAAATATTTAGTCGGTGGGGATTGCCAAAGATCGTAGTAACTGATAACGGACGTTCATTCGTGTCGGAATGTTTCAAGCATTTTCTATATATGAATGGAATTCAGCATATTACACCACCACCATATCATCCTGCCACAAATGGGTTAGCAGAGGTTTCGGTACGTACTGTAAAAACTCATATATTAAGGGCCATGGAAGAAAGGAATTCCACAGATCTTTTTGCGGCATTAAACCGTTTCCTATTGCACTACAGGAACAGCATTCACAGTAGTACGGGTGTTACTCCAGCTGAACTCTTGATAGGAAGAAAGCTACGCATGCGATTGGACCTCATTTTACCGGAAGAGCAGCTGAAGCGGCAGCATTTACGTAAAGAGGAACGAGGGAGAGATCCGAAGAGACTAACAAGAAACAGTGCGGAAGTGAAACGTAATAATGTGAGTGCGAGAGGCAATTTTAAAAAAGGTGATCGTGTTTTTGTGCGCGATTATCGACGTGCTAAACCGAGTTGGGTACCTGCAGAAATTGTAGAACAAAACGGACCTCGAAACTATAAGACATTAACTAACGAAAACCTTATCTGGAGAAGACATTCGGATCAAATAATCAAAGGACCTTCTTACGATGATGACGATTTATTAGATTATTATTCACGTCCTTTGACTGTTGATTCAAATGCAACTATTGTTAAAAATGTTGATGATGTTGTAGTAGAGGAATCTGCAGTTGGAAAGGCTAGTTCTCCGGAACCAATTAGGGAAGCTGAAACAATTGCAGATGATTTTGTAGTAACTAACTCTAGAAGTATGTTGCGCCCAACCAGAAACAGAAAACCTCCTGACTGGTTCGCAATAAAATAACTTATGTTATGTGAGGGAGGAATGATATGTATTTGGGAAATTGTTATCTGATAGCAGACTTGCACCAGTCGCGTAATGCAAGTCAAAGAGCTCACGCGTTTCTTTAATGTAATAGTTTTGCAATAAATGTATTTCAGTATCCTTCCGTTATATGTGTATATATCCAGGATACCTAAATACAAAACAAGAGTATTTTGTTAACGTAAGGTGTACACAACTGAAAAGTGTAGGAAACATTTCAAATGCAGACCACGTTAAAACGCACTCACAGAAAAAAATTACAAAATCGGCTATACCAAATACTTGGTATAATAATTGTGAACAAAATTCATTCGTTTGTTGTCTAGCATAGTCACCGTCAACACGGCCATTGAATTATTATACGAGTACATTGTAAACATACGAAAATCTGTGGTACATCGAACTATAGTAAATCTAATCACGAACTTTAATACTAAAAGTGGAATATTTTAATAAATTAGTACCACATTTTTATATTTATATAGCGAATTATACAGGCTGTTTCACGTAAACCGTTACCTAAAAGTATTCAGACTTCTATTAATAATTTAAATCTGAAAATTTGGGATTAGTTTTGGTAACATTCTTATGCATTACCTACATTAAAAATCCCTAACTCAAATTATTTCATTTCCTGGTGGGCACCTTTTAAATAGGTAAGTGCAGCACTTGTAGAGTCAGATGTAGCAATCACGACAAACGACGAATAAGTAAGCAAAGAGGCGAAAAGCTTTAATAATTTAGTGTAGTTTACTTGAACCCACTAAAGATCTAGATAAAACAAAGACGGACCAAAATTTGATTGCGTGAGCTGCGCACAGACGGAATATTTCGCCTTTATCTCACCACAGCAGAAATGAAGTTATCAGCGTTAATGAAATAAAACATTTTGTAACTTTATCAGAGAGAGAATAACAAACTCGAAACAAGTTTAAACGCCCCCCACTTACATAAAAATCAATCAACCCTCCCAAACTGGAATTCATGTTGGCAACATCCCAAGATTCTCGATTTGGTTTTCACTTAAAATGTTTAACAGATCTCTTCCGATCACGTTTTTATCTGACGGGGACGTTTCCGTTTTCCAGTATTAATTGTCGCATTTCAACCGATCCTTAGTTTAACTGTACGCGACATATAAATTGCGAGGGCCATATTCATTTCCTAGCTTTATTAATGATCTAAATAATGCAGGAATGGAATAGACGCGCGAGGAATACATTTACAAAACTGATGTATATTTTTTGCAGTTGAGACGATGTCGATATTTATAAAAATTAAAACTTGCTGCATAAAGACCACAAGGATTCATCTAATTATCATTGAGTAAATTCTACAGATTACGTATAAGGTATATGCATCATAAAGAACTTTTCCGGTTTCCCAATAATAATGATAAAACGAGAAAGGAAAGAGGCATTTCCGATTTCGAAAATAACGAAATTGTCTAGTTTTTAAACTCAATTCAACTCAAGCGACTTAAAAACCTCGTCGTATTATCGTTTCGAAATTTCCAATTAAATTTTACATTTTATAACTGCATGCTCGTCGTGTACCTATTTATGCCAGTCACTCAACTTTTGCAAATAAAAAATTTGAGGAAGATTTTACAATTTATTGTCGATTACGATCGTATTTATTTTTCTTAATTCAGCTACAGTATTCAAATCTTCCACCAGAAGTCTAATTACAATCGAAATGGAGATCAGCTACTGTCTTAAATTAAATTTCTACAACTCCCTCCTTGAAGTTAAATTTAATATTTAAACCGATCTTGCCTCTGTTTTCTTGCCATAAATGGAATTTATTTCGTAACATCTAATCTGTTGAACGGCATACTTAACCTGAAAATTCGGAACGGACAAGTCTTTTCAGGTCCCTCATTTCCGTAACAGTCCCCATAAAAACTCTTCTTTAGCATAATTATTTGCGAACGCACATTGGAGAGCACATGAGTTTGAATAAATTACCACTTACCTCCAGCACGACCATAAAGCTCAATTGGATCACGTGGACATGCAAGGTATCATTAACATTTACATAATTTAGTTAGGTGCAGTTAAAATATCGATTATTTGCACATACCTTACCTTGGATGTAGATCGTGCATTAGTTATAGTAGTAGTACCTAGTAGTTCTATAAAAAGATCGTATACTTGGAAAATAAACCTACTTTGCTTCGACACTATTCTTAAGATGGCGACTCCTTGAAATCTTTCCAACAAATTGTTTTTTAAGAAATATATCGATTGGTGATGTCAAAACACGCTTAAAAAAATGCACTTTATGTGCAAGAGTTGTGCACAATTTATACTTGTTTTAAATGGTTCAACCATTGAGTAATTATAATATAATTATAATTATCCTTCACTCAACGGTTCAACGTCTTGTGAGCTATTAAATTGGTTGTAACGTTAGGTTAATTTTTCTTCAAACGGAATGCAATTTTTGTAAAAATGGAGAGTAAATGTTACGCAAAAAAGAGTAAACAAAGGGGTGGTATCAAAACATCAACTTCCATTTAAACTGTTGAAGCTTTGTTTGTCTTTGTAGAGCGCATCGTTAAATTAAATTTTTATCCAATTTAATTATTGTAAGCAAACATGCGTTTTAACAATTTTTATCTTCCGAAAATGTTTACGTAGCTTTGGTACACCAATTAACCGCTAGGAGTTTGATATCTAATTACTATTTTCTTTGATACGCTTATACCTTTGAGTTCCAATTAATATCGCTGTCGCTTGCTTTAGATCTTACGTGCCCTTACGGTACCTACCCTTAACACAGCTGATTATACTCCTTGCGTCGACTTCCCGCTTTGCGTAACACTGACGCTGTTTCTTAACCTTTAATTTAGACGCGTACTTTCCGCAGGGAATTTGAGAAGACTTCGATCAATTTCATATTTTTATTTCTTATTAAGTTCTAGGGCGGTTGCTAATAACTTTTTAAGTAATTAAAGAATGTTTTTGTTTCCTTTTCATCATCGTCCACTCTATCTCTTTTAATTTACGCAATTCTTCCGCATCGCATCCCATACTGTCGCAGTCAATTCCATTTTCTCGCTTATTTCAGAAAAAAAATTGCGGAAGCCCATGACGCCAGTTCGATCTTGGAAAACATCTGCGGTTAAGTTATGCTTTACATATACTTTCTTTATTGAATCGATTTCGGGTTAAAACGAAAATTGCCATTCGACCTCGATGGGCGCTTAACAAATTCAAAGCATGTAAAGCATTAGCAAAGTAAGGAGTGTAATAACAAGCGGTCGTAACTTTTACTTTCTTCCACATTTTAGGAGCTTAAGTGAATGTGTCATTGGGATTTCGGTCGTAAATAACGTTTTCCGAACAATTTTTACGTATAGGGAACGCATGATGCAAGCGGATTTTTTTACTACTAACGTACAGGGTGCTAATTTCGTCGATTAAAAATCTTCAGCGTTTTTGTAAATGTAAATTCTCATAGGTGCAGTCATTTTAGTAGACAGAAAACCCGATTCGGCTCGAAGGACCGCGGCTCCACTCTTTAGTTCTGCTGAAAAATGCTTCTGACAGAGACTAGATACTTCACGCCATTTTTCTCGACGTTGCGTTTTGCTAATGGGACTTTGAAACTATACATAGGCAATGGCACAGAATTCGCGTTTGTAAATGCACTTCTGAGATTCTGCGGAGAATCTTTGAAAAACCTTTCCATATCATGAAACATTTGCAAAAAATCTGCAACCTGGAGCCTATTTCATAAAGCTACTGTGCAACTTTTCACTTGTCATTTTGCAATTTTTAGATAATATTTTGGCCCATAAAGACTTTTGACGCGATATAACACTTCAAATATGTAAAGTAATATTTTATGAAACAGATAATCTTTGCATTTCGAAATTATGCAAATGCAAAGTGACAAGTGAAAAGTTGCCAAGTAGCTTTATGAAATAGGCCCCTGGTCTGCGATACACACAAATTTCTACGTCAAAACCGGATTGGAAAATGCAATCTCTTGGTCGTAGTCGAGCATCAAATCCCGTTGATCAAGCTTACGGACAAGCCAAGTTGCATTTTTAGGTTTTTTTTTGTGAACTCTAAAACCATAAGAGCACAAATAGCACAAAAGCAACACAACATTGAGGAACGAAAAGATTTCAAAATTAAACCTGACGAAACCTAAATTGGTAGTTTTTATTGTTTTCATCTGTCCGTTGGGTTTCCCTGATAATTCAGACATCGTTATGTCAACGTCATGTTGTTTACATCTGAATTGCATAATAAAATTAGCGTGGGCTACTACCTTTTTGATAGCTATTTTAAATAGCTATTCAAAATTAATGTGGTAACGAAGAACTAAGTTCGTCTTAGTTTACCTACATCAAAACTGATGCAAATAAATGTTTACTTAAAGCTCATAGAAAAAGCAAAATCAATAGAGCAGGTAGTAATAAAAACGATACTAATGGCCTTCGTGTCATTATTTAACTGTATCGTATCGTTAATATTTAATTTCACAAGTATTTATTAGTAACAACGGGAAACATTCGTATAATTTGGGTTAATAATATAATAACTTTTAGTAGAGCACGTTTCATTAATTTGTCATTCGAAGTACGACAATTACTAATTAAAATATAGTATCGTTCGAGCAAAAGAAACCTTTTTTTTTTCGGTTTGTATGCGACGAATAGAAGATTTTACGACCGTTTGGTTACCGCAGTCTATAGACTTTTCAGTTCAAATCAGGTCCCTTTACAACCGAAAATAAATAGAAATATAATGAGAAGCACACGATACGTCGTTTCCGTATAACGTGTTCTCGTGCTCCACTTCCGATTTTGCTACATCTGTATGATACAAGGCCCTACTTAGAGATGCACAGATATTTCGAGGGCTGGGATGGGATGTCACATAATTCGAGATATTTTACTGTCGTGTCGAAGAATTTTGCACGAAGACAGATCAAATTTTATTAACAGACGTAATAGAGTCAATGTATTTTCATATTAAAAATTCGAAAATACGTTTCTGGAATTCAGATAAAAACTAATTTTGCATTTTTCACATGTAACTTATGATATTTTTCTCACTACTATACTAACGTAGGTAAATCAACGTTTCCGTAACGGTGAGAGATACAGTGGAGGTAAATGGGTTCAAAGTTGTCCCTGTTTGTGACTAAAAAAACGCATTCGAATTTTTGTTTAATCTGAAAATAACTGAGATATCATCGAAAAACTAAAAATGTCAAATTTAGTTTTCATTTTCCCTAGCTTAGAACGATCGGAAATGGACGGTTCCCCTTGGGCCTTGGCACCTTCTAATACGGACACGTTTTTCGTATAATTGAATCTGGTATCCGAATTTCCATAACACCCTAGACGTGGAAGCTACATACTACTTTCTTTATTTCTTATATGAACACCATATTGGATTTTTACGGATAATGTAAGACTAATAAACCTTTTACACTAGGCGGCTAAGCAGCGATCTAGTAGCGCTGTCTAGATGCACGTCGCACCTGCCGCCATACCATGGTTTGAGGTTTAATCTACTACTATCCAATCATCAAACATCGTCAAACGAATTGTAGACTGCTTTTAGCTTCGTTCAATCTGTTTGGAAAATTTGTTAGGCTGTTAAAATTTGGTGACAAAAGAAAAAGTTTCGGTTTCCGGTTAATATATCCTAAAATCAATCAAATTTGTTGTTTTGATGATAGATTGAAGGGATCATTACAGTAGCCACCTCCTTTCTTAATGCACATTTTCTGCAAGATTGTGTACTTTGTACTGGGCCGCGATTAACCCTTTTAAGATTACATTCCGGCCGGTGGTGTTTAGGTAATTCAGAGGCGATACAAAGCTCCGGGAATCTAATCTAAACAATGGACTGAAACAGTGGAGTGAGAGTGTAATTAGTAATCGGTTACCGCAGGACAAAAAGGGAGAACAATGCACGGAAACGTGAGCGGTTTATATTAGCGAGAGTATAATAAGGAGCACGACAATGAATTTCTCAAGAAGCGAGACCTATACGTAACCCAAAATAATCAAGAGTTGATGAATGTTTTTAAAGTTCCAATACGTTTTGTCACAAGTTACCATTTCTTTTGACGAATTTTGCTAAAAGATTGTAACAAAGTAATTATATATCCATCCGTTTATATTGTCATATTTTATCTTCTCTTATTTTGCCATCTCTTCCTGTAGACTGATCTTGAACTGAACCGCAGTCAACAATTTTACTTTTGACGTTCGCTCTTAGCGACCCAACTTCTGCTTTGTGGTTTGTTGCCTCTCTACAGTTTAATCCTTTATTTCTTTTCTTCTGTTTAACGAAGATGTTTGATTAACAATTTTATCAGCTCCATTAATTGTCTTTTATCGCCTTTGCCTTCACATTTTATCAAGTGATGACTATTGCTAGCCGGGCGTCCAATATCGATGGGATTGCACGACTAGCTTTGCCATAATTCAAGATGGAGATTGGGGAAAGTTCAAAATTTTACGAAGATCTGAGCAGACATGGCAGTAAAAGGCAGAGAGAAATGATTCATCTTTGTGTAGAGGAAGGTTTAGTATTAACATACCGTTTTTGTGGGGTACGTATACGCCTACTGCTGTCAATAAAATATTCGTAAGGGTAGCGTTTCGAATTCGGTTTTAATTTATTTAAGCATTAGTTAATTTAATATGCGTCCCCTTTTTAATCAGCCCTTCCACCTACTTAGACAGTTGATGCTTCCGAAAAGTTTTAATATCACGACGAATGCAATAAAGAAGATTATTTTAATGGTTTTAAAATAAAGCTCCTCGAAATGAAAACACTTAATTTGTGTACGTATGTCAACTGTTTTCTGTACCGAGATTTTATGAAAAGTCATAATTATAGTGAGTTCAATAAGACTCGGGTCCTGAAAGTTTCTAACTAACATCGACTTAAAAAAAATATACAAAACTGTATGATGCGCGAATTTACATCGTTCTTCCAGTTGAGTTTTTGCCCTCTAAAGAAGAGAATGAAAAAAAATGTTCAAATCCTCTTTCGTGAATCTTTTGAATAAGATTTTTGTTCTCAAGGCGGCGTAATTACAGGTATTTGTGTTGAATTAGTAATTTCATCTAAATTCAAAACCTTCCCAAAAGATATTCGAATCTACGGTAGCTTGGTTATTCTCTAAGATAATTTATGTGTCTTAATTGCCTAAAGAAATTCGATAAATATTCGTTATTTGTATATTTGAAATGGGATTGAAATTAAATTTCTCCGTTTTTATTATTGGCGAATGCAGTGCAACGTTTGTGTCGTAATTCTTTCATCTCAAACCGATATCTTACAAACTAACGAATTACTATTTTCTATTGTGCTTCCATTCTGCTCCCGCCAATAAACGTCTTATGATATTGATTGATGCACGGGTTCGATTCTCAAACTTATGGAATCTTCCAAAATCGTTTTTCATATAGTGAAGGGTACCTTTGAAGGTTTTAAATTTGTTGGTCTCGCTGTTATAAAGTGTATTATTATAGAAATGAGTGTGTGGCTGAATACGAAACAACCTCGGAATTTATTAGTGCCTATCAATTCTAGATTGAAGTTAGTTTAAATTGGGTGATACTTGCTAAGAAGTAAATGCATCCGGTAGGTTACAAAAAAAGGGAGTTGAAAGTTGAAACATTAAATCAACTCAAAATTTGTCGTCCGTCAATATCATTGCGTCATAGTTACTGACTTCCCCCTCCCTCCCCCTAAATAATTGCCGCAAAAAATGTTTTATCTAAGAAAATGCATTTTTGTTGTGATAAAATATTTGTGGCCTACCATACTTGCCCGGACTAGACTAATTGCGGGCAATATTAAGATCTTTTTGAGTCTGCTTGTTTCCTAAGCTGCAGATCGGAAGTGTTTCGTTGAATAATTTTTTCGCTCCTTATAGATCTGCACACAAGGCTGTTTGTAATCTCTAATTTTTTTTCTCAAATGTAACTCTATGTCCGTTTGTTTGTCGTATTATTTTTTACTGAAGGAATACCATTGATCCGGCATTTTGGGAATTTCAGTAACGGTATTGTAGGCTAAATGTTTTCCTCCGCCTATTTTACTATCTTTCAATGTCTTCGGCTACTTTTTACAGGAACGCACGATTGTAATGTTGGAAATCAATGTACTTTCAATCAAGTAAGGAAACTGCTCCTTGTTAATAGATTAGATATTCTGTTAAAGAGCATTTCCGACGGAATTAACCGAAGCATAGTTACACATACTAGAACTCAATAACGTAATTATACGTCTAGTGTGCAGTATACAAAATCCGATTGGGGTATTATTAAAAAGTAAAAACGCGTCTATTTCCCAGACTATTAGCGGCAAGGACTTTGAATCGCTCTCTGTACTGTAAAATATATCTGTTGCAGTGTTTGGAGCAACCCATTTTAAATTATACCTATTGATCGCAAAATAATGACTAAAGTGTAACGAATACCAAAATGTTCTATGAATATCTCGTCCTTATTGACTTTTCTTGTTAAAATTTGCTGTGCAAAATGTCGCTACTTATATTAAAATTGATTTTTCTTTTTCTGGTAAGGCCAACACTTTACCTCGCCCTTGATATTTAATCTGAGAACAGGTAGGAGTCATTATAATGTTTTCTTTCCCTGCTGTATCGTCATGTATACTGCGTTGAGAACTAAAACGGAACAAGTGAAAGATAAGTTTCGGATCTTAATCAACCACGACAAAGAGAGATATCAAGTACGATCTATATGTGGTACCCTCGAGGGTGAATAGGCGTTACAAATTCACCAAAGCTCAACGCGTATCAATGTATCAAAGGGCATATAAAATTATCGTTTAGAAAACCTTCTATTTATATTTATACATAATATCTTCAATCTTAATTTGACAGGCTAATATTACTCGTAGTTATCTTGAATGGTTCGTTTTTTCCGAACAAATGCACAGCGTATTGCTAAATGAACCAAAATTATGATCCGTTCACCGATTTTAGTATGTAGTGTATTTCTATTTTGCTTAACAGCAACGTGTCGTGTACTTCTTGTTATTGCTACCCCAGCGCACCCTGTTGGTTAAAGTTTATGTTGGGAAGTTTAATTAGATTAATCCTTTCAATTAAAATTTTTATGTTCGCTTATACACTCTCAGGGGACAACGTTTGGGATCATTGAGTTTTGGTCTCATAAAAGAAATTCCATTTTAGTTTTGTTTGCACTGTGTAATTGATGTAAACGGCCGGGAAATGGAAAGCATTTTAAAAACATTGCTCATTTCTACGTTAATGCAGAGGCCGATCAAATTTCATGCGCAACTTAGGGATCTCGTGCGAATTATTTGAAAAGATTCCGCTCCAAAATAAATAAGGTTACAAAATTAAAACGCAAATGGGCTTTTTGATTGTATTATTCTCTTAATTAGGGACATTTCATACTGTCCCCAACCAATCGTATCACCAAAGTTGAATATTTTAAAACGGAAACGGTGTCGGATTAATGTGGATAATTGTAGAATGTAGAATGTCGATGCTTAATTCGACAAAAAGAATTACCCGATGTACTTGATTTTTTTAAAGCATTAAATGTAATAATAAGCTTTAAATTCCTTCGCTAGTTGAGCGGAGCGTATTTTACAATATTTTAGTTCGTTGTCGTGACTACGGCACTGGAAACATAAATACTTAAATAAGTTAGTAGTATAACATATTCCACCAGTGTCAGCGTAACATTTTAAATCTAGTCGGCATTGGCGTGCAAGTCGGGAAGTACTTTGCCGACCTCGACGAGGTTCACAAAAGATGTTAAACAATTGCTCACTTGCAATTGACATATCACATACAGAGTGTCAATTTTAAAACTTGCAGTCGGCCATATTTTCAAAACCAAAGAAGATATTGAAAATCGCACAAAACCGTTTCAGAGGTATCGAGGGGGAACCAAAATAACGTTATGAGTGACAACTTCCCACTCCCTTAACCCCCCAGCCCTCCCTCTTCAAAAATCCCAAATGGCAACCCCAAACTTGCGGCACATCGTTGGAAAGCTACTGAAAAACGCTTTCCAGTGGTACCAATACAGTCAATATTCATTAAGACAATTTAACAAAAATTTAATAATTTACAAAAAAAAACTACATGTTGACATTGAGGGATTTATGGCAAATTGGCCAAGAACTTCAACCTGTGCTGCTTCATTAAGCAATCTTGGCTGCTTTCTGTTTTTATTGACTTACAGTACTGCTGAACGTGTGGAAATAATATTCATTTATGGCTCCGAAAATCGATCATCTTTTAGAACAGCTAGAACGTTCAATGAGAGACATCCCGGAAGAAATGTAAGCCATGTGTAGCCATCTTAAATAGATACAAATTCTGGGGTCCCACATCTTTAGATAGATATGGCGTCATGATCCTGTTCATTCTTTAGGGGATAGCGGATCTGAATGTAATTTCAGTGAAAGACCAGACTCGCTGAATACCTCACTAGTATACCTCTGCAACAGTGGCAGCGTTTTGATTTGGAGGACATATCCTTTGGTCCATTTACTAAATGAGTACGTCGCTACCAGAATATATTTATTTCCATTCTCGTTGTCCATATTTTATATGATCTCGTTCTTTTTCGATTTTATTTCGATTACTTACGGGTGTCTTTTTTTACCTCCCGCAGTTCACAGTTTTCTGGTGCCGTTTTCATTTCTTGTTCCCTGTGTAATTGAGATACTATTTCATTCATTTCTACAATAATGAAATTTATCGCTACTCGACCGTTTAAGAAAGTAATTCCACAATTAGCAAATTGTAACGTCTTAATTTTATATAACAAATTTAAATTAGGTACACAACAGTTAAACTTAACAAAAGTATAGGTATAGGTAATTTATTCAAACAATGATTCAGTATGTTTATAAAACTTTAACATTCGTTTTATTACGTCGACCAAAATCATTTTCGTGAGTACTTGAGGTATTTTAAAATTGGTTTGCTATGGAGAAAACTTCTTAGAAAACATCCCCACAACTTTCGACGAACTTCAAGTTTTTACTTCCTTCACCAATTTGTCGAAGCTTTCGTCCTCAAATCGGTCTTATTACATATTTATTATATTTTTATTTTGTATTCATAAGGGTTTTCTTTAACAACTTTTCTCCGTTTTCTCAATGTTTGATAACATCTTTCGTAAATAAACGAATAGGTTTTTTTCCGTGAAATAGATTAAAAGACGCCTTTCCTAAAATTTAAACTTTGCGTTATTTCTATACGCATGAAAGAAATGTCGAGTACACTTTTCGAATACTTATAAAGAAATGTTATATTCACATGATGATATAAGAAAGATTGTCAAAGGCGCGTTTGTATGTGCGCTTATGTGTATAACAAAAAATTCGCTATCCCACCCGAGAAAATATTAATTTAAAATATTCGAAAAGTCTAGATAAATTGAAGTCTGAATACAATAGTTTTCATTTTCCGCCTTTTCGATCAGCAAATATTGAAATAGAACTCCAATATGTAAGGATTTGCCGAGATGTAAAAGATTAAATTAACTCGAGATTATTTCGATATGTATTTTGTTTTTCCACTCTTTTCTCATTACTTTCTACATACTTATATGGTTAACATTTGTAATTGATACAACATATAAACATGTATTTTAACTAGGTTTTAGTAATATTGAAGCATGTTTTTCCCCATTGTGGTTCTGAGAACCTTGTTTTAACTAAGCTCTACGTTATCACATTATTGATCAGTGCCTTTTTTGACAATATACAACAAAAATTTGAATTTGGAAGAAGGGTGATTTAAAGTTGTATAAAAATACTGATTAGGGTCTTATTATAAGCAACACATATTTACGTTCGTCTTGACTTGTCACCTGTTTGGCCTCCAAGTTCGATTTCGATACCGACATGTTAACACTTTTTTGAAAGCTTGTCTGAACACTTTGTTGAAGATTGTGTAGAAGATCGGATTGACCATTGAACTTGCGTATCCGAGCCAGGTCACAAATTGAAAGACGGAGTCGTCGATGCGACTTTCGCACTCTTCGCATATTATCGGTAGTAAGTTTAAAACAAAAAATGGCGACCATAGTATGACGAACGTAAAAAAAACCACACCAAGCACTTTGGTCGCTTTCTGTTCGAGACGTATAATCCGTCCGTGCCGAGAGGAATTTCGCGAAATCACGCTCGAGTTTCGACTATGATGAGTTCGAATGGGGGTGCTTCGTATACTGCCTCCGTTGCTGTAGGTGTATCGTTGTAAGCAAGGCGACGATGGATTCTTTTTGCGGTCTTGCAGCCCAGGACTCCTGCTTGAGGGGTATCGCGTCGTGGCGGATCGTCGTAGCAAAGGCGTGCGGGGACTTGAAGTTACTGAGCTACGCGTATTTCCGAAACTGGAGCCTCGTCGTGACGATCGCTTTCCCGCCTCCCACGTCACCAAAACTGTACTGGGGGTGTTTTTCATCGTCGATTGCTTCTTATTTAAATAGGGTAATGAGGATTTGTGTTCTTCAACGTCGAGTTGATCGGATGATACTATTTTCACTTCGGTCGTTTTCGGTACCGGAGATTTATCTCCGAAGTACGGACACGTGCATGGCGGCGGTAAGGGGTACGACACACTTTCGGACGTTTCCGACATACTGATGACCTCGACATCTCGCGTTCTTGATTCGTGAAAACTTGACCCTCGTCTTCGCCATCGTGGGTACGGAGATTCGTCCCTCGTATCTCCTTCGTGAAACGTCGAAGCTCGTCTTCTTTTTATCGTCCATGGTGACGATTGGTCGTGACTGAGAGACGAATGTGACCCCGATAGACTGTCCATACTACGATTTTCGGAACTGCAACAAATTTTATAATAGATTGTATAATTGTTATCGCCCTAAATTTAAAAATGAATTTTTTTCAAACGAGAAGCGTAAGTATTTATTATTTTATATTTAATTTCGCGTTATTTAGCTGGGGAATGATCTTCTATAATTTCGTCTCACCTACGCCTACCTATTCTGTTGCTTCATATATGCTTAACATCACGGTGCTAATAAAGTGAATTTGATAGTAGGTGTTCTATCTATGTCCTTTTCAGCTTCACGTAGTTGAAGTTTGCTTGTCGAATGTATGAAGGATTGACCGCATTGAAATTCATTTTAATTAAACGAATGAGCTAGTATAATGTCAAACAATTAATTAATTTTGTCCCTTTCCTACTTTATGCACGAGGGTATGCATATTTTATTAATTGAAGTGTGGCTGAGCGTTAATGGAAAAGACTGTTCAAATTGCGGTATAGTCTACATGAATTAATCCGATATCGTAATAAGACGAAATTAAGAAAAACATAATTTATGATTGATGTGTGAACGTCTCATTTGTATTGATTGATGTCAATTATTGTTAGTATCGCGTAAAAGGATATGGAAATGAAATTGAAGCTAGGTCAAGGATGTGTCCCTCGGCCTACGCTCTTAATCCGTTCAAATGTCACATTAATCCTATTCGTTTCGTTACAGTGGTTCCCGAATTAAGGTTGGATGCGCTTCAGTTATATTAAGATATGGATTGTGATGGCGTCCGCATACCTAGTTTTAGATGCACCCTGTTGATGGATTGAAAGTGTATTCACATCGGATGATGTGGCTGCTTCGAGACCTCTCGATAATTTGAGCATTTCCGCGCCGAATTGTCCCAAAGCCGACATGGCACAAGGTGTAGGTTCAGTTTCTTGGATCCACAACTCGTGCGTGTCGATCGTTGTTAATTCCGTGTCCGTTGATGTGGCCGAGTGACCGTGCTGAGGGGTCATCGGACGAGCTTTTGTCGGATTTAGTAGTCGTCGCCATGTGCATTTGCGATCTGGAAAAGGAAATTGAGATTTGTTCGTGGATGCAGTTACTGCTTACCCAAAGCTGGCGGTCCTCCTAACCATCCACTCGACCATCCCGTTGTTCCAACGTTCTGTCTTTGTTGTGCCAATAGCCGAACGGTGAGCGCGTATGTCGCGAGCATCACCAGAAGAGGAACGTAAAAACATACGATGGATCCTATAAATTTGTACAGCGGATCCGGTATTTTACATGTTCCGTCCACTAAAACGGAATCTTGATCCTAAAATATTCAACAAATGTAATCGGTATCAGGAATAGTCCAAGAACATACTTTGGAGTACATAAGGCTCAACGGTAGACTCATTGCTATCGAGAGTAGCCAGACGATGATAATTTTGAGCGTTACTCTTTTTTTCGTTTTGTTACGTCCAAACTTCATCGGGTAACTGAGAGAAAGATATCTGTCAACACTTATCGTGCACAGATGCATTATAGACGCCGTACAGAAAAGGACGTCGAGGCAAATCCACGCCAGGCAGTAGATTGAAGGAAGCGGAAAATGCCCTAAAATGCAACAAAAATTAGATGGAATTTCCTAAAAGGAGATTGACTTTATTTCAATTACAGTTCGCAGCATGGCCAGGTAATTAAATTCTAAGCCAAAACTAACTTTGGTTTAATTTGTAATTTAATACACGGGAGTGAGAGAAACTATCTAATTACCCCACATTATGTAAGGGAATTTACTTAATGTTATTTCGCCTTTCTCTCGTTCTTTTCGTAACAAATAATGTTGTCATCCGCAGAGTTTTAATTTAAGTTGCGCCCAAAAAGTTTTACACGTGAATTTTTCTATCTACGGTAATCGAATCTTATTTGTTTCGAAATGGTTTTGATTTACCTACTGCATGCGATCTTCGATTATCATTATAGGGTTACTTGTTCGATTAATTTTTCAATTTGACAACTGTGGGGTGATTACAGCAGTTCTTACGCTTGGGTCGAATGCGAGGTGATTTTTTATATATTGCGCGTACAATAAATAAATCCTTCGGTTATTTCGTAAACGAGTAATAAAAATTTAATCGCGGAGCGGATCGAGAAAATGTAGTTTAAATTCCCAGTATATTTACATGCAAATAGGTACATGTTAAAATTTCGATTCTTCTAACGTCAACCTATTTCCTTGCACAAAAAATCTTTCCAGATACGAATTATTTAAATTAACCTCATCAAAATTACTTCATCGCCAAAAAATAATTATTGTCTGGCTTTAGGTGTTTTATTGCATTAAGTAAACTATTACCGTTTCCACGTAGAAATTAAAATGAGGGAATTTTTCGAACTCGAAAAATTTTGAACTTCCTTATTAGTATCTACGCGTTTTGTTTACTTTTTTTTCCAAAAATCCATAGAGTATGAGAGGACAATCCTTTTCCCATTACTCCAGGAAATCACCTGCGTGTCAGTAACCTATAGGTAGGTACATTGAAACAAAATCAAAATTAGACTTAAATAACCGCAATTGGTTTAAAATAGTTAAGATATGGCTTTCTATTTTCTATAAGGAGACACGCGTTTTTTTATATTCTTTCGCACATTAAAAACGTTCTAACGATTATAAAACGTCGACTGCTCTTCAAAACATCCCCTACACATGAAGTGCGTTTTAAATGGTTAAAGAGCATAATGCGAAAATAGAGTTATGTCGGCAGTTTTATGTGACAGTTTGGAAAACCGTGACAATGAATACAATTTCGCTTTCTCAATAAGTTCGGAACGTTGAAAGGAATTACACGAATAAAATATGCTTTCATGCAAGCCTCTGAAAAGGAGAGGGATTCTGTGAAGACGCGCTTTCGTTGCCATCTTTCTCGTTCCATTTTCCTCGTACGAAAACGAGCACCTTTTCATGTAAATGACTAGAAATATTTTGATAAGAACAAAGCACAAAGAAAAAACAAGTTGTAAATTGAATTCTCCCATATAATGAAATTTATGTCTTTTGTCAGGTTAAATGCTTTTGGATCTTCGCGTGCGGAAAGCAACGCGGACGGTCACTATTTAAACAAAATGAAAATGTTCGCAATGGCGTTTTCATCGACGACGCCCTTCCTTTTTTTGTATTTATGTAAATTACCAACAGCTTCGCTGTTTGACCATAGCCCGTACTGCCATAAATATGGAGCTGTGTTTATCACCTGGACGTGACTTTGGTCAAAAATGGATTGACGCCGCTTTCCATTCAAATTTGCGCATATATACGCTTACCGGATCCGGATGCTTTAATTGTGGTAAATCATCAATGAATGGTAAAAAGTTTAATAATTCTTTTTATATCCATTGTTTCAAGCGTGCGGTACGTCATAAAATAGTCCGCATTAAATATGGTTTACGGTTGCAATATAGACGGAGTTAACTCTTAATTATTGTTCAAGAGTTGAATACTAAAATTACGCGCATGTTTTATCTGATAGGGGTCATTAAGAGTAATTAAGTTTACTAGAAAATGGAAATCCTTTTTATTGTTTTTCTTCGTTTTTACAATCTCGATGTGATTTTTGTTGGGTGTGCGGCATGTTTCATATTCAAAAATCACAAGGGATCATAAAACATACATTTCATAGTGTATGAAATTGTAAATTTTGTGGGTCACCTATCCGGTACACATTTAATTAACGGTTACCTTTATTAGTATCACTGCTTCATGTTGCATGTGACATGATAGTCATTAAGTTGTGAATAAATCACTATTTCGCAACGAGCTTTATGTCAAAAAATAATTACCCGTGATATATCAATTTCCCAAGAGGCGAGAAAAGAGTACTTTTCGCAATATTTAACGCGCCCGATTTTTTTCTTTTATTTGCCCATGCATAACGGCCACTACTCGTATATAGCTATTATTTTTGATTAATTTGTTATCGCGTAAGTGAACGAAAAAATCAAATCGAAATGTATGTAGGTATAAATAACCGCTAACCACTGATGAAATCAATACTTCCATAGCATAGGTAGGTATATGCATGTATATATGTTTTGTGTAGCCTTTAATGTGAATATGTATACAATTTCTGGGAAATTGATTAGGCTCATATTTAAACGCGTTACACTTCTTTTATGATTTTACATAAATTGTATCATTTCGTATATTTACAATATGTAAAGAAGGCAAATATAGATGTGGGATACTCTGCATTTTTATTCACTTGGGGCACTGTCGTTGGGGATGACAGTTTGTTAGAAATTATAGGTCACGAGTTGCACTTGATGATTCAACTCGAATCTGCCCAAATATGTCTGTCTCTAAGAAAAGTACCTAATCGACTTAGCCCAGTTATGAAAGAAAAGCCAAAAACCAAAAAATTCAATATTCGTTGACAATTTATTGTCGAAACGGAAACGCGTTAAACTTTCTAGAAATATATTAGCGGAGATCCTAGACAGACAGACAAAAAATATAAGTAAAACTAATTCCGATTTGTTAGTTTATTTTTTTTGTTAGAGGAAAAACGAACTATGGGACATTGCATATCTAGTGTTTTTTAAATCGAAATGATGCAAGTTCTCTGCTAACGATTTCTAAATTTATTCCCCTTATACACACGGTTCCATAAATGTAATTTGGTGCTGTTGATTATCATATTATGTACCTAAGGCCCCTAATGGTAAGGGCTTGTAATTCATTGTGTCCCAATAATTGAAACAAGATTCGCTTTTTATATTGTAGGTATAAATTAGAGCCATGGAAATGGCTGTTGGTAAAATGACGAGATTATATATTCGTTTTCCGCGGCGCTGCGAATATGTAAATTCGGCTACTCCAGGTTTGGTCCTTTGGAAATTAAAGGAGATATTTCGAGTATCTCGTGTAATTATTATATAAATTCGTCAAGGTTTGCTAATTTCACGTATGAAAACTCGAGTTTTTCATCGTACTTGTACAATTTTTGCCAACCTCAGCTTCTTCGATCTGTTTTAAGGGCGCTTCAACTTCTCACAGAGGGATGCTACGGTTCAATTACTTCATTGTTTTAAATGAATATTAAATCATCTTATTTGCGGATCCGCGAGGAACGAAAATCAACATTTTTCAGATTTTCTCATGGACTACTGTGAGTGCAGACCGCGTTGGTTAATAGAAACCGATACAGTCAAGTTTACGACTTTATATCATCGGTATTAATGAAGTTTTATGATTGCCGTCGTCGATATACCACGGTTGTTTGAGTAATCGCCACCCTGAAATAAAAGTGCGTTTTTTAATATAACTGAAACGTATATTAAAAATGTTGGAGCAGCTGTTTAGGTTTATATTAAATTTTGCTTACATCTCGAAATACGTTTTTCTTTATTCCTGCAGTTCAATTGCCCTAATTCGTAAAGTACATAGATTCCATTTCGCACTCTCAAACGCATGTAGGATCAGTTGTTTTTATTCGAAAAGTAGAATCTGTGCAAAACGTTTGGGATGCAATTAATATTAAGTTGATAATCAGCTTGGGTAAAATTGGAAATTTAATGGGTTTCTCTCATACGCCATCTAATTCCTTTTAATGCCAATTTCATTAAATCTTGTTTATGCGGGTATTAAACCCGAAAATGTTAGACAAAGCTTAAAAGTTATGATTCGATTAAAATCGCACGCATTCTTTATCCGAGCTTTTTCTAACAAGTCGACGTGAAAGTATTCCCGAATTCTGCGTGTTTTCAAATACCAACGCGGTTAAACTTTAAATAAGAAAATTTGATTTCGATAACACAAACTGTCGGTTTTCGAATGATTGATTGTGAAAATGGGGTGTGTGATCAAATTGATTTTTAGACGGTATAACGTTTTTGAGGGGATATAGAGAAACAAAGCTTGTAGCTTTTATACCTGCACCTTTATCTATTTTCGAAAGAGTATTGCTAAGAAAATTGTTTTTTACCGCATTTTTATCCAATACTACCGCTTGGTCGAAAATTCTATATCGATAAACAATTGATTAATTGACCGTGCAGGTATTTTCATTCGATTAATTCGTTTTAATAGTAGGGGAGCTAGCACGAAATCCACTGAACGAGAATGATCAAAATTTTAACCGATGGAGTTCCATTTTGCCCTATCAGAGTATGCTAAAATCGATCGTCTGCCGCCTAAGGTCATACGACTTAAGGCGCTGCGGGTACTTCTTGTGGTACCAATTCTGAAAGGTTGTTTTTCGAAAAAATAAGTTATACACCAAATGAAAACGTTGATAATAGCTCTTAAAAAAATATTTAAAAAAATCCCGCGCATTTGATAACTCCGTAAAAAAACAATTCTTAGTCGGTTTTTCACGAACTTTCTACGGATATAACTAGGTTACGGTGGGATGAATGAAGCTGATTTTTTTTACAGACTGATGATAGGTACTACTAATGACTTAACGGTGTTTCGTTTTTAAATTTTGTCTCTAATTACAAGATTATCTTATTAGCTTAACATGATAAGATATCTTATAATTAGAGAAAAAATTTAAAAAAGAAACACTCTCATAGTCATTGGCTGTACCTATCATTAGTCTGTAAAAATAATCAGCTTCATTCTTCCAACGGTAACCTAGTTATATCCGTACAAATTTCGTGAAAAACCGACTAAGAATTGTTTTTTTACGGAGTTATCAAATGTGCGCGATTTTTTTAAATATTTTTTTAAGAGCTATTATCAACGTTTTCATTTGGTGTATAACTTATTTTTTCGAAAAACAACCTTTCAGAATTGGTACCACAAGAAGTACCCGCAGCGCCTTAAGTCGTATGACCTGAGGCGGCAGACGATCGATTTTAGCATACTCTGATAGGGCAAAATGGAACTCCATCGGTTAAAATTTTGATCATTCTCGTTCAGTGGATTTCGTGCTAGCTCCCCTACTATAAGGATTAGGTACACTTATTCAGATACATCTCCATGTTAAAAACATATTAAATTCCTAATCTTGATTTTTTTACAAATCAAAAAATCTAATTAAAGGTGTCAGTCAGGTCGAGTACCTCTTAACGCATCTCTATAAAACAATTTGTACTTCATCACTTCATCTATCGCTAGCCTAATTTAACTAAAAATCAATTTTTTAGACATCATCGGATATAATAGATCTTTACTTTGTTCCAAAAAATGTTGTAAAATCATTCAACTAAAGCACGAAAAAATAAGAAATTGTGTTTGAAATGGTAACCCTCCTCGTCCTTGAAGTTTAAACTATAAATACTTTCCTCAAAACCTGTTCCTTACCCATAAAATATTAATTAACTCAAAACATGACTAATATGTATGTAATTTATTTAATTTGTTCATATTAGCCTCCCGCGAATATATTGGGGGGGGGGGATATTAACGATTTTTTAGAAGTGTTGTTTTTGACGCATCGTAATTTTTTATAACTCTTTCCTTAGTATAAGTTCCATTACCTACAGTAAAACAATTCTGATTTAGGTTGTGATTAGTCGCCTTATTTAAATTGTCTATGGAGGAGATGTGGTGCTCTTATATTGAAATTGTACTTTTTGTGTACCTATCTCCCACGCGAAACCCTTGACTTCAATCAAATCAAAATTTTATGCAGCGAAATTTTGAAACTTTCCTTTTGCGTTAATGTTTTGGTTGCAATGAAAAGTTAATTATTATCGATGCAATTTATTGTTAACGATTTCCGGTCAATTATACACCGCGACGGATATAAATATGCCTTCTATTTAAAAACTGATTAAATATTTAAAAGTAGTCGCCGGCGATCGATTTCTATATTTTCACTTCCCCAATTTCCTCATGAGGATTTTTAACTTACTACGGACTTTTAGTATTCTCTTGAGTTTACCCACCCGATTTGTTTTCGCTTATAAAAAAAAAACAAAACCTTTCGACTCCTCGCCATGAATGTATCTAAATCGTAATTGGAACTTTGTCTGTATATTTGACCACAGATTCATAAGGGACGAGGACTTAGTGTAGATTTCCCCTTTTCCATTCGATTTCGTTTGTGTCTTCTTCTAGTAGCATTGCGCAATTTAATTGACAGGTGTCAAGCTACGGTGGAGATTCGAGAGTTTTTTTGCTCTTATTAGATTGTCATTGTTATTTGTTCGGATTGATTCGTCTGTTGGTGGAGCTCATGCTGTAATTGCTTTTTTTTGTAAGTCTCTACTTAGAACTGCATTTTCGTACAAATGAAAGAAATTGCCTGTTGCGATATTTAATTTGCTTTTCTACTAAGTACTTGAAATTATGGAATTAGTTACATTTTTATTATTACTTCATTGTACTGTTAAGTGTTATTTTCATAACCGAGATTCTCTGTGATTGTAACCAACATTTTTTCATTTTTTTTATAAATAAAATAACACCTTTTGTACAGTGGTTCTGAATATGAACAGTTTTGTGTCCTACTTATGAATGGTCTAGTTATCCCCAAGACTAATGGCTCGCGAGTGAGATCGGGTTAGTGCAGCCATTCTGAACCTTTTTTTTTCGGGTACATATTTATAATAAGTTATTGCAAGCGGGCCATAACAATAACAATTATAATGAAAAAACAAACGTATACGAATATAGGTGTTTATTCTACACTAGCGTTTTCCACGGCAACTTCACAACATAAAATTTTTATCACTTCAATACTGAAAAAGGCTAAAACAGCCGATGGTTTGGGTGTTTAGAAAGCATTACTAACGGTAACACATGAAAAAATTGTATAGGTACCTAAACAGAAAAGGAAAATGCTTGCCCAGCCATTAATTACCGTTTAAAAGACCAAAACGTATAGAAACAGTTAACAGTAACTAGACGAATGTAATTATCGCATATTGACAAATTGAACGTGCAGGTATATGAATGAGTGTGTCCACATACCGAATAACAACTTTTTTTAAGTGGGTGTCATTTAATTTGCCAAGAGAACGATAATTAACGCATTACCGAAACTATAAATTTCAGTATCCAGAAATTATAACAAAACGAGAAATTACATTCGTGGCGACTTTTGAATGTTAGGGTATTATATGCGTGTAACACGCATTAGTATGCCTCATTTGATTATATGCGTTGTTTTTAAAATTGCATTCGTGACGCTCCCAATATAAACAGTTTTATTACGAAAAGTAAAGCGAATCTGCACACTAAATGCCTCCCTTTATCAAATAAAAATTTTAGGAAAACCATTGGTGCGGAAGAATGCTTAGGAATGCCCACCTATCTCAAGAGAATGACTTCCTTCCTCCTACTACAGCAATATTCATTATTCAAGAGATGTCCTTTTATGTTTAACAAGTAGAGAAGTGCCACCGTTATGGTGAAAGAGCTCTCGTCTTATTCTTAATAATAACGTAGTCTCATTATTCGGTAATAATCAGAGTGAAAACGATTATTAACGTTCCAATTTACGCCTTAATGATTCTTTGTCCGAAGATGTCCGATGTTTTCATTAAAAAGTTCCAATGTCGCAGAAATTCATTCATGAATTGTAACCCAATATTCTACTCTACAATTCAGTTCAATTTCATTTTTTAGCCAATTTTTTAAGAATAAAAAAAATGTGCTATTGTTTGCGTTTTGTCCGTCCGTCCGAACCCACTTCTGCGAAAGAAATTAATTTCTACCAACCATAGGCCTCTTCCTCGACCTCTTATCGTGATCGGGTATATTCCCTTATACCTCAAGAACGGATTGTCGAAAGATGGTACTCACAAAGGGCAATTTGAGACGTCTGCAAGAAATATATCCATTGGTGATTTCAAAACAAAAGTTATTTCGGTTAAAAAATGCGTTTTATCTGCACAAGAGTTGTGCACAATTTATACTTGTTACAATGTACCTGCAATTTTAATTTGGATCTGCAGTCTCTTACGTGACATACTTACGCTCTTTAGAGAGCTAGAAGAGAAAAACGTTTAACGTTTTCGAAAGCCTCCATATTAGATAGTTTTTTGAAGATTCACTTATGTACCTTCCAGAGCATTTCAAGGTTGTTTATACCATTTCCATAGGTGCGACTCCTATAAGTATAATTAGCCCATATAGTTTTTGAAACTCACAATTGTATATCGAACCTACAAAAAAACTTGGTCAACGTACAAAATTGTGAAATCTGTTGGTGGTCTTCAACGCCTTCTTCCTTTTTCTTGTAGCCACAGCAATACAAGGCAAGACTGATTCTGGCTGAAATAATTCACGAATTTAATGCTGGTCCAGATATGCCTCGCGCCAAAGTTAGTTTTTTTAGGGCAGTTCATTCAATTTTCAATCCAATGGTGGCAATTGATTGCACAATAGGTTTTGTCATCTTCATTATTATGGAAAAGTCGATTGTGACTTTAGTTACATAATTACATGTAGGTATTCATATTGGATTATTGGAGAGTAATACCAGTCTTAATATGACCACTTTCGGGTATCAATATAGATGCGATTTTATGCATTGGGAAATTTTTAAATTTGACTTTGAAGTCCCTTCCAATCTGCTTTCGGTTTGGGTATACGTATGTATTTTGATATTTCAAAAACATCTTGACTTTCTTCGACGACATTTCTCAAATCATTTTTAACTGTAGTTGGCTAAACGATTTTTAGTAATCGATTGGTACCCATACATCTTTCCTACTTATAGAAAGAATTTCGCCTTTTCGGACTAGATGAGAGTACCTAACATACATATGTGCAGCCAAGTTTCTTAAGAACGATCTCATCTGTAGATTTATTTTGTTTACAACCCAAGTTTTGCTTGACCGAATGAAAATTGTTGTCCCCGTTTTCGAACACCTATCGTCCGAACCGATGACTTTTGCATACCACAGATACACGAATCGGTTGTAAAAACAGTTACAACAAATACAGATTAACACGATTTCTGTCGGAATTTTACAATTCTATTTTACGATCCGCCGCTAACTGTAATATTTTATAATGCTAATTCGGACGTTAAGACATCTACATAAAGCAACATGTGTCGTCATGGTTACTCCTGTTGAATAAATCTGAAACTGGATGTGAAATCGCTTAACCGCTCAACTTCTCGCTTTTTATTTTTAATTGTCATTTAATGTGCTCTTCAAAATGAATCTCGTTATTTTAAATTACTGTCACATTTTCACAATTTTCAACGAGAATTTTTGTTTATTAATTTTTGGTTTCCACGTCTTCTGCCAGATAGAAATGGAAAAGGGAATTAAATCACGACAGGGAGCTTATTATACGTAATACCAGAATGGAGTGCCGCATTATCCTCTAATCTCACACCATTACGTTAATCAATCCCAAGACGTGAATTTTCTTTACAAAGGATTCTGTTCAGTTGTATGTTGACATTAGTTGTTAAATTGCTGTAGGGAACGTTGTCGGGAACCAGCGAGTAGGTTATGTATACGGTGATCGACTTAAAATTTGAAAGATTCCCCGGAATAGAACGATTAGGACGATCAATCTCTTTTTTCTATCGTTTTTTTCCCACGCATTTGTAAAAATTTTATTTAACGAAACAGATCGACTCGCAGTATTTTCTTACGTCTGTCGAGTTCCTATCATACATATTCAATTGGAGTAAAGTTTAGCATATCCCTTCAATTTTTAAAGATATCGAGTGAGTATATTTTAATGTTAAAAGTAGCAGCTGTGAAACATTGACATTTACAATTTTCTATATATGTACTTGTTAGAAGAGCGTACTGTTTGATAATCTTTATTGAGGGACCGCTCAATAATAGACCTTTCAACACGTAAACTCTAAAAGCTTCGAAATTTGTTAACTTCTGAACTGCGTATGGGGCAGATGGTGTTTACCCTTCTAATTAAAATGGCCTTTAATCTTTTTGTTTACTTCTTGTTAATTTTGTGGTTACGAGCGACGCTATTTTAACTTTTTCGCTAAACCGTAAACGGAGAGATGTAAATTCGAAATTCAGACCTTCGCTTGCACTTAAATTATTTACATTTCGAGGTATCGTGTCGAATTTTTGGACACGCGTAACTCCTTTCCTTTTGCATTAAATGAATGCTATTCGGTTAATATTCTCGTACTTTGCATATTATGGAGATCACTCGTATAATTTCAACATATGAAAAATGAAGTGTGCATTAATAAGCATGTTTCCACTCTTCAAAATTTCATCACGAAATTTGGTTGTTATCAGATTTTCCAATCGTATAAGGTACCTAATAGACGAAATGAAGTTTCACATTTCTTGTGCGGGAATCATTGAGAAAGCATTTTATAACGGAAAGATCTATCATGGAACGGGAAAATTATAACCAATTTTCTAAGTACTACCATTGAATAAATAGTGTTTTTATTCAATGGTACTACCTAATTTGTACTACTAATGTTTATCCGTATTCAAATATTCTCCGTGTGTATGTGTGAGCATACCAAAATCAATGATGAAACCAAAAATTGGGATGTTGACGTTCTCACGTTTCTTCGAACTTTCGCGAATCGATAGAATTTGTTGAAAATTTTTAACGCATTTCCAAAAAATACGCCATTTCGTCTGTTTTGTTATAAGTAAATTTCATCTGCTTGTGCTTCAAGCTCCTTTCAAATATATATTTGGGAATGTGTAAAGTTTTGGTAAAATGTTGATTGTATATAATATCATGTAATAGTGGAGGAAGATTCCAACACGAGCGACTGCACGCGAACGAGTGAACACCATTCTACGCAAGTAGAAGACTATACTTTCTCTAGGACTAATGCAAGAAATGTTGTATACATTTGCGTATAGGTACTACCTTTTTTAGCGCATTTTCTAAAAATAAACGCTATTGTCTGCACTTCGGGAGGCTTGCATGTTAATTATTATCACTATCACTACTAACGTCCATTGCAAACGGAATATTAATGAAAAGTATGCGAAACAGCAGCAGAAATGAGTTGTATATTTGACGGTTCAAATGGCGACCTGCGGGGTTGCTAAGGTAGGTACATTTTATCAGAGTGATTTCTTTGTAAACGTAGAGAAAATAATTCCTATGCAAATTTTATCTCTTTAAATGTTTAGTTCATTACTTTGAATCACCACCACCTAACCGTTTTGTTTGTCTGTCTATCTGGTGGTGAAAATCAACTTGCTTATTTGTGGAGCGGCTTTCGTATGTTGGCAGTAGACCCTATTAATAAAAACAACGTGCGCAATGAAGTTCTTGGTGGTAGTGATGGTCGAAACTTTTAAGTGTGAACATCTAGGAATGCGGTATAGATGCCAACGAAATGTATGTGTTGTTGGTAGTAATCGTAGGTGTCAAATAAATACCTATCCTTCCAAAAACTTAGTTTGTTTACCAGTTTTATTAGGGGAACTACCAAACGCACTTGTTACGGAAAAGCTGCACAGCATGTACTCAATTGTGATCCTGCTAATTATCCTGAACGAACTGATTTTTTTAACAAAAGTATGACGCAGAGATTTGCACCAAACTAGCTTAATAGATGCTTCGTATAGCCATTTAGGTCGCATTTTCTGCATTCAAAGCGCTATTTATGCAATTCAAGTTTAATTTCACTTTATCGAATTTTGAAGTATTGAACGAAGTAGGGTATTTGAATCCGAAAATGATTTGATGGGAGAAAAGTGTTTACCTATATTTCAATAACAACAATACATACTTAATAGGATGCGTACTCTGGGAAAGTGGTTTTCGCTAACTCACATAAACCATTCTTAAAATATAGAAAGACGTTTAGATAAGCGTGTGCTTTCCATCTCTTTAAAGATAGGCATAAAGTACAAGTTGAAAATACAATGCGCCCTCCGGCCCGAAGTTCAGATTAATTTTATTTTTAAGCATAGTTCGCGCATATAAAACGTTTTAATGGTACCAAATTTGTGAAGTAAAACTTTCCCACTTTTGTTTTATGTTCGATACTTTTACGAAATGCGTCTAAAGTTTTCATTTTCAATCATATCTTTTGCGCCGGCGATACTTTTATCAAGTTTGCCAATTTGGAGACGTATCATTGAACAAAGTGGGGTACAATTAAATTAATAACATTGTTTATGGATTTGTTTATACATTGGCGAAATTGATTCAGGTACAGTGCAATACTGTAATAACGACAAAATCTTAAATAATTAATTTTATTGACGATTTACATATAGTGTTTGCAATAGTGTATTTCTAATTAAAAAAAAAGCGACTCAATTATTTTTCGACAAAAGGGAAATGGCGGAAAATAATTTTACTCACGTTCACTGGCATAACCTCTGTCTCTTTTTAATCGTTATTACCTTAACACTCCGTTATAATTTACCAGAGTGTGATTTATTTTTCAATTTTATTCGCACTGAACACAATTAAAAAAAATGGTTAAATGCTTTGCTCTTAATCGTAAAGTAAAGGCATTTCTGCTTGTTTGTCTATATGCGTGTGAGAATTGTGCGCTTTGTTATAGTCCGTTATCGAATGTTTGTACAATTTTCCAATTTCCTGATGCTGATTATTTTTATTGTTCCCGCCTGTTTTAATTTATACGATATTCTCTTTTCGTATAAATCCTTGACCCGATGTCATATCTATTTGTAAAACTCCACGCGCTCACGAAATCTGGAAAAAATACGACATACATCACACTTACCGCGTACTAATGTTAAAATGCCTAACGGCATTACTAAAATGGCAACCATAAGATCTGTAATGGCCAATGACATTAAAAAGTAGTTTGTAACATTTTGCAGCCGCTTCTCCCATGTTATTGCGAGACACACGAGTATGTTACCGGCTGCCGTACCAATGACAAGGACCAACGCCAAAAGGCCCCACCAATTATTAAACTCATCCTTATTGTCATATTCTTTGTGGTCGACGCGCGTTGTCGACGAAGTAACATTATTGTACACGATAGTCGCTTTATAGTAGACTTTTTCGGACATATTTAAAAATTACTTAATTTTAAAACCGTACTTCAACATCTTTGCGTGCTTTAAAAACTTGTTTGCTGGATAAGATCACGCGTGTCCAACTCTTCCACCCCAACTTCAATTAATAACGACATTTCACCGTGAATCATTCCTAATGAAATTTTTACGATTTTTGGAGTCACGCGCGTTTTTACCGTTTACACGCTCCAGCACGTCTGAATCGCGTCGCGACGCCACAATGTGTGCCGGAATAAAACCGGAGCGCCGTCGATTTAGAGCGAAGCTCGGACGCCTGCGCTTTTATTATATATTCGAACATTTTTAAGCTCTTTTCTGTTGGCGTAGGTTGAGAATGATTTACCTAGATACATAACAAGATGTTTAAATCCCATTTCCCCTCACTCTATTCATTACGATCGCGGAAGAATCCAACTTGATTTTATAATTTACGACATTTAAAAGCGGGGAGAAAAAAGTGAACGAAATATTCTTTTAATTTCGACGGTACCAATTCATGCGGCTCGGCAATGATGCACTGATTAGTTAGGTATTTTCTATTAATTAAAAAAGACTGTAATTTCTTTTTGGAAGCCGCATTAACTTCCGAAAAAGTATGCCGCTGAAAACTTTAATTAAGCACATTTTAGTCCCTGTTGCTTAATTTTTTGTTTAATTAATGAAGTTTTCTCTTGGGTTCGGCGCGGTAGGTAGTTACTTTTCATGCAGTTATGTTTATTTCATATTCTAACGTGCTTCAAAATGTGTTCATATTGTATAATTCGGTAAATTCATTTTGAATGAAGTAATTTTTATTGAGGGTTGAGCCATTTGTTATCCGAAAAGTGAATTAAGTAGATCCCCCTTTCCCCCTGAGTAGTTATTTATTTAGTTATAATAGGTTATTTATGTTCTACGCTGAACAGATCTCGTGTGGGAATTGAGTTCATATGCTGTTAATTTCTTTTCCGACATTTCGTGTGACTTAATAGATACATCTCGTAAGTTTACATGAACGAACAAATTTAGAATGTTGTCCCCTTGGTCACTTAGGAATTTAGTTAGTGATCTAAACATTCGCTTTCATTTTAATTGACCAAGAGGAATAAACGTAATTTTGTTCAACAGTCAACACTTGGATTCTAAAATTTTAATAATTGATCTTGCTTTTTTTGCATGAAAAAGTAATGATGAGATTTTTTCAGTTTTGTTTCATAAAACGTGTACCTACTTACCTAATAACAAAAATTAATAACAGGAAAGTAAGATTTCTGTTTTTTTTAGACTATTGATCCCAAAATAATACGATGCCAAAGCTAACAGTATTATATAAGTTCATCTCTCGAGATTCGCTCTAGATATTTGTAATTTGTTTATTAGTTACAACGTATAGGCTGTGTATAAGAACTCGACCAAATATTATATTTGTGTGTAAGTGGTACAATGAAATTGGTTCCATAACATCTGCGCAAAGCATTCAGCGATCATTTGACAAAGTAGAATAAAGCTCTCAGAAACTTAATTTGCAACAAAAAATTATAAAACGGCATCAATGTATCACGCGAAATAGGAAACGAATTTTCGAATGTGACACCGGACACCGATTGAGAAAATTAATGTGACGCCTTAAAATTATCCTAATAGTAGTTGAGATAAAATTGTGTTTCATTGCTACAAAAGATATGCTTTTGGATCTCATAGCATTTGAAATGGTGGTTTTATGTGGTTTAAAAAACCATTTCGAAAGGTGCTTACATATAGAAATGTTTAATCGCATTGTTTTGTTTTCGCGTTAAGCTGTACGCCGTCGGTTTTATAGTTAATGGTCGTGGAAACGTTAACTTTTGTCTCCTCGTTAACGGATTAGGTATAGAAAAAGAAGTGGTGCAGGTGGTACGTTCTTCCACAATTGAAATTACATCAAATACAATACAATGTGCACTTCGTGTACACTCGTGTGTGAAATTGTTCATATATAGGTAATTACGAATAAGTAATCCGAAGCTCTTCACTGGAAATGTTTAATTAATAATCTGAGTTAAGCAGTACGTTTGCTAATTTAATTATGTGCGATTTGTGGATTCACGTTCACCTACCAAATCATAAAAGAATAGTTTTTCTTTTCAACGTAATTAACCAGTAGGATAAACCGCATTTGTCGTTATTCACGGCGTGACTAACTATTCCAAATTTAATTAATTAGTCGCCTGAAAGAAAACCGCACATCGAAATTCTCAAATTAATTATCTACCCTTCAATATTTTTCTACATGCAAATAAATAAAATCAACTTTTTTAACAAATCACAGCTAGCATTTTATTTGAAACCTGGCACAATAATGGCATTCATTTAGTTGGGGCTTTTTCTCGTTTATCAATTTTTGAGCCGAGATGAAAATTGTAAAAACATAGTAGGTACGAATGGAAACAAACATACATTAATATGGAATTATGTTCCTAAGCGATCTGCGGCGATATTACTGACTGAAGAGAAAAATCAAAACAACACAAAATAAAACAATAGCAGCAAAGTTAGGAAGAAAAACATGTTATGAAAATAAACGATAACAATTTATAATGCACAGATCTTTGGTGTGCAATAGCAACACATTTTTAAATTGACAACTCAATTTATGTGTGACAGAAGCAAGCAAGATATATCGCCAACATGTATTATTTATTTCGCGCATCGAGGCAAGTGCCCAACTGTCGGGCCAAGTAAAACCACGTATATTAATTATATTTTGTTAATATTAATTTGGTTTCACTTTAATTGATTACCGTCAAACGGGTAATGAATTATGTTTCATGATTCAGTTGATCCCGGAGGTCATTCGAATTCGTAATAACGTCATATATATTTCATTATGTACCTACTCTTTAGTAAATTTTACGGTGATAATCGAATTTAGCACGCACGTTCGAAACTACCTCAAACATAATAGCAAAAATTGAGCTTTATATACATCTGGCGAACGTTTTCATTTGTTGGCGGTGCTTGTCAATGTCGTTTCTCAACAGTAATATCCCAAGTGCATAAAAACACAGCCGTCTGTAATTACAAGCCATGCTGAGAAGTTTGGCAACGTTGTTCGAAAGTCAATCGGTGGGCCGATTTAAGTTTCAATGGCGTCTTGTTGCCAAGCGCGGATTCAGGTAGGGGGTTGCGGGGTTCTTAGCAAAACAATTTGACGAAAAACGACATTTAAATCAAGCTATTTTTAAGGCTGGAGTATAAGAATTAGCTTCTAGGCAAAACGGAAGTGGTCGGAATTTTTTCAGTTTCAAAACGGCATTTTGTTAAACATCAAAATACGCAACTTTTCGCATTTAAACTACCTACCTATCTCTTACAGCTTCCGAGATCCCCATGGTGACCCTCGAATTTGAATCAGCCTGTATAATATTATTAGAAAAACAAAGTGATAGCTTTAGTGTGACAATTAGTGTAATCCACAATGTACCTAGTAGAAGAAGGAGTGAACAATTTTTATTCAGTCGAAACAGATACAGTGGTGTTGGAACAAGCAATGAAACGTGCATAACATGCCGATTTGTTGCCATTTTTAGTTATGTATTTGCGATTGTTTGCAAGTCGTTAGCAATGTGGATGAATATAGATTTTATGACAGAGTTACATTTGTGTATTTTTTACATTTTTTCAAGAAAGCAGACATACAATCGGCTTGGATAGACAGACAAAGTATAATACCGACGCTGTTTTTCATTCAACAGAGAAAACGTCCCGATAAGGAATATTCTATGAAATCATCACGTTTATGGAACCACCATCCGCGTATAAAATCCTTATTTAAGTCTGTATTGTTTTCTTAGAATTTATCTCGTATTATCGATCACGCGAGATTGGCGTTGAATAAACAACAATAAAATTCAAAGAAATTGCGTACATTAGGGAAACGCCGTCGCTAAGAGTGTAATTCATTTAAACGAAATTCAGTGAGATCGCGTGACACTGCACTGTCTGTTACAGTTTTCTAAAAAAAATTACGTTTGCAGTTGTGTTGTATCACCAAAGTAAAGTTTAAATATAAGGGTCGAAGTAGGTCACGAAAACGACGACGAGAACTTTTTTCATTTTTCCGCTTTTTCTAGGGTAATTAACAAAGACCGCCGCGGAATACCTAAAGAAGTCGAGGAAAAATTTTTAAGGCCGTTGTTGCGTTTGCTATAAATTTCTCGTAAAGGTAACGTCGTAATTTGTTAGCCCTATAAAGTGTATGTGCCTCGAGCACGTTAAAAGAGAAAGAAAAACTCCCAATTTTTGTTACGGAGATGCGCTTTAAAGTCGTAAAAATGGTGACACGCGAACATTAATTATATATTCTCCGGTAAAAGGTCTCAACTATAAATTTTAGTTTAAAGCGTACAAAAAATCTTAAAAGAGAAGCAAATGTAATTAACTAATTAAATTTGGTACGGAAAGCTTTGAAAGCGCTTCACTTGCTCGTAAAAAGGTGAACGGGCAAAATTTCTATTAGACAAGAATTTGAAAGCGATAAAGGCAGATAACAATAAAGTTTGAATTATAGTGACATACCCGACGACGAAACTTTTAAAAACTCCAAAACCTATTTGTTACGTTAACTTTTTTCGACGTTTCAGGAACTTGGCCCATTTTTTTTAAACGAACCGCAAATAATTAATGTTGATTATATAGGTACATAAAATCCTCGAGAGGTTACCATTGCGAAAAAAATGATTGTTTTGCATTTCTCTTTTCAACTACCAAGAGGTCGACTTCAATTACATTAAAAGCTCGTTTTACGGAAAAAGCTTTTGATACGTCCTCTGTGTCGGTGCTACGGTGAATATTTGTTAAAAATGAAACGAACTATATTAAGTACTTTTTAAAGAAGAGCGATTCGGTTCGCAAGTCTTGGAATTTTTAATAAACTGGACCAATGTAGATAACGAGCGACAACGTCACGTCCTGTTGACTATAGTATTGACCAAAATTTAATCAGTCAGTCCTTTGACCATTGCCCCTTCGTAAGTTATCATATACACGGACAAAAAGTCGAAAACCATGAACGAACTTTGTCGCTCGTTAATAAGCCATATATACCTAAATTTCCATTCGCTGTTAGGAAGTGCAAATGTTTGAATCCGTCGAAAGTGTGGTGTGTTTATTTATACCTACACTATAATATTAAATGATTTTATTATTATTAGTGTATTTTCAAACAACAGACGAAAACAATAATAATAATACGCTTTTATTCCCCTTAAATTTGTATATAACAATAGAAATATAAATAAAAACCTGTCACCTGTCATTTTTGTAAAGGAGCCATCCACCGTAATTTGCAGTGGGGGCAAGAGCACATTCTAGCCCCACCTAGCCACCCCCTGGCTACGGGCCTGAGACCATTGGTCTATGGTTATGCCTATAACGTACCGCCGATATTGATTTCATCAGCTAGTCTAAAATTGTTTAATTAAAAATGTACTACCTTAAATAATTCGGCAATTATTTTATGTAGCACTTGACACATTTTATAAATGGAAAATAATTAGAACAATTCGCAAGAAAAATAAGATTCCGTTTATGATAACGATTTCATCACGGTTCTGTCCAAACCTTTTTGTATCTTAGGGAATCACGTCGTATAACTTTGCATTCTGTAATAAAAATAAGCTCTTTCGCTTCCGCTACGTACTACATAAAACTATAGACGGTAACTACATTAAACCACATTGATCGATGTCTTCCAAATGGTTTCCATGTTTATATTCGAATTTGATTAGATCCTTATCTAATATCACCTATCTTTCGGCAAATCACGTTTTTCTCTTAAATTAAAGAAGGGAAGTATAGCAATAAAAATTTTAGCAATGGTCAATTTTTACATTTTGTCGTTCCTAAGCCTTTCGGAAGACCTTTTTTTTTCATTGAATTGCGGAAGTATTCATATAATCTCCTTAAATATTATTAAGCTTTTAATCCGCTTGAATCCAAATAAGTGGATTTCGAACGTAGGAATCACTTATTAAAGGTAAGTTGTGGTTACATTGAGTTACAATGTACCCACCTACCACTTACGTTATAACAAGATTGTGTGGAGTTTTAACGGTTGACCGGTTGAGAATATTGGGTACTAAAACTACTCGTAAACGTTTTTTGACTTTGATATCGCGTTTTCAATTTTTTATTGCCACCTACTACAGCGCCATAAAGTTTTACATATTGATGTCGAAAGTTTCTTCTTCTTAACGAGATATGGCGAATTTTGCGCGAGTTTCGTCATCCATTCCGCGCGGTGTGTTAAAAATCCGCTTAAACTTACTCGACGTTTATCCCCTAGGGATTAACGTTACTATAGAAATGTGTGTTCCCAGAGAGGATTTTCGCTCGCTGTAGAACTTCAAAAATTTGAGGAATTTCGTGGTCGCGTATTTTACATCGAAACCATCCCGTAGTTTCTATTGCAAATTAAAAGTAGAACGAGACTCTAATTTACAAATGCGACGAGATGAAAATATTGTGCTGCAGAAACAACTGCGGATAATTGCGTCCGTATAACTGTGATTCAATTTTACTCGCTTCGCTATAAAATTAGCGCCTGAAAAGCACTTGCTGTACTTAGTCGTTTTCATAACCACACTTTGTGTAAGATTTGAATATTGATCATTTTATTTTCAAGTCGTCTTTCTCACATAATAATTATAGAAAAGCTTCCTAGCTCACCTCAGACCAAAAAGCGCTCTTCGCCAACGTCTTCGCACCCTTTTTTTTTACTTTTGTTTGTGTTTATTACTAATACTTATTACCAATAATTCATTTATTCTCTAAAGTCAGTAAAAGCTCCTTATTCAATCGGCATGTTACAATAAGAATGACATTTTACAATTTATTTCTTAACATGGCACTACACCCTCATAAGTTGTCATTGACCTTTTTTGTCGGCGGTCTGGTGCAGATGTTATTATAGATGGGTCAGGTTATACTTTTCATTACGGTATATTAATTCAGATTTCAGTGTTTAAATCTGTGATATTAATTAATCATTCTAAAAACTGCAGTATATAACGGGCGATCAAAAATGAGTTGCTGTCGAGTCGCCTTTGGAAATTCAAGTTAAGTACGTTTTCCCATGTATACAAAAATTCCAAAGGTAACTCGAGAGCAACTCATTTTTGATCGCATTGTATATACATGTACACAGATATTTTAACATAGGTATTGATATTTTACCTTAGTTTTTTGGATTAAAATCAAAAAGAATGCAACGAACGAACTTCTGCAATCGCTCATTGAAAAAAAGTTGTAGACGTCACGGCGCTAAAAACTTAGATATTAAAAACATTTTTTGACAATACATCATTTATAATGCCTAACGTACATTCGCAAAATTTTAACGAAATCATAGTACCTAACCGTTTTGGCGAAAAAATTTTTTTTAGTTTTTTTGACATTTTTTTCTTAGTTTTTTTGTAATAAAACCTGGCACAATATTTGCAGGTTGTACACAGAAAAATAAGGTCTTTCGAACAACCGAATAAAAATTTTAGGTTGCTATTTGAAAAAAAAAGTTCGATGCCGTTGCGGCCCTCCAAAATTTTTTTTACAAAAACCTGCTCGTTATTTTTCGTTTCAGTATTCCTAATATACTTATACATATCCAAAATTTGAACAAAATCCGTTTAGCCGTTACCTCGGAAAATTGCCAACCTACGCACTTGCGAACGTACATATAGGTACGCATATACATACATACAAAAAAAAATTTCCCAATGCCGACACGTTTTTATTGGATTTAATCCCTAATTTTTGTGCATTAATAGGTAATTTTAATTGCTAGAGGAAATAAAAAAAACTTTAATCCCTCATTTTTGTTTTCTTGTAAAACATTCATAAAGTATTCATTTTCTTTATTTTCAAAACAGGTAATATGAAAAGCACAATTTATAAAGGGCCTTAGTGTACATTCAGCTCTTCCTATATAATGCCAAATAACTGGGTTCTTCTCCGCCTCAACAATGGTAAAAACGCTTGACTTTTAGTTTTTGTGTCCGGGATACTAACTATACTAGCATCGATTCTCCATCTTCTATGTAGTCTACGTTAATTTTTAACAATTCCTCTGATCTGCAAGCTGCAACTTCCTCCAATATCCATAATTGTTACAATCTACAACCACCAACTTTTTAAACATGAGCATGCAATGTTTTACACAAACTAACCATTATCAGCAAGTGACATCTTAGGGGATGAGAAAAGCGCCTTCATATGCTTCTTCACTTTCGTCTTCAATATTTTTAGAAGGGTTTACAGGCATGATTTTACCAAAATAAAAAATTCTTAATTTTTGTTAACAGTTACAAACAAGCGAGCGTAACTATAACACCCTAAAAAGCCTACCTAGCATATTAATTTTGAAATGGACTTAGATCGGTCGGTATTGGAAAAAATAGTATAAGGAACACTGGATTAAACTAGTTTTTGTTCCCTCAAGAATATTAAAGCCTTCGGCAAGCCTCGGGCTAAACCATTTAGGAACAAAAACTCATTTAATCCCTTGTTACTTAATAGACTATTATTGTTTATAAGTTGCTTAAAATGATCTCAAACGTCGACATTTGATGAAATTTTATGATATCCAAAAAACGGTGATCGCAATAGCCACCTAGCTAATGATAGGAAGCTAATTAATGTTGAAGTATCTAAATGTAAAACTCGTTCCAACGCGGGTTTCACATAATGTATACTATGAATGAACCGGTTTTTTGAAATAGCCCCTATTTATTCCTGTAAACTTAATAAATGAAAATGGAAAACGGCGAATTAAAGTCGAGTCCTTGCATATATTTCATTTTGAGGTCTCCTTGTACGTCAGTTTTAATTTCGTATACCGGAAGCGTACTCGTTTTAATATAACACAAACCAATCTTATTTGCATCAAGGGCATTAATCATAAGTAGGAGTATAAAGGAATTTCTCCGCAAAGGCAATATTTCATGCATGATCCAAGTTAAAGGCTTTTACGCTTACTAACTAATTATATCACAATTCCCAGTGTAATGTATCATTCTATACAAATTTCGTTGTTTATAGCCGGGTAAATCTTTATTGTTCGTCGAGGTTATGGTGGCCCCTAAGACTAATCCAATTCCACGTAATGGAGCTATGGTTCCTGAATTTCATGTTCCCAATTGAATAGCAATTGAGACAAATTGCTTCGGTCGTCCTCGCCGTTTATAGAATCCTGCAGGAGCTTTAACTAGGTACTACGGAAATCTTATTCATAATGACTCTGATTACAATCTTATTTTTATCTTCCGCACTTTTTCCCGTTTATAAAATATTGCAATCCTTATTGCATTTCGTTCCCTTTAAAGAACGGACGCTATTGAATTTCGATGCCTATTAATAAATAACGTACCAAGTTTAATAAACAATTATGTTGGGTATACGGTGCGTGGCTATTTACTCCACTATGTACCAGGTACCTAATAATTGGGCTAGCATAATCGAATAGTTTCACCTGTTTGTCACATCTAACTGCCTAAAGTGTAATTAGACTTTTATTGTTGCGTATTTAATCAAGCACAGTATATTCGGTATAATATGCTTTACATCATTAGTCAAATCAAATAAATACACTATCGGCGTTTATTTCAATTCGACTTATCCGCTTCTCGCATGTTTGACTAAGTGTGGTTAATTATAATTTGAATATCGCATACTATTTTGGCTAAAGCGACGCATGTCTCAAATTTCGTAATAAATCGACTCATATGTTAAACTCCGAAGTAATCCAGACACATTCATTTCCGGTGTTGTTTCCTATTTCCTCCTCTTTTTAGAATCGAGTTCGGAAAACGAAAATTTAATAACCCGCAGTCAAATAACTTTATCCTATTAGATATTCTTTTTTACTCAAATGTTGTTCAAATTATAGATGGTGTCAGTAATTATTGTTGGTCAAATGCATTTTCTACATTTAGACTGCTTGAGTAATCAATAGATCATTTCGTTTTAATATGTCAACTTGCAACTTGACGAGCCATCTTGCATCTGATAGATATCCAATTTGAAAATATAGCCAACTTCCCTTGACATTAATTGTATGTTAATTAAACGCGAAGAGGGTAAGGAAATTTGTTGCATAATCCAGTAATCCGTGGGATTTAGGGTCGAATATCTATGGAGTATGGAGGCCGACTTAATACGGTTTGGTTTGACGTGTTCACCAGGTATGTACATATTGTTGTAGATATTACTTACTTGCGCCGCCTTTCCCGGCGATTGTATCGATATTTTATACACGTAACATAATTTCGTTGAAGCGGCGCACTGGTGCAGGTACAGAGGTACTACCTACTCTAGAATCTAATGAGTCTATGAAACTTTTAATGTGTTTATCTAGTTCGACAATAAATAGGTTTTAAATTGCATTTTGCAGTTTCACACACGACCACACGTACCTTTATAGTAGCCCAAGAACTAGTGGCACATTTTTATTATTACTTGTTGATATTTGGATATAACCATTGAATAAAAACACTATAAGAAGCCTAACCCCGTAGAAATAAAGCGCGACAGAGATTGAACTGAGAATATAATGGAAACACTGTCAATAGTGTCGATTCTTGAACCGAGAAGAATGAGAATTTGCTTTCCTCCTATTTACCGCAAACAGAGTTCGGCGATCACAACCAATGCGGGTGCAAGGGGATTTGTCGCGCTTTCTTCCATAAGCGTTAGGCTTCTTATAGTGTTTTTATTCAATGATATAACCATTGAATAAAAACACTATAAGAAGCCTAACCCCGTGGAAATAAAGCGCGACAGAGTTTGAACTGAGAATATAATGGGAACACTGTCAATAGTGTCGATTCTTGAACTGAGAAGAATGAGAATTTGCTTTCCTCCTATTTACCGCAAACAGAGTTCGGCGATCACAACCAATGCGGGTGCAAGGGGATTTGTCGCGCTTTCTTCCATAAGCGTTAGGCTTCTTATAGTGTTTTTATTCAATGATATAACCATTGAATAAAAACACTATAAGAAGCCTAACCCCGTGGAAATAAAGCGCGACAGAGTTTGAACTGAGAATATAATGGGAACACTGTCAATAGAGTCGATTCTTGAACTGAGAAGAATGAGAATTTGCTTTCCTCCTATTTACCGCAAAGAGAGTTCGGTGGTCACAACCAATTCGGGTGCAAGGGGATTTGTGAGATTTGTCGCGCTTTCTTCCATAAGCGTTAGGCTTCTTATAGTGTTTTTATTCAATGATATAACATAGTATTATGCTTATAACATATCCGATAGTGTAGCAGCAATTTCGCGGACGGCGGGGCGGGGGTGGGTGACTGGTGGATTTTGATACATTTATGTAAAAGTATAGAGTGTGACACTTCATTATTTTTCTTTTTTTGTCCTCTATCATTTCGTAAAAATCCAATATGGTGCTCATAAGAAAGTAGGTAGTAGCTTGTAGCTTCTGCATCTAGCGTATTATGAAAATTCTGATAATAGATTCAGATTTTTTTTTTAAGTAAAAGGTGCTAACGGGAACGGTCCATTTCCGGCCGTTTAAGGTAGGGAAAATGATAACAACATTTTACAGTTTACATATTGTGATTAAATGATATTCAAAAAATTCGATATGTTGATCATGTTATTGAAGTTTGCAAATTCGATGCCAAGAAGATGTAGATTGTGCCTGGCTGCGGATGTTGGGAAAATGTTATTTAAGTTGTAATTCCACTACAATCAATAAGCTTTATTCCAAGTATCATAATATCGACTTAAATCGATATTTTTTTGTTATTTGCTACATTTTCAACTAACTACATGCAAAACTAGATGATTCACTAGTATAGGCGGAGACGCTTTCTGACCCGAAGGACTAATAAATATAACTTTTGTTTGAAAAGTTATTTTAAAAACTGTTCTACATGTTGTTGTCAAAAATGTTGTTATATTTGGCGAAATCATCGATATTCGTTTTTTTAAATAAACTTTCACTTTAAAATCGAACTATAAAAGTGTCCGAAAAGTCAGATCAACATGTTTGCTGTGTTTAAGCTTTTCAACAGAAAATAAATTTTTCTAAGGAATAGAAAGTTGTACATCGACTTTAATTAGCCCCTGTTTGGAGCCCTTTGTGGTTAACCGGCAAGGAAGAAAAATAAATCAAATTCTAATTAGAAAAAACCTGGACGATATTCTCTCTCTTTTCTCTACGGAAAAATGTGCATATTAATTAGGGCTGTAATTATTTTTTTTTAATTTGCTAATTAGAAATCGAATTTTCATTATTTGGAAGCAACAAGTAATTAGGAACTGGGGATGTCAGTCGAAATTAATGCAGAAAAATTTGACATCGCTATCACTCGTCGAGTGACGGAAATAATCTATCAAAGCGTAAGTTGTCAGGCAACAAACGAACACATCACTTTCCATGATGAATGCCCGTGCCCGTTGTTCGCATTTCAAGAGTTGTTTGATGTTGATGCCACTCAAATTCACCTATTTTATTACCTTAATACGATTTGATCATTCCATTGTTCCCGCGTTATCCGTCCACATGCTGTACCTATGGGATATTACCGCAATCATCTTTTATTGAGAATGCGTTACATGTTTTGTATAGCACCTATACTACTTACATGTAAAAATAATAAATATTGTCTTAAAGCTCTTCTGGAGAGACAATTGCAATTGCAATATTCGTCCGAGTTATTCTAAATGTCATCGACAGCAGGACCCGATGGAATTGAGACTGTCGCATCTCTCATTAAATCGGTAATTGTGTTTCGATCTAATTGAACTTCCGATACTTGACACCCTATCAGGAACATCCACGCTACCATGTTGTTGCTGTATCCTAATTATACTCGCCATTTACAATTTAGATTTTTCGACTTATTAAATTGTGTCAGGGAAGTTACCTTACAATATCGCCTTATAATTGAGTTTGCGTATCAATTAAGAGAGTTGCGAGGCGCTTTGATCGTTCCTTCACGACATGTCTAAGCGCAAAAAAATTGCACGAGCGCATTAAATAAAAGTCTCTATTGGATTTCCGTACTGCATTAGATATTGCTATCGTAACAATCGTGCAGTCATATATTTAACAAGTCATGCTTCTACGAGCCCTAAAAGTCTCGGTAATTATACTTCTTGTGGTCCATAGCGGAATCGAAGTTGTGGTATTCGCTTTGGTCTAAATACTCTAAATGGTGTCTTTCAATATTTTACGTTCTGGTTTGCATATTTATGGATGAATATAGTTATGGTATCTTAAATATGCAAATCTATTACTGGAATTGTACTCCAAGTCTAACATAATTTCTAATTTTTCACATAAATGGAGCTGACGAACTTGATAATAAAAAATATGATCTGCACTGAGAACGTTTTCATGTGCCACTGCTTTAGTTCACACACGTTGAAAAATACCCTTTAATAACTCAAATCGTTTCTGCTTTAAAGTTGTGTCTGATTTTGGTTGTCATTAAATTTTATTTCAAATTTACACCAAGGATATGCATTGTAATAAATAAAATGTGTAGAAAAAAAAGTTATTGTTAAAACTATTCGACAATAGAAATGTTTGATGTACTGCCCTCGAGTCGATTTACAGAGATTCACAAAAACATTTCGATTGAATTCGAAAGTAAAATTTTTCAATACGCCGTAGTTTTGCATTTTACTGAAAATTCTGTTCTATACATTTGCGTTTTACAGATATCTTCCAGTAATTATAAATCAATACTTTAGGGTTTGTAACGTTACTAATTCCTGTACAGCGAATGATATTTCGGAGTAAAACCATTTCAACGAATATTTTCAGATTCCTTCGATGGACTTTTGTGTTTTTTCACATCCCAAATTACAGTCTCGCGAAAAGTAGTTCTCTAGTTTACGTAAGTTGAATACAGATGTCTCAGGATGTCTTACACATTGGGGGAGGAAACTGCCATTACTTGAAAAAATATGTGTTGGATTTCTGTGTCCCTTCATTGCAGAAAGCTTCTTATTTTGTTGCTAACGGAATAGCGGAATAGATTATGAATTTCCAATGCCCAGAGAATATTTTTCGAAATCAAAAATTAAACGAAACCAGTATTTTCTGTTTCATATACAGATTATAAAGCCTTAAGTTTTGAAACACACGAAAACCTTTATCGCTAAGAAAATGCGCTAACATATTCAACGTGTCTTTAATGTCAAAAACTATTTCTCAATGACAAGCGCAACTATACTGTAATAACATTTAAATGAACTTCTTTTACATTTACACCAGCTTACCATTTTTTTAATGCATTTACGAAGCGCCCAATGTTGTCGGTTTTAATTAACAGGGCACCGACGGCTTTAGTTTAATCCACGTCATGCGGTTATATAACAAAATGGCAGACTGTTCTTATAACTTTCATAATGAATGTCTCCGAACTAATGTTAGTAAAATTACTTTCTAACCCTCTCTTTGGACACTATTTGTATACTCATTTGGTTGCGTAAAATGTAGGGGGCGGGAATGACGACTAACGGCAGTTTCATCTTTCATCATTTTATGTAAGCTTAGCAACTTCTATTCGGATTAGATTAGGTAGGTAATTGCTTTGCATTTGTTTTTCAGGTTGTTTAACGTAATGTTCTCTCCACATTTTCGTGTGTCGATTGTCCATTACAATTCTTACCGTAGCTCACAAAACTGTCACTACTTAGGTAAATCATAACTTTTACGTCCATTTATGGTCCATCCTAGTTCAGTCCCTAGTAGCTGTATGTGTATGAACAATACTTCCTAGTGCTCCTTACCAAAATGATAGCAGCTTATTTCAGGAGTGTACGCTGTTAAATTTGAATGTGTGCGCAAACTTTTTTAGTTTCCCTATTAGTTCTTCAATTATTTTTTAGCGCATTTTTGAAAAAGAGCGAATATTCCAGAAATCCCGATAGATCTCAAGGCGCTATGAAAGATTAGTCAACGCCGATAGAGAACGAAGGTGGATGTGACGCATTTGCTATATAAGCAAATCGAATTGGGTTCCAGTAAGTTCCAATTTCAACACCGAAGTAATAAATAAGTTCGCGCTGTTATAAATTGCGTATTCGTGAGTGATAAATAATATTTTAACTCAATAATAATCACGTAATTAAATTTACGTTAAGTTGCGGCGGTCCACCTCCATGATCCGTTTTTTTACGTGGGCACTTTTTAATCGTTTCCAATGTATTGTAAATCACGACGGAAGGTCACGACCAGAAATTACCTATAATGTGTACTTTGTGTGCATAATTGATTAAATTAACGTATTCTGCAAAGCTGCGAAAGATGAAGAAGAGAATTAATTTTGTAATTAATAAATTAAAAAACCAGTTAGTTTACTTAAAATTAGGCTAGAGAATATTTTTAGATGTATTAATATTTTATTGCGTTGCTTACTCATTCCGCTTAAAAGGGTTTATAGAGCCTAAGGTCCTTTTCAGTGCACTTGATTAATCTTGTCGTCGTAAATCATATATCCTTTTGCATGTCTAAGCGGATCGTGTATGTCCTTCGTATAAAATGATAACGTCGTAGTAGATAATTTGATCATTGTGGATAAGCGAGGGAAAGAACTTGGAAGAAAGTGATTTAAAAGTTGTGAGAATATAGGTAGTATTTACTTGGACTAGCTGTATATATCGTGTGGTAGGTTGATGAGATCTTGGTGAATGCTCGGGCACGCCCAACTTAATTGTCGTTTAATTGAGATCGTGGTTTCCGTCTTTAACGTCCGAGACGCATTCTAATTAGTCTTTAATATTTGAAACTATTTCTACGTTGGAAAACACTGAACGGTTGTGACATCGATTTTAGGTTTGCCATCATTAATCCTTCCAAGTGTTACCCAAAGTTAATTTCTATTTTAAGACATCTCAAGTAACAGTTCCAAATGGAGAATTTGTTCTAGCGTAAATCTGTCACTCAATGAGAGGTCAGCATTTCGAATTTGTACGGATTTTCTTATATCAAACTGTTGTTTAGAAACATCGATTTTCTTAATACCGTGCATCATCTGACGTAACATCATATAGTATCTCTGAATCAATATTAATTTAATAGTTAATTTTCAGTTGTATTTCTCGTTACCCACGTAGCAGAACTATACAGGGTGTTACATGACCGCATTTCTAGAATATTCGCTACTGTATGAAGTCATGTCAAAATTATTTTTCAATATAAACTTTTGTAGGTATAAAGTACACAGTAACAGCAAACTATTGAATCTCTTGTTTTTATTGAATGAGCAGACTTAAACAATGAAAAGCTCATTATAAAAGCAGTGAGATGCTATAAAAAAAGCCAACAACGTCGACCGACCTATTTAGAATATTTTTAATTTTTCACAGCGAGTAGGTATCTGCCTTTCAGATATAATTTACGGAAGTCTATTAGCGGCGACAGTATAGAGCATCCGTGAAAACCTTACTTATACCAATAATCACTTTCAGTAATTTTCCTCAAATTTTAACTGAAAAATGTGGACAAACATGACATTATTTTATGTTTACAGTCTTAAAATGGCCAGGCCAATAATAGCATACATAAGAGGGTGGCTTTTATCCCCTTTCCGAGAACGAGACGTTCCGTACGTTTCCGAACCGTACACCTTTCACGGTTTCGTTTCCTTTTTATAGCATAAAACCGACTACAATTACTTTTTAGGATCAAATTTCTAATTCTTAGGGAGTTTTAGTAGGGCTCTCATGAATAAATAAACGATCGCTATTTTCCAACCAGTTAGCCTTCAAGTTTGCAATGATGTAAGGGCGCTGTCGTTTTCTGCTTCACTTAGTTCATTGAGTTTCATAGTCGGCATCACCAAAATCCAAAGCGAAAAACAATTTCACAATGGAATCTCTGCTAGAAACGTGGCCTCGTACATTGTAACTCTCCTCGTAATTTTTGTAATTAAAAACGCAGAGATACTGTGAAAGTATAGGTGGTAATGGAAAGAAATTTTCGCTCACCTATAATTAATAGTTCTTTAATGTTTGCGTCATCGATCGTAAATTGGCATTGCTATATTATAAATAATAAGAAGAATTATATACCTAGCCTGCATAGCGGAAGTGGAAAACTTGGGGACGCCATTAATTAAATGAAGGACTCGTTAACCGAATTCATTAATAATAATAATTTCTCGCAAAGTTTCAGTGGTCGAGCTTAATCACTAGAATTATTTATGTAAAAATTTGTAGACGCAATTATACTTTATTTTATAACTATCTACTACACTAAATAGACTGATGCTTTAATAGTTAACAATTTAATTGGATTGTTTTTCCCGATTCGCCTGTACCACCTCCCAAAACGCCGCAAACTGCCCGTAGGTATAAGTAGTAAGTATATCATCTCTTACGAAAAGCGACTTAGAAAAATTGACGGACATCTTCGTTGATAACACCCGAGGACCTGTCTATTTTCTTCATAGATTGGTTTTCGCTATTAATTTCGCTCGTTAATAAAGCGTATGATTACATCGAAAATTTGCGATGTAAAATTAACATGTCGCCCAAGATAAAGAAGAACGATATCCGCATAAAACCGTAAGCAATCTCCAATCGATTTAATATTAATATATTGTTAAATGCGCCGCCCGCTCTTCGCTCAGTTTTTTCCGCCACACTACCAAAACGTTTCTTTTAGTGTCATTCTTAAGTGGCCCTTCGCATTTTGTTTGTAATTAGAGACTTTCAGTACAATAATTGAAAGATCCTTTTTAAATAGGTCGTTCACAATCACAAAATTACCTAAAACCGTTTTCATAAAGCATGCAACATTATTGAAAATGTACCTGTATACTTTACACGGGACGGAGATGCGGTGGCGGGCTAATGAAAAAGTCTCCTCGTGTAAACAGTTCCAATTAACCAATAGCCCCTAAAATCGTAGAATCGCCGGGCGACTGGGACTATACCGAAATTTACTTTCAATGCTGTATGCAGGAAGTTGTATGTGTGAACGGCTCCAACGCAAGGTTCAGGTGTATCCGGGCGACTGTATTGCCTTGTAACTATAAGGACAAAGTGAAAGAAATATTATCCGAAACACGTTGGTATTTTTCATCGGTTACTTCAATCGGCCATGTTAGTAATACAAAAACCGACGTGGTTGATTCAAATGTCATGATAAAATATACCTATAGCGGATTAGCTGTTAATCTAGGGACGGAGCTTCATGACGCATCTGGGCGCCATCACCCCGTGTGCATTATTAACGTGGTGATTTTTCAGTTTATTCCTGTCCTTTTGGACAATTTTGGTCGGATTGTTTTCAAACTGAGGTGTCCTTCGATCTCATACGAGGACTTTGATAATCTTTTTACTCTCCCCCGTAGAGATAGTTATTTAGTTACAAATCAAAACCTGAAGCTTTTCTGAAACATGCCAGTCGAATGTTTATGGAATATACTTTTCTCTGTTGCGGAGCGAATTTATAATATTATGCATCGGTTTTATACATATAACGTTGACTGTATTTTCTTAATTTTCGTAGGAAATCGAGCAGTAGCAACAAATCTTTCTGTCGTCTTTGCAAATGGCACTTTTCTGAATAAATTAACGCATGGTTGTTGAAATAAAGAGATCAAATGCGCAAAATGCAGTAGCTAAATTTTAATTTTATAGGCAATAATTTTTCGCACAAACTCGAATAACTTGAAATAATTAATCTCGTTTGACGAATTTCCCCTCTCTAACGCGAACAAATTCTAATTTCATGTAAAATTGGGAAATTAGATATTTAATACTGTATCTTCGGTCCTGCCGAGAAAATGTAATTTCAACAAAACGTAGTCGGCTTTTTTGATGAGTTTTTAATGTAGTTATGTCGAGTAATTTTCAATTTAGCTTAAACTGTGAAGGAAAAGATTAGATTCTTTTTTTTGCTCCTCTTATATAGCTACACATTTATTTCAACATTCAGCTGTTCAAGGTTCATGTACAAACACTTAAATTTCTCTCTTTACATAGGGAATTACGAGTAGTAACAGTATTAACACTTAAAAAACTGATTTGAGATTGTCATGTTTACATATCAATTACGATCAATTGACGTATGAATCGGTGGATATACAAAAATATGCTATTTATCACCCTGTGTATAACAGATAGACCTATCGACAAACTTAACAATCATTTTCGTCGAAAGAGTCTTCGTGCTCCTTAAAATTAAGCGATGGCGTTCGCATTACCATGTACGATGATTCCGTGGAAGCCGGTGTCAGCAGTGGCGTGCCTTGCAGACTTATTGCCAACGGTAATGCCGATGGTGTGCAGAGGCTCGCCGTGCCCCTACTTTCTGTTACAGAGCGATATCGTACAGGTCGTGACAACCTAAAAAGGATAATTTTAATGACCATAACATTAACGCACGTCGTAACTTACCTGTGACACCTACACATTAACAATCGAATGAAAGCTGCACGAAAAGTTCGATTGAAAATTGTGTATATGATGGGGTTAATTGTGGAACTGACGTATCCCAGCCATAGGCAGATGACGACGACGTGGTCCGGTACGTTGCACGTGGGGCATGCCGCGAAGAATATGTTTAAAACGAAAAACGGAGCCCAGCAGAATACAAACGTAAAAAATACTAATCCTAGAACTTTGGAAGCTTTCTGTTCAGTCGCGACAGAATTGGCCAGGTTTTTTCGTTTCGCCCTTCCCGTTAACAACCTATAAATGAAAGCGATCAGTTAACTATTAATAGGCACGATTTAATTCGTGCATTAATCTAACAACTTAGAGGAGTTTGTTAAGTGATGCACTTAGAACCCTTCGCTATAAAGTGAACCAGCAATTTCATTTGTGCAGTCTGTCCTCGGTTGCGTACCTATATTTAAAGTATGGAAATTACTTTGTGGATTGGCGCAAAGGATAGTTGGTGGAGAAGTTCATTTGCGAGCCTTTTTTGTTGCTAAATTTCATTCGTAAGGACCAGGTCATTAAACGATCTAGTTAGCTAAAATATTCGTGATCAATTCCGAGTTGCCTCCATTTTGTTTCATAAAACTAGAAAAAAGACGCTGACACCCCACCAATAAATAAAAATTCAAAGTTTTATTGGCGTCTTCTCTCTCAATACATATACGTAATTTACGACTATGTCTGGGAAATAATATTTTCATAAGATGACGTGCTGCTTCCGTATGATAAGGTCTGTCCTCATTACTGCGTGCGTAATGGGGATTATATATCTGTAGTACGAAAACGGTATTTATTTTCAATTTCCCGCAATGAAATTGAAATGATGGTAACCCCTCCGGCTCTGTAAAGTTACGGTGATCCGTTTTTATTTTTATGTACTTTTACTCGTATCGCTTTTTTCGTCTTCAGTCGACCGAATTGTTCTCGATACGTAACAACTAAAGCTGCAAATCTCGATTATCTGGATTTACTTTCCAAGCAACTCTCGTTCAAATCGCTTACCGGAAATTCAAATTCGATGGTACGTTATTGAGTTGTAGTTTTAGAGAACGCAACTTAAAATTTCTGGTCTCTTTGGCAATGTTCTCAGGTGTCTGGGTGCTTTGATCTCGGTGCTTGGTGCCCGACGAGGAACCGGTGGCGCTGTTAAGATGCCCTCCATTTGCGTAGGGAAGTTGCGAAGTTATCCGTAGAGCGTGGGTCGACCTAAAAATTAAATGCGTGTATCATTGATAAGCCAGATACAAAATCTGAAAGGCAGCACTCGACTCAAAACTAAGTTTACCTATCAAGACCACCTGTGGTTCGCCACATCGAATTTTGCGCCGATATTGTTGGTATGGTTCTCTCTGTTTTGGATCCGAATCTTCCTCCCACTCGCCGAAATCGATCAGGTTCCAAATTTTCGGCTGCAAAACGTGCCTTTTTCCTCAAAAGTTGCACGGTGAGAGCATAGGTCACTACCATGATCACCATTGGAATATAAAACGAAACGAGCGAACCGAAAACGAAGAATGCTCGATTATTTATGACACACATGTTTTCTTGTGGCATTATGTTATCGTTATTTGTAACGCCTGTATAGTTTAAAGTTTGCATAAATTACCATGATTTACTCTAATCTTACCTAAGACTGTGATATAACTCGAAATTAACATTGAAAGAAGCCATACGAGTATAATTCTGAGAGCTATTGTGCGAGTGGTCGTGCTGTGTCTCGTCTTTAAGGGATTGCGAATTCCCAAATATCGCCCCAGACTTATGAAGCACATGTGCATGATGGAAGACGAACAGGCCAATACGTCGCAAGTTGTATAAATGTTGCACCATATTACTCCAAACGGCCAGTAACCTGAAACATGAGTCATTTTTTGGGAAAAATTTCAAGCCAATGGCGATATTTGTATCATGCTTAGATGCACATGGTAAGGGTTCCAGCGACGGATGGAGTAAACCGAAATAAGTAACATTCAGGATACCCCCATATAGAATAGATTCTGAATTTTATTATTTCTATATATATATTATGTTTATATTTTTAAATATTTCCCTTTCATCTAACTTAGTTCTCTGTTGGGATGAGTTTATAGATTTCTTAAAAAGTCACCGCTGAATAAGTGATTTAAATTGCAAGTCCTCCGTCAGCAGTCTTCAAAAAAGTACTTCGGATCATTTCTGTTATTTCTGTCAAAAATTGCAGATCGGATTCTTTTTCGCAGTCACATTTGGTGCGGTACCTTGTTTTAGTAATTCTAAAAACCTGCAACGCATCCCCAAAAGATTAGGTAAAACTGGCAGTTCCATTTTTATATGTGTGTTATGGTTGCAAATAAAATTTCGGGCGGATCATTTTCAACCGAACCCTTAATTTAATTCGAAAGAGGAGTGCTTGTTTTGAAAAGCGCTGCAACCTAATCCTTTTGCATCGACAGTAAATCGAATTTTTAATTTAATGATACGAATTCGAATCATTTGTAAATGTTGTAGATGTCAGGGATCTTTTGCTCTTGAAATCAATTTCACTCCGCTTTCCAATCCTGACAAAAGATGTGATGTTGAACTAATGTTTTAATGATTTGTTGTCTATAGGTTTATAATTTATAGCCAAATAGATGTTCAGTAAAAATATCTGAATGCATATCAAATTTGTATCGAATCTGTAGGGACAAATTGTAAATAAAAAGTGCGAGGGGGAGGGAGGAAGAGACTTATGGTTGCGTTCTTTCTTTAATTCGGAAATTTCGTGAAACGCCGTAACTAAATTCATTTGTATCAATTTAAGGGTGTTATACGTAAGGACTGTATATAGATTATACAGATAAACAACAAATCTGTAGAATAAGTAGGTATCTACTAATGTCAATATCACCTTTAGAAGCTACTTTTGGTGATACGGTCACATTTCACTTTTCTACAATTGGAGAAAAAATCTACAAGAAAAATATAGCTATTATACGATATTAATTATTGGCACTTCACCAAAATCGGAAATCGTCCATTAAATTATGAAAGTGAACATAACTCAATACATTAATTGTCGATTTGTACTTAAAAGAGACCGTAATCATGTTTAATGAAGTCTCGGTAGGGGTGAAAACATTTATGCATACTTCCTAAAAATTTGCCGACGGTTTTATTAAACTTTCATCATAACTGTCATCCAAAGGGAGTAATTAAGGTCAAATGGCATTTTATTAATCAAATAAATTAATTTTATAAGAGGTCGGTGTCAAGTTTGCATGATTTCTGCTTAAAAAAATTACATTGACTCTTTTAAACCGATTGATTATGACGATGTACAGCGCACGTACAGAACAAAAAACTTTTTTTTAGGTAACTCCATGTTAATCTTCATAATCCTCCCACCCGTTTACATATTTAATGTATTTCGGTATATGTTTGCCCGTTTTCAGGTGACGATTTCAACGCAGATTTGTAAATTAATCTTATAATGCCGCTTAAAAAATTCCACTATTTTAATGTAAGCCTGTTGTCCTGTCGCGATTTGAGAGTTCGGTTTCGGCGTAGATACTACACCTACTCCAGCTTAAACTTAATTTTGGATTAGATTGGGATAACCTGGTACGTATACTGAGGGATTAAGAGAATTTCATTAAACATTCTTTACGGCAAGGCAATGTAGGTAATGGAGTACTACAATTTTCGCTTTTACGATTAGAAAGCGCCCTCGTTATTTTACGGAATAAATTAAAAAATTAAATGGGATTTATATTACGTGCCGAAATGCGTTTGAAGATTTGAAAATACGAGTTCACTCTTGGAATGAATTTTCTATATTTTTAAATTATAATTACACATTTAATCGTAAAGGTGTTTTATCCATCTAATAACTCAAGATTTTTTAAATTCTAACTTTCTACGGGAGTAGGTACGTTTATGCAACCGATGCACGATGCAAATATGTAAGGATGCTCCCTTCGATTTTCTTATTTAGTATGATATAATTATGGAAGCCTTTTCTTATTCAAAATCATTGTTCTTACTTTTCCTTACATTTTTTTTATAAAAATAATAATTTAAAACTATATTTTTAATACTAACGGGTGGTCACTGACGTCATAACTTTACAATCCTTTCGTGTCCCTAATAAATAAATATATATATATGTCCAAATTTACAGTTAGATCTGTAAATTAACAAAAACATAACTTATACGATCCTTCCTACGTTTCCGTAACTAGCAGACGATTAAAATGTCAAAATTGAATTAAAAACGACCCATAAAAGGGAGAAATGTTTATTTGGTGGAAAAATGTGCAACTTTGTTATAATGCCGAACGCGAACAATTCGCTGACATTTAATAATCGCACATATTTTATGCGTTCGTTTCATCCATTTGCGATGGCAGTAAAATTTAATGCCTCGGGGATTTATCATTAGTGTAGACCCTTCCCGATTTTTTTCTGTATTTGATTCGTCAATCTTGAAAAAATATACTAGGTTAAAACACTCCCTTATAATTACATTACATACACGGTAATAGCTAATAGCTAACTAATTTAATGATATGAAACTAAATAGGGAATAAGTAAAGAGATGGAACGACGCCATTTTGAGGTTAGTTACGCACATTAATACATGGATTTTAAAAAAAAAGTTTTTACCATATTTTGTAGCATACCTACATCAATAAATAAAGGTATGCAGTATATGTTATTATACTTATAGTACAATATCTATTATGTACTTATGTTATCGTATGTTACCTACTCTATATCTACATATACAGGGTGTTACACGACCGTTCGAAAAAAAAAAATCGGGTTGTAGAGGGCATCAAAACAAGCACTTTTTCCAAATAAACCGAGGGTCCAACGTGTTTCGTTTGGGAGCCACCCCCCAAAGAGTGTTGAAATCTGCATTTCTTCTTTAATTTTTTTCTCAGCAACCATAAGAGTTACAAAGTCGGGTGGCATGTCTTTGAATAGGTTTTTGGGTATGCTCTTTCCGATTTTGCAATTTTTTTTTCAAAATTCCTACCCCTAAAGGGCGCACCCCTAAACTAGGGTGCAAAAAAAAATTCTGATTTCGACGAAATTTGGTATCTGGGGGTTTTTTAACATGAAAATCACGAATCTGAAATTAGTTTTTGAAAATTCGAAAAAAAAAGTTCCACTGCAATTCTTGGCGGGACAACGAAAATAGAGATAATTCCACGAAATTTGTTGTGTACATACTAAACGAGTTAAGGAACAAAACTGTCGAACAGTTTTTTAAAATAACTTTTCAAACAAAAGTTATACTCATTTGAATGTTGGTCCTTCGGGTCGCGAAGTGTCCCAAGCCTACTAGTAAGCCATAATTTCGCATGTGTTGGTTGACAATGTCGCAAAAACAAAAGATTAACGGTTTGAGTCGATATTTTGTTATTTGGAATTAATTCGGTCATTAAATGATTAAAAAATTCGATGTATCGATTAAAACACCTACCAAGGTATCTTAAAGCGCTGATCGATTATTTATTATCTAAATAAGGTAGGGGAAAAGGTCAAATCACTTTCCGTATGATACTTTTTCACTATGATCAAAAATTTTCATAATCTTAGGTTGAAAAATAACTTCCAAAAGAACACGCTCCTTTTAAGGACAAATTTCCCCTACCTTATTTAGATAATAAACAATCGATCAGCGCTTTAAGATACCTTGGTAGGTGTTTTAATCGATACATCGAATTTTTTTAATCATTTAATGACCGAATTAATTCCAAATAACAAAATATCGACTCAAACCGTTAATCTTTTGTTTTTGCGACATTGTCAACCAACACATGCGAAATTATGGCTTACTAGTAGGCTTGGGACACTTCGCGACCCGAAGGACCAACATTCAAATGAGTATAACTTTTGTTTGAAAAGTTATTTTAAAAAACTGTTCGACAGTTTTGTTCCTTAACTCGTTTAGTATGTACACAACAAATTTCGTGGAATTATCTCTATTTTCGTTGTCCCGCCAAGAATTGCAGTGGAACTTTTTTTTTCGAATTTTCAAAAACTAATTTCAGATTCGTGATTTTCATGTTAAAAAACCCCCAGATACCAAATTTCGTCGAAATCAGAATTTTTTTTTGCACCCTAGTTTAGGGGTGCGCCCTTTAGGGGTAGGAATTTTGAAAAAAAAATTGCAAAATCGGAAAGAGCATACCCAAAAACCTATTCAAAGACATGCCACCCGACTTTGTAACTCTTATGGTTGCTGAGAAAAAAATTAAAGAAGAAATGCAGATTTCAACACTCTTTGGGGGGTGGCTCCCAAACGAAACACGTTGGACCCTCGGTTTATTTGGAAAAAGTGCTTGTTTTGATGCCCTCTACAACCCGATTTTTTTTTTTCGAACGGTCGTGTAACACCCTGTAGATATAAAGGACTTACCATGGAGAAGTTGCCAGTTTTTTGTTGTAAATTAATTATGAAAATTTAAATAAAATGAAACAAAATCGCAAAAGAATCATTAAAATACCTTCAAAAATGTACAAGACTTTAAAGTCACTTGACCTGCGTGATAGTTCTCATTATTGACTCCACATGACATATGACCATCACCTATTATCGCTATTTGTCGCTCACATTTAAAAATTCAAAGGATACAATCATCCCGCTTGCAAACGCGATCGACAACTTAATTGTGCACGTTTCAGATGTTGCATTAAGGCCAATTCTCACCTTACATAAGCGACGCGAAGTGGTTAAATTCTCACAGAAACAGCGCAGCGCGGTTCAACAAATTGGCGCTTTGGGTCGGATCGCAGAGAACAAACCCCTCGAGCATGGGAAAATTGGTACTTTTCACAAGCTGAATGCGCGTATTTCGTTGTTATTAATGTAATCATATGTGTCGAAGAAAAATGTATTTGTTCTTTTGTGCCTACATAATTGGGTGTATATCTTCATACTCATTTTAATGCCAATTGAAATAAAAATGTGGCTTTGCACGGTGCCTGAATGTAAGATTTGCCCTTTCTCAAACCAGAAGTGTTTGCACTCCAATTTCTTCCCTATAATCACAAAATTGAATTGGCGGATTTTATTCTTGTCTTTAATTATGCTTAAATAGGTACAGGATGTCTCAGATCTTATGGGGTTACAAGAACAAATTTGGTATTTTTGAAGACGGAGATTAAGTTAGAAGTTTTGCATTTTTGTCCTGATTAAAGCGTCGTTCAGAAAACCGCTGATTTTCAAAGAATTGAATATATTTTTAATTATATCAACAAAAAGTTTCTTATTTGGATTAACGGATATTGGAAAAGTTCGAAAACAATGCCAGCATAATTCACAATAACGATTAATATGGTCTATAAATAAATATCGGTATATGTTCGTCGTATTTTATTTTTACACGATTAAACAGATTTTTTAATTTTCATTTCACCTACGTAACTAATTGGTTGTATGTACATTGTATAGGTACTTGCTTATACTACTTAATATGTATTAATCAGTTTAATAATTCAATGTTCTTTAAGCAATCATAGATTATCTTTAAAAAAAACGAATAAAAAACGCTTTTTGAGTATCTAAAAATACTATAGGTATTGCGCTAATGTATACAGTGCGTTCGAGATAAGAGGGTCACCTCAATATCTCTTTTATTTGACGAGATACGTAAAATTTGTTAAATATAATAAACTTCCGGTGTAACCGGAAATCGATGCAACTTTTAGTTTTCAAACGCAACGTCTATATTTTTACGATATTTGAAAAGAACAATCAATTTGCTGCACGACAACATAAAATATGCATTATGGTTGATATAAATACAAAAAGTCGCGGCGGAAAATCTAGTTATTAATAAAAAGGTGATATTTGTATAATCATCGGCATTTTTTTGTCATAATTTTTATGATGGCAGAGAATTCGGCGGTTTTCGCCTTCGTTATGATAACTTTAAGCCCGTAGGGGTGAGCAGGTGGAGATCATCATTCCACAATTTAACTGTTACGATACAAGTAATAATATTACCTAGTTTTTATTTAAATTTCTACACGAAATTTTAATCAGCACAAAAAATGCAAAATTTTGCCCGTTTAATAATGGCATAAGGTATTATACGCTCGCAACCGTATGTTCTTTTTCCCAAATGTTTATATAGTATGAAAGTGTAAGAGAATTGTTTACTTAAAATTGGGAGAATCACATGATACCCAATGGCAGATGATTTCATATAAAATGAAAGAAAGCTATACGACAATCCGTGTATGCTGAATTTTTGGTTTAATTTTACGAGAGAAGTACTTTATTCACACTTCACATTCATGGATTCAATAACAGTCGATCTATTTTGTTATTTGCGTTCTGATGTGAAAGATACGTGCAGTGAAAAGTAAGCTTTTATAATAGGTATTTTACCCATCCTCATTCTGCTGTGCTTTAAAGCCACAATTAATAGTCTCGAAATTGGGACAATTAGGGCTATATGAGGATTTTTCTACAAGCTTTAAATTAACAGCTTGGTTGTGGATAAGTACTCGTACTACACGAACCTTCTATATTAGATCCTGCAAACAAGCTTTATTCATAAATCCACTTTATTGCATTTAAAATTTAAATCGTTCATACAAAATGTTGTTGCAGAATATTTAGGTTAAACGTCAGAGAGGGAAGCGTTTTGCCACACGATTATAGGCTACCCCATACATAAGCGATTTCGCAAATACGCTACATTTCATAGACGTTGATATTTGTGTTATAAATTGTTTTAAAATTAACGTTTATTTTTTTTTTATTAAAGAACCAAGCATAAATACAAGCCATTTGCCCATAGCACCTACAAGATAAAAAATAATTTGTTGTCTTTAATGCCTCCTATTAAAAATTTGTACAGGAAACGAGGAAAAGCTTCCATTTGTCAAAATTGATTTGAACGTCTCTTACCTAAAAATCCTGGTATGGCACCCAGAGGCATAACGAAGAGACTGACAAGTAAGTCGGCGATTGCGAGTGATAGTAAAAAGTAGTTCGTTACATTTTGCAATCTTCTGTCTAGCAGCACAGCTAAACACACAAGTATATTGCCTAAACCACCGGCTATAATAAAAACGGCCACAAATAGAAAACTCCAATCGTAATTAGTTCCATCCCAAAAAAAGCTTCCGTTGGTTCCGTTGACTGAAACGTAATTGAAACTAAAATTGGTCGTAATGCATGTCCAATAATTTTCGTCGTCTCCAAAATATCTACATTTATAAGTGCTACTTATCCAAGCCGTTGTGAACACAAACTCGCTTACATTTTCGACACCAAATAAAGCGATAGTAATATTTTCCGAAACGTTACGGCTTTCGTTCTCATTACATTCGGCACATACAAACGTTTTATCACTTGATTTATTCAACTGACAGTAGAACTCGTATAGCTTCTCACCTACACTTTCGCACATTAATACCAGTTTCGTAGCATTGATGGGGCACCTAGTTAAATCGACGACTGCATCCACGCATCTTTTTCTATTCCAATAATCACCGTCGGTGAGTTCCGACGAGTTCATTTCCAAACTTCATCTAATTTCCATTTTTAACAATTATCTTCGATGCCTGAAAAAGATACCCATTTACTATAGGGAACTGAGTTTAAAACATGTACGTGACGTAAATTTCCAATACAAATTCCACGTTTATTTGGAGAGAAAATTAAAGCTTTTAGAGAAGTTTAGTTTATTATTCACCTTCTATCGTATGTATGTATCAACGACTTATAATTATTACTAATTAGTAAATATTACAGTATTTTCTACGAGTTTTACATACATTAAAACTTTGAAACTCGTTTCAAAAGACCATTTTGTACTTTCACGAAATTGAATTTTTTCAACTTTTACATAGCTAAGCGGCTTTTACTAATTCCGCTAGAATTCGACCAGATCTCCATAAATATTTTATTCCACTTAAAATTTAAAACAGTTGTTAAGGTTGTCCGACAAAACTTTTCTTCTAAGTAATTTCGAATTAATTTAACAGAAGTGTCTCTTGAACTTGCGTACTTAATTTTCGTTTTGTTTTTGAAATTATAATTTTGAACTGTGGCTTTGTGTTATTGTTAAATAACAATATTGGAATGCCGTTGTTTTGTTTGAAGCCTTCTTCATCTTTAACTATGTCTTACTCTTTACTTATGTGGATTTCGTGTGTTTGTTTTTGTTACTTATTGTTGTTTTGATATATGGAACTTGGCATAATAGAATTCGATGGTTTTATATTCAAGTTTGAGGTGAAGTAAACTGCAATATGCACGGTTGAAAATTGAAAGGGTGGATGAATTATATAAGATCATAACTTCCTTGATTTGTTATTAGTTATTACTATATGGGAACTCCCTCACCCACACGCGGTATGCCATGTATGAACAAAAAGAATTGCCCAACATTTGAATAGATAGGTACCTATATTAAGTTTCGAAACGCTTTTCTATATTCCTTCTTTAATCGTTTTGTACGAACATCTTTCATTTTTTTTCATAAATCTGGAAATTTACGTCAGGTAAATCGAATGGAAAATGAATTTGTAGCTAACATACCGTAACTCTGTTTTTCTTGGAAGATTATTACCGAAAATTGTATCCAATCGATTTTGCGTAAAACAATGTAGTCCGCCAACGCGACCTTTATCTCACGACAAAACAAACGCGCGTGTTGCAAAAGGCGCCCGGACGCTACCGGCGTCGGATATAAACTGACGCTGTGTAAGTCATCGTCGTCGCTTAACGCTTATCCCTTCAGCGCTATCGTAATATTATACCCAACCCATTATACAAGAGAAAATCGCACCTCCCTGTGAGACTGTTTATTAGTTATTAACTTATTACAAATGCCGTGGACACTTTCGATTGTTCCTATTTATTTTTACTTCAAATGTCAGCAGGAGTTTACAGCTCACTTTTGCTTATTCTTCATTTTGTCTTCAATCGAGTTCGTTTTACTACGAAATTTATTAGTTTCCATCTATTCTGCATACTAGGTATAACGAGTGTGTACCCTACACCTGCAAGTGCAGACTTGCTTTTAGTAACAAATTCGATGTAAACCAATTAAGATTATCTGTGTCTGCAGGTCACAAGTTATTAGGGTTTCGTTTTGGTTCTCCGTTTATTGCCTCGACATCCCCTAATCTGAACCGTGTAATTAGAAAATTTTTCATTACTTTCACATGACGTGATGATACCCGTCAATATTATTGTGAGTTCTGGATTTACAGTTGCGGATAGCAAAATCGTCAAGTCATCCATCCCATCCAAACGATTCATCTTTCTTTGCACTCTAGTGCTCATGTTCTTTCCTTGCGTTTGGTTCGAGGCCTACGTAAAGTAAGGATATGACGTGTAGAATTGTAGGTATACCGTATACTTTTCATTTTCGGTAACTTGGCCGATATGCTCAAAAAGCTGACGTGTTTTGGATATTGAAGAACATGAACATTAGAGGTTACGCTTAGTTCCGGATAATTTAAGCGAAGCTTAAAAAAGGCTCGTGTCAAATGGTGGCAAGAAAACATGACGTGTAACAGGTGACGAAAGATTATACTGCCTGCCGTAAGTATCTGAACACCCAGTATACTTTGATCGATTTTGATGAGATTTTCGGGCCGGTTGTAGGTATTTATTTCTAAATAAGAAACGACGAAAATTTCACAAAATCGTAGAACAGTGAGTGGCGGCTTGTCCGTTATCATTTGTCTTGTAACGTTACTTTTTGTACTTCATTGTAAAAATGAGTGATCTATCTGGTTCATTAAAATCTTCGGTTGCCAGTCAGATTGATTGGAGATCATTGGAATTTGAATTAGATAACCCATTCATATAACTACTTATAATGGATGGAGAGGGAATGAGAAAAATGTGTGCGTAAATGGTTCCAAAAACTCTTCCGGAAGGAGAAAATACATTGATTGAATATGAAACCCGTTTCTTGGAACTTGTCATTACCAATTTAGTTTATTTATTTGTCCCTCTCTTGCTCTGGGCCCTCAACAGGCTTTCGTCCAATTACAGAGTGACCCGCATAATGCTTTTTAGAGTTGCCCCTGCAGAAGGTCTAAGTTGTTCTATACTACTCCGGTATTTACCTTACGAATTAGGAAAACTGCAGGAAATCCCAATTCGGAGTAGCCGGCAGAATGCTCGAAACTGATTTGAGGAAATTCACAGATGAAAAATTCACCTCAACCCAGGTTCGGACACTTGATCTCCCGGCTATGTAGCTCAACTTTCTACCACTGAGGCACACAGACGTGTGTACTGTGTCATGTGTGGCGAAAGGATACTATTTTCAAAGAGATAATAATGAATTGTAATTATATTTACATAAGTAATCAATATTTATGGAGCATTTGACTTAATATACACACCTCGTACATTTCATTTCTTGCGTTTAGTCCATAGCGCTTTGTAAGTTCATTTCTTCATGTAAACTTTTGCAAGTCGACATGATCTAAAAACTAAACAGTGCGTCTAACATTTAATATAAACCAGGTTTATTATTATTACATTAATTTAATAAATTGTAAGATACATAAATATGTACTTTTTACTTGTCGAAAATTGGATGTAGTATCTTTGATCGCTTAAAACGTTAGGTACATGAGCCAGGCCAATTCATTCATATTTAAATGTCGTTTGACAAAAATGACGCCTATCCAAAAATAGGTCTGAAATTCTTATTAAGAATATCTAATATAGAGCCACCGTATGAAATTTTCAGCCTTTTTTTTTCATTTTCATATCTTGTGAAGTTGTTTGAACAGAGTATTGATTTATATTACTTTTATTTTGAGATGCCAAGATGATTATTATAAATATATTTCCCATATAATTTGGAAATTTTAGAATGCAACGCTAGAAAGAAAAATGCTCGTTTTGTAAATATTTTAAAACGTAAAGATGCTGAATCTCAAATAATCGAGGCGAACTTTCCTAATGGCCAACTTTTCTGTGGCCAATCAATATATTTGAAGTAAAAAGCAAACAGAAGATTGCCAATTTTTCATTCTGTAAAGCAACTTTGAATGTTCTTTTTTATTTGGTAGTGGTTTTTATAATTCGCTATTTGTCTAAATCTTAATAACGTGGATGACTTTAAATAAAAACGACCTTAATTTGTATGGCCCCTACTGTTACGCATATAGAAAAAGTTAACTTCAAATGATACAATAAACGAAGTGTGAAGAGCGGCCGATATAAGCGGTAGTACTAATGGCATTAACAATTTTTATAATTGTTTGGCGAGGCACGAAAATTAATTTGCCAGAAACAAGCGCCCGCGCCGGCGACGAAAACGTGTTCCTCGACTTTTCAATTTAAATATCAAGTCGTTGAAAAATCCTTTTTCGCGTTTAATTGGAATTGATATGAAAACTTTTTTAGCACCGAAGGTTGCCTCTTGAAACCCTTTACCCTTAAAAGTGAAGTTGCTTGAATTATAATTGTTGTACACTGGACGGCTCGACCCTCTCAATGCGTGAAAGTTTCTATCACTACGTTTAAAATCTCTTCAAGAGACTCTCGAAACGACCCTTCAACTGTCTCTCTCTTTTAGGTCCAACTTTGAATCAAAATTTTGTTGCTCAGTCGTTAATTCAGGTCTATCATTTGATTAATAACCTACAAGCGGTTATCAAATATGCACCACATTTTCTTTTGAACGAGACGAAAACTTCATGATTAAATACTATAATTTTTACCGTTCCCAGTTTATATTAATGTTATCCCTGTATGGACCTAGAAATCTAAAAGTAAAAACGTTAGCGTCTGTGTGTGTATAAGGAATCCTAATACTTTGTAATAATAGTAGTTTACCTAAGTAACGTTATTATGGGTTTTACATTACGAGAGAATATGTTGCCCCGAGTTCTTTAAAATTCCCGACGAATGTAAAACCTTTTTCGTCATCCCATACTGTTATTTCAATTTAACTCATCTCATTTGACAAGTGAAATGTCATTCGTAACGGACGGCGTCCGTTAAAAAATAACGGATGCGTATGCGGCCGTTAAGGAACAATGCTTTATTGAAATATAAACAACTAGGTAGGTACTTATTATAATGGATATATGAAAATTAAAGTGTAAACAGAACGGGGTTCTGCCTTCAGGTAGCTCCAGCCGGCTGGCCAGAGATCGAAATTCGTATTGATTGAAATTGTTTAATTAATAAAATAAAATAAATAAAAAAATTCAAATATTCAAATCCCGATGTTGGGTACGGGGACACCTCCACCGTCTATCAAATCCTCGGTTGACCTTGGACTCTGGTACGGCGTTTTCTTTTCCCCAACTGGAAACGTGCGGTGGATGTGGCAAGTGCTACTAGTTCGCTGTTAATGATAAGAGTTATTACCACATAAGCCCGGATGCTTATCAAGGCTCGAGGAGGTATCAGTAAAGGAAGTATAGGAAGCTTTCTCCAGCAATTATATTTTAGGTGCTCTTCAGCAAAGAAATAATAGCTCTCTAATAAGGTCGGCAAGGATTTACCTGGCGACGGCCCTTACAGAGGAACTTCCACCCGGTTCCAACAACCTCTACTCAAAGTCGGTGGAATCAGACGGCAAACACGGAAGGGAAGATCTTTGGATTAGAGTCCGATCGACCGACCGAAGGCAAGAATACAAAGAACTAGTTCTGTGTCCGGTTTTATAAGCCCGCAGGGATTTACTCTACCAGGATTATCTTCCCGGGAACAGGTGAGTAAAACGGCAAAACTAAAAGTAATTATCAAATTAATAAATAGGTCTGGGAAAATAATGAAACTAAAACGAAAAGCTCTGGTGGAATTAAAACGGAAAATAAAATAAATTAAACGGATCTCAGGTTTTCGAAACGGGCAGGAATCTGGTCTGGTTCTGGTTCGGGGGATGATTTTAACAAGGAACGGAATTAATCGGAAGTGCTCTCTGTACTTTACAAACACCTTTTATAGGACACACAACAAGATGGGAGATGTAGAAGGGATTGCAAATAAAGGATGGGGACGACAACAGGCGACATCTAACGAGGGGATTTTACAAACATAGTACAGGATGTTTCACAAATAAAATTCCAACGTTATCAATTTGATGTTTTCTTACAAAAGTGACAGTTATTGCTAGAAATCTGTAGACCATCGTAAGAAACTTGAAGACCACTAGCACCTGTGGATATTACCTACACTTGATGAAGAAGCTGTGGCTATGGATGTTGTATTTTCAGCGTTTCCATCGGAACTTTGAAATATTTGTTTGATGATTTTTAATCGCTTCGAAACTTTTGTCCATAATGAATTGGGCGAGTACATTTCCGATTTTCCCTTTACGTACGCTAATCTCTTAATCTTAAGCCATTCCTTGAAATCTTCGTATTGTTTATGATATCGCTCCCTGTTTTTTCTGGTAGCAAACCGACACTTGCAGCCATGGAATCTGCTAATACGTCTGGAGGAATATTGTATGTTATTAATTTTCGTGCATATTTTTGGAAAAACGTACAGCTTCTCAGCACGCGTTTTTAACGAATTGTTTATTTTAAGTAGTTGCGTCCATGACAACCGCTAACATGTGACCATGAGCATACCATGATCAAGATAATTATTATACTTAACTATTGCGAAAAGATGAATCTTTATGAAGTCAAAATATATAATTTCCAGATGATGGGATGACGAAAAATCTTGAACGACACACGGCCGATACGCAAATAACGGACTTCGTTGAATATAAACCTCGGCTGACGCCTCGGTTTACAAACTTCAACCACGTCCGTTATTTGCTACATATCGGCCTTATGACGTTAATAACTATAACGTTACGTGTTTCGTAACACGTTTTATTTTATCCTAAGTAAAACTTGCAGACATTCATGTTAGTTATGCGACATTTAGCATTTAGGTAGAATAATGGATAGAATGATAAACATAACCCGTCGCTAAGGAGTTATTGTTACTATAACGATTTAGGATAAAATTATAATGAACCCGATTATTTGGTAATTTACATTGACAGTACACATACAATTCCGTATGGAATATTGACAAGCGTTTAAGCGTCGCGTATTTCCCATTTACCCAAATTTATATGCCGCGCGTTATTGAAAATATAAGAAAATCTAATATTCACTCCCTTCGCTTTTAATGTGATTTTTTTCTAAAGTGACTGATGTATCACATAATATCGTAAATATTTATTGCAAAGCTTAAGGACTTGATGCAGCAGGCTACGCTTAAAATATTAATATTACCAGAAAGAAGCCGTTTTGTGAACAATGAATAATAGAAATTGGACACGAAAATTAATAATAGTCGAATCTAGGCGATGAAGCATTGAACTTCATCTTTAGTGGGTTGGTAAATAGATATAAAAGCGAGGCGTAGGGATCATCTAAACAATAAACTTTGTCATAAAGACTGCTACATTATCAGTATGCCACAGGATAATTAAAATAAATTGATGGGGGTATGTTTGTAATGTATCTACTGAATACAAAAGCATTAGCGAGGGTAAGGATGAAATAAAGTTATCCTAAAGACTGAGTTCTTAAAATTGGAGATTGCTCTAGTGCAGTTGAATGTGGCAATTGGAAGATATCAATTTGAATCTCTTCGAATAGATTTTAAAATTGGCGCATGTAATTGCATTTTCAAATTTTCAACTTTCGCCTTTCAGAACTCTGTCTGTCAAATTGAAGAAAAAAATTGGGTAATATAAGCTAAAAGACTACAAAATGATTATAATGGAAACAACCTTCATTAATTTTTTTGTGGATAAATGTAACTTTTTTGTTCATTAATCTTTTGGGCGCACATGCTTAAATCCATTTGAATATATGTTTAGGGGACGCTTTTTTTAGCCATAACAAAAATCAATAGAGCTAGCACGACTGCTTCACCACTTATTTCTTCTTTTTTTTTGCAGAACACCGGAGCAGTGTCCGAGTGTGGTCTCTCTTCTTGCCGAAAGTTACAATCCGCACGTGCGTTACGGCGCTGCTATGGCATTGGGCATCGCTTGCGCCGGCACTGGACTACGCGAAGCCATTGCACTCCTTGAGCCAATGGTTATGTTTGATCCCGTAAATTTTGTTCGCCAAGGGGCTCTCATCGCGTCCGCCATGATTTTAATTCAACAAACGGAGCAAACCAGTCCCAAGGTGACCTTCTTTCGCCAATCCTACGCTCAAGTTATCAGCAATAAACATGAGGACGTGATGGCTAAATTTGGAGCAATTTTGGCCCAGGGTATAATCGATGCAGGAGGCCGAAATGTGACTTTATCGCTTCAGTCGCGCACCGGACATACTAATATGTTGGCTGTTGTGGGAACCTTGGTCTTTACCCAATATTGGTACTGGTTTCCTTTGGCTCACTGCCTTTCGCTAGCCTACACTCCTACCTGCATCATAGCCCTTAATTCGCAGCTTAAGGTAAGTTCCTAAATTGAGAACTGCAAAACTTACACGAAACCCTCGCAGATGCCAAAGTTAGATCTGAAATCAAACGCTAAACCGAGTACGTATGCGTACCCTCCGCCTTTGGAGGAAAAAAAACGTGAGGAGCGGGAAAAGGTAACTACGGCCGTGTTGAGCATTGCCGCTCGTCAACGAAGAAGAGACCACGAACGTAAACACCGCGACGAAAAAATGGACGTGGTAAGTGTCTAAATTCTGAAGAAATGCATCTCTTATACATAATTTTTAGGATGCAGATAGTAGTGATACAAAGTCCGTGACATCGTCAATAGAAGAAAAGAAATCTACAACCACTACAGAAGACAAAAAGGAAGAAAAGAAACCAATTGATGGCAAGAAAGATGACAAAGACGAAAAGAAGAAGGAAGAAAAAGAAGAAAAGAAGAAGGAGCCTGAGCCAAACTTTGAAATATTGAGTAACCCCGCGCGCATATTACGACAACAACTAAAAGTTATTTCCTTGAATGAGGGCTCTCAATATGTCTCTATGAAAGATGTTTCTATCGGTGGCATAATAATGGTTAGAAACTTGAAACCTGGAGAGGAAGAGCTTGTGGAGCCTGTTGCAGGTAAATAATGGGCGATCGAGTCGCCTTTGGAAGGTCAAGTTGAATATGATTTCGCATGCAACTCATTTTTGATCGCATAGTACTTTCATTATTCGTTTTTATGTTTGAAGCGAGACATCTCCATTTTTAGACATTAGCATCGAAAACTTGTGTTTCATATAATTATAATTCTACTGAACGCATTCTGATTTTAGCATTTGGACCAAAAGGGGATGATGAAAAGGAACCTGAACCCCCAGAGCCCTTCGAATGGACCGAGTAATTTAGATGATTTTCTGTTATTAATAAACAATGTATCCTTAATAAAACATTTACATGTGTGGTTTTGTGAACGCAAATGACAGTTTTAATCAAAACTTCAGAAACCTCTTCTTTTTCTGATAAACATATTAAAGTGACACTGTTTACCATCACAACTCAAACGAAAAAGTGTCACTCAAATGATAATAATTACCTTGTTTTTACCAAAACTAATACTATTATCTTTGCCTTTGCCCTTTTAGTTCGAGATTTCCACCAAGATGAATTTCGCACCATCATCACACCAAAGACCTTCACTAAATAAAAGTTGAGAGAATAGCTTATTTCAAGATGAATTTAAAAATTCATTCAAAGAAGACACATCGTATTTACCGAAAAAAGTTTCAACAAAACAAAAGCAATGGTTAGATGGTTCTGGACCAAGTCTAAGGTTTTCCAGTGCTTTCAAATTTTTGAAGGAGATTATTACAAGTTCCAGACGCAACCCGCTTCAGAACACCATTAAAAATAGTGGAGTTGTAAAAGTAAGCAGCTATGACTAGTAGAAACTTTTATGTTTGTGGAAGCTTAGTTGACCAAACAACAATACCAACTAATTAGAGAAAACGACCTAGAACCTGGGTACACATCATTCAAAAAACCAGCTATGATTACTATCCACAAGCTTATAGTATTATGCCACATCCACACGCTAGGCACTTGCCACAAACTCCAAACGTTTGGCTTGTAATACTGAGGATCCTTCGATATTTCGTTGTATCGGTTTATTGTTATTATAATTTCGGAGGAGAAATGATTATTGTTGTTTATTTATTTTAGATAGATATACTACTACTACTCAATTAAAAAGGTTATGCATCGCTACTTTTTTTTATCTTTATGATCACTATTACCTAGGCCCCAAATGCAGGGTTCTCCCTGGTAACGTTCCAGATGGTAACGTTCCAGACGTTTTCTTGCTTGAACAGTAACTCATTTGTACACGTCTACGCCTGTTCGCCGCCACGCCAGTGCACAAATGAAAAGCGAGTGCACACAAATGTGTGGACGCGTTGCAAGTGCTTGCGGCAAATTCCCTTTGATTTGTGACAAAATACAGACACTCTGATTAGTCTGATTGGTTACAAACGCTTGAAAACCTCACACAAGCCAAGTCAAACGCTCTATCCACACTGTTGAATTTGTGATGTGATTTCTTCTGAAGCTCAAAAGAGTGCAATAGTGACAATTCATCAAAATAATATAGCCGCATGTTTAGATTTTTCCCATATATATAGTATTCTGTGTTTTATTCTCTGATTACTTATATTTCTATTATATCTTTTGTTTTTGACTAATAAATGCATAATTTTTTATAAAAAATGATTTCTCCTTTCAAAATAAACTAAAACTATCGAGGGAAATTAGGGTGAAATCTTAACGAACTAAAAAGCGACGGTGGCGTCATAAGTGTAATTTGGGGTGGTTTTCTGTGAGTGTAATCTTGACGTACTAGGTACACGGCAACGCTAACGATGTAAATTCCTGGTAATTATTAATTATCTAAACGACTTATGTCAATATTCCCTTCCAAAGCCCACATTCTACATTTTTGGGATGTGTTTCTTTTTTCTCACCATTTTCTTCGTACAAACAGTTCTATGTGAGAATAAGCTGTAGATTTTTACTCCAGGTTGTTTAATTTATGCTGACACTTCGTTTCTGTACCTGTAATTGTTTCTTTTATTTCTTCAAAATAGTTGTTTCAAATGAATAAAATGTAAAAATATTATGTTAGATTTTCAATTACGATTTTGAAAGAAAATAATTAAAACGACTACAGTTGCAGCGCCACCTATTCATAAATAATTGGATCGATGGTTTACATTGGCCCGAGAACTGGAAGGAGAGTACTCGAGCTAAAACGGAAGCCTGTAAAGATTGATTTTCCTCGCGATAGTGTTTCCCGAACCTAAATACGAGATGGTGCTGAAGTAAGTTACCTACTTAAAATTTCGAAAGTGTCAGCCCAAGTAAAAAGGAATTAATTATTGAATCTTCCTTCTTTCACATTCTGTCATTAGCGAATTCCATTATTTGTTGAAGATTCGGTTTTCTAAGCCATGTTTTGCAGAAGATAAAAAATAAGAGTTTTAAATTTTCCTAATAACTTTAGAAGTATCATTGTATTTCGTTTATAAATACAATGGAAGTATATAGCTGGGTATATTATTTTTACTGTGTCAAAAAATCGATGTTGGGCACTTGCTGGAAAACATTAGATAAGTACATAATTTACGATCCCCACGCCCTTCCGATTCTATTAACGATAATTTTAGCACCTGTATTTAGAGGCAAGTCGTTTCTGAATGAAAATCGCTCCTAATTATATACTTACTTCTTACCTTTCTAAAACAATGTTTTCAGGTGTTTATCACTATCCCATTTTTACGCGCTTTTTGGTTGTACGAGGTTGTTTTCCGTGTTGAAGGAAGTAGTCGATCAATTTACTGATCCGTCCAGGTGGGTTGTGCGGGTAACACCCACGTGTGCACTACATGTAGTATAATTTATGGGGTTTCTCTAATAAAACACATATACCTTAATAAATCAGGTTCGAAAATATTAGGGAGACAAAATAAGAATTTATAAACGCTTGCAAATTCTACTTTGAGAGCCGTCTTATATTCAGAAAACTAGCGTTTCTTAAAAAAATTTTTGAAATTTAGTGGCGTCATCGTTTTCCCACTGTCGTATTCCTAAATTTGTCATTTTTCAGTTGTAGGTCTGTTTATAGTCGGCTTTCATGTTCGTTGACCTTTTGTCAAATGAGCATATCTGGCTGTACAGTAGATACTGCATGTATTTTCCCGGGAAACATCGGTCTACCCTGTCATATGAGCAGTGGTCAAGTTCATTTATCTTATTTATTTCAGTTAGACAGTTATTGAAAAACCATGACCTTTAAAAATTGATTGACAGAATTGAGAATTTAACTGAGCTATAATTTTATATTTTATAGATAAACAAGAAAGAAGAAAATCGGTTTTTCTGCTGCACTGAACTTCGCCCTGGCTTGGAAGTCCTTTGTCTATTTTTACTATTCTTCGCTCTTCAATAAAGGTAATATTATAATTTATTATGTATTATTATGGGCGGTGTTTCTATTGCCAGAACTCAGGTCTAACCTGGTTAACTAATCGCACGGATTACAATCAAGTAACGATTAGTGTTTGTCTGTACGTCGTTCGTCTGCTCAATTTTTGTCGAGTCCTAAATTTTATAATTTTCTAAATACCAGTAATTAAATTTAAAAAAAAACATACATTAAAGAAATATAGGAATAGTATGTAATTCATACTTAACAAAATAGCTATTGATGGCCACAATAGCCAACGCTATTTAAAAAAAATCCTACAAGTTTAGCAATTTCATCAAGTGGCGTTGATTACGAGTGGGTTGGTGTGCTTCTGAGAAGAAGGAGTTTTGTGTTTTTTAACTGTGCTAGGACGTGTAACTTTATTTGGTGGACTGTTTTTCATATGTCGGGGCCCAGCGCAATGACAACAAAGTGGTCCAGATGCACCCCTGTTAGTATCTATATCTTTGTAGTGCATGTTGCGTTACTTGTATTTATTGTGTTTCTTTGTTCAAGCAGTTGTATTTGTGTGGTTTCTTGGGTTATTGGTGGAGATATTACAGTAAGTATGTTGTGAGCCAGTAGTGCTGTTTAGATTTTTGCGTTTGGGTTGAATACGAGTGGGCATTATTATTATTATTAAAAACTAAACTGAGGCGATTGAAATATACTCAGTGACATGGAAATTGCAACACCAAGAAGGAGTTGGAATTTTTTGACCAAACTTGGCAGAAAATGAAATATAATAAAAAGATGCCACACTTTTTCTTTACCGCGATTGATTATTATCAAAAACGACAGAGAGATAGATAGGTACCTAGGTATAATGTATCGTTTATGTAAAACGATCAATAAGTCTCTCTCCGCCCTTTTTATCTGATCTTATAAAATTTCCAATAATTGTAGTGATTCTTAAGTATGTAATATAAAGCGCTAAATTGGCTCGAAGCATTTGAGTTCAGACCGTCGTTAACAAATCACGACTTGGTAATAATATGGCGGTCCTTCATCCTCCATGCGAGCAATTGATTATAACTTCTCGTTTTCACGCCAGCGGATCTCGCCAAACGAATACATGATTTATGGACAAAATATGTAAATCGACGATAGCAAAATGAGGAGAACTTTTAATTAGAAAATTGTATCGAGGCGAAGGAAACTATTCGATTTGAAAACAATGAAACCGTTAACCTTTTCGTGTTATTCGGCACTTAGTCTGTAGTTTTTCTGCGATCTATTAATAAAAAGCATGTTTTCTTATTAAAGTTGGAGTTATAAGTTGCCAAGATAGCCATCTTTAATCTTGTCTTTAGATTACATTAACTTTTTTTGTCTGCAATTTAAATTTTCATTTAGAAAATGATTTCAATATTTATGTAACGATGCCGTAACACGAATAGGTTTCGTTCGCTACCCCGTATTTTTCGGCCCCGATCCTCGCGCCGCATGAATACAAATAATAAATTTCGAAATGTCTCATTACGAACACCGTTTTTTCTTCATATTTACACGCGTTGTTTATCGTCGAAGTTAGTTTTAAACACGTGTACATCATACACAACTTATTGTTTCACACTTATTTAACCAACCTTACCAATAGGTAGGTACCCACCTACACGCAACGGGGGCTCCTTGTTGTAAATTATGGCCGGTCATATCCTGTTCGTATATAGCTATACGCACCACCTCATTTATCGTCAATTCATAAAAATTAAAAAAATTACCATGACCATATAGAGTTACCTTAAAGTAAGTATACGCAAAGTTGCGTGCAACGTAACCGTTTATAAATCCATTGGGTTTTATCAATTTAACGTCAAAGTCTACCGGTGTAAATAGGTTCACCGACGATAATAAATTCTAACTGAAGAGTCGTAACCCTCGATAAACCTCCTTGCTACTTTTGATTTTTGACTTTTTAGCGTATGAAAGATAGTACCGTGAATTTCGTTAATATCTCCATCTTAGACCTGGAGAGACGTAATATTTCGTTTTTTGAAGCTCTTATATAAGTTTCCATTCTTTCCCACAGTTAATTCATAGTTTACTTATACCTATATTTAAGCATCAACAGTTGAGAACATCGCGCCAATTGAGTAACAAAGCAAAAAGCATACACAAATGCGAGACCCTTTGTGATACCATAATCAAAAATCGCGACAATATAGGTGAAATTATTTTCATTTCACTTGATTAAAAGTTAACATAGAACATAGGTATAGGTATAGCACCTTATTAGATGTATGATTTCTTCTTATGGACTCATTTCAAATATGTACCTATATCATCTTTAAGATATCACTACGCACGTACCGCCACTTGGGTAAAAACGAGGGTAAAAATATAAAGGTGTGTGTATATACCCAGGAATAAAGGTGAAAATTTTGCGGTGCACTTTGTTGCCCAATTTTGAAACTGGTGTTAGATTTGCTTTTATTCCAAGTACACTATGTATCAAATTTCGTATACCTTCATAAATAAAAAAGTTTGCAATTCGGTTCATAAATGGTCGAGATACGTTATAATTGTTTTTTTTTAGATTGGTTGGATTGACCAAACATAAAGAATTTACGATTGATCGTTATCTTTAAGACAATAAAAAAATTAACATACCGTTAAAATAAATGAAAATAAAAAAAATAATAAAAGGCGAGAAAAATCTACCTAACTATGAGATTAAAGGGCAACAACACATTAGAGTCTGTCTTAAAAAAATAAATCAAGCTACAAGCTTAAAATTTATCTTGTAATTCTAAACTGATTCTAGTTAAGCCTTAAAGTGAAATTAGAAGCAGTAGTATAAATATGTCTGGATCTTTAAGAGGTTGTGTTTTTAACACCGTGCCTTCTATTAATCATAATCAATTCAACGGTGCGGCTACTCATTATAGGTTGTTATAGATTGCTGATAGTCTTCGATTCGATTGCAACACCTCTTTATACTCGGCTCGAATACAACAAAATTTCATTATAAATTCACACCGTTTCGATTTGATTTATCGATATCTATAAAACTTCAATCCAACGAAATTATGATCTTAAATTATATTTTGATTGCCCGTTCTTAAGTTAAAACGCCCAGAATACGATCCGGCACGCCGTCCTACAGAAAAAACTACATAAGTTACACTGAAAATGTTTATTTTTATTTTATTAATGTGTTTCTTGCAGTTTGGAGTATCCGCTATATAACCTATTAATAACGTTTGGAAAGTGAGAGTAAAATACTTTGAAAACTGATCAAACACCATCGAGGTGTATTGTAAGTAGATATGATACAAAAAATGGTTAATAACGAGATGCACGATCAAACTTTAATATGCCTCTAATAAAGACTACGTGATTTTCTATAGATGGTGCTAAATTGATGCCGTGGCCGTTAAATTATACAGGTAAAGACTACAGGTATCTACCTACTCGTTTCTTTTTATTTAGTTCAATACAACTTGCTGAAAAAGTATACAAATGAAACTTGTGGCGCTAATAATCCCATCCACGTTCATATTATTTTAGACGAATCACATCAGTGATGGCCAGTTGCACCGTTAAAATTAAGCATCCCTTAAAGTTAAGCATAACTTAAATACCATAGCAACGATTGTCTCAATCTCAATCGTTGCCATAGATTTTAAGTTCGGCTTAACTTTAAGCAAAGCTTAATTTTAACGGTACAACTGGCCATCACCAACCTAGGTGTTGCGAGGGAAACTTCTGCAACGCGAACATTTAGTTTAATTTCTAAATTTCTATACACCCTGAGTGAATGATCCCCAACATTTTAAAAGGTTGTCACGTCTTTTCCCTTGTGAGATGTACCTAGACAAGGACCCGTATGAATAAAAGTAAGCAAATGCTTATACCTACTTGCAAAATTCAAAGTAAATACTCGTAAGTGTCCCTTCATATTGGTCTCTTTAGCAGCGCTGCACTGCGTCTTGTCCTTCTGCTTACCAGCGCTGCTAAGTCGCCCAGTGCGAAGGAGCACTTTACGAGTATTTACTTTGAATTTTGCAAGTATAAGCATTTGCTTACTTTTATTCATACGGGCCCAAGGTCTTGACAGACTTGTTGGGTAGGTACCCATTTTCCCGCGACGCCGACGCTCGAAATGAGGTAAAATGATAAACTAGAGGGTAAATAAGTACACTAAAACTTTCCCATAAAATTGAAAATTATTTAGAGGCAAATCTTGTTTGTAAAAGGTGACATGTCTCAGCTAAAAAAGCATCATCGGACCCTAAAATGTTAAATTTTACAAAGAAGAAGAAAACAGTAAAAAGTCGATAAAAAAGTAAACAGGAGCTCTCGTAGAGATATGAAAAAATTGTATGTGGCTAGCACAGATACTACTCGCATACCTGCGTATGCGCGATTCTACCAATGACTAAGAATATGTGTACCAGCCCAGCAAACACACTTACGTGTAAAAAAACGTGTTGAAAGCGGTTTGAACATATAAATTCGCTATTGGTAGTATAATATACTTTTTCTGTAAACGAATTTTGTACCCTACGTTTAAAATGCGATTTTTATTCGTATAATTATATAAACCATAGAGTTTTTTTTTTCTACTTTGATAAACGTTCTTTTATCAATAATTTGATAAACGTATGCAACACAACTTTGTTCTACAATACGGGAATATTAGTTTATTTACTTCCTCTAAAATAGGAATAAAAATTAGGTATCTATTGTTGGATGTCATATTCTAACGAAACTGTTATAAGAAACTTTGAAAAGGAGTAGATAAATAAACGTTTTTTTAGTAGTAATCTCACAAACGTCTTTAATTTAGCATAGGTACATATACTGGAATATTGGTTTGCTTATTTGCTTTACAAATAGAAATATAGATGACACTAATTCTGCTAAATTACCACTAAAATTGCTACAAGGAATACGTACTTTATATACTTAATCTCATTCTTTCGTGTTATATACGACCGTTTTATGCGCATATTTATATCTAACTGTTGATTTTGCACATTCTTTTACACCACAAATGTGTGGTAGCTGTAGGGCTATGGCTTCATCCAAAAACGTTGCGGTACTTTGTAAGTTGACAATAAACATAATAGGATTATATTTTCTGATATTCATCTTTATTAGGACGTGGTAAAGCAATATTCTGGACTGGAAACTGTATCGACCGCGTAAGGTTGACTACGGCTACTTTCAACAGATTGTAGTTTAAACTTGGCTTTTATTTATTCTGCAATGCAGCGAGAGACGCTTCTTCAACGCAAACTGGCGCCTCTTATGTATGCAAAGACGGCAAGAATTGAAAACGACGCTTATTGGACGTGAAGACGCCTATACAGTCTCAAGGTAACTATAATAATACTTTCAACAAATAAAAGTTTGACCTTGTCTTTTTCGACGGTGAAGAAGGACTCTTCATTGACGCCAACCGACGCCTCTTATTTGTCGAAATACGACAAGAATTGGAAGCGACGCTTCTTGGACGTGAAGACACCTACAATGTCAAGGTAACGTTATAATAATACTTCCAACAGATCGAAGTTTTTTTTTTTTGGTGGGCCAGTTTCCTGAAAATCAATAGCGTCCTACCTTACCCGTACCTACCAAATCGGTAGTATTTGGTACCTAAATTTCAACACGAACGATCACTTTTAAAAAGGGTATAGCGCACACGGACGGACGGACAACAATACAAAACTATAAAGGCTCTGAGGATCCTTAATCATGCGTATAGGTAGATATTACTACATATTCCATGTGCGAAATTGAAACGTATTCAGTAAATGCATTAATAAATCGTATATCAGTGGGAATAATAAACGCATAATATTCTACAAGAGTATAGCAATATCCGCCGGACATTTATGTGTGCTATACAGGGTGGTGACTTGCGTAACGCATCATAGGGATTTCAATGTAAAATTCATAACAACAATTCATAACATATATCAATATATAGTTAAGTATTAAATTCTAAAAAAATGTAATTGACAACATCAGGTCACATATCTATTAAAAAATCGACGACGATTTCTAATCATCCCGGGTGTCACTGAAGGTACCATTACATTTTTTATAAAAACATCGCGCGGTAATAATTTTTGTTCAACCTTCTTGTTACTTTCAATCGAAATTCCAAGCTGCGTGTGGCTTCATAAATAAGAAGCAGAGGTGGGAAAACGCAGGTATTATAGAATAAATAAATAATTAAATAAATAACCGCTTGTTAACGAAGTGTGTGGTACGAGTGCGACCGAGATAATAATATAAGGTAGACGATTTGTACGATAAAGATAAATGGGTGATAAATAAGGTGCCTAACAAGATGCTGTTAGTCAAGACTACCCCCCGAGGTCAGAACAGAAGTATACGCCATATACAAAATGCACTCATTCTACCTACGCCTACCGAGATCCTTTGTTTTTAAATAATGACCCTTATAAACAAATTGTTGATCTTATTTCTCATCTATCGTAAAATCGCTAATAATTTGAGCTATCGAAGTGCTTCATAATTGGTTGTCTCGATCTTTTGTTTATTGCCTCCTCATTTGCATAGACCTCACACTACATCATTCATGTATGTTAATTGCGCCGTCACGTTAATGTCTTACATAAATTATACCTAACGCAGTAAGGGGACAACGCTTTTAATTAACGGAATTTCAAAAATGCTACAAATATCAATCAACAAAATCGTCAAATTTATTCCAGACGTGGGTAGGTAGGTAAATATTTATAAAGATCCACGGCGATTTGACTAATCTGTACAAGTGTTAGTACAACACACATTCTATCATATCATCATTTATGTAATAATTTTCATGTACTCGGTCACCTTTTGTGAAAGAAAGATAATGAGGGGGATGGATGTAAAATCCATTAATGCAACACGTGCAAATCTTGTTATTCACCTCGTGTTCCACACGTGTATAATCTGCCATCTTATCAATGGACAAGAGGAACTATTTGCCAACAATCTTTTGTTGTAAATAATGAGCAAAGGTAGATATCACGTCGCATCGACGAAAATAATGAACAGTTTCGTTATCTCACTAATTACGTACCTATGTTAAATGGCAACAAGAACTTAATTAACTTTGTTATAAAATAATGTTAGGGTAAATATGTTATGTAATCGATAGGTATTTGCGACTTCACCCTTCGCATTATTTCCCATTCCCGTAATAAAATTTAAAATTAAAAGTGGTCGGGTTCGACCGGATATTGGAAAAAACTTTGTAATTATCGCCTTTTAATTTTGAGCATAAAATGTAATAAGGAGGAAATTTATAGGCGGAACTATGCCTCATACGTTGTTCGTTGGTGCTTGACGAAATCACCAAAAAGTGCGTTGATGGTGACCGTTAATTATTACCTAACTAAGTGTATAGTGCATTATACAAGCGAAGATACGATCGATAGGTAACATATTTTCAAGTTTCCTCAAGTACCACAGGTATGTTCACTTGTGCGAGCTCACAAATATTCGTTCTATCAATTTTGAAAGAATAAGGGTGTTTTTTCTCGTATTAAGCTTGGAGATAGACAAGACAATACAGTTAATAATACAATCTAGGTAGGACACAAATCATAGATTCAGATTTTTCCTAATGAAAATAATAGTCAGCTATGGTTGATTATTTTTAACCATTTTCGTAAAATGTTGAATGGGTCTTATGATCAGTTGCGGATCTTCCTCGCATCACGTTTGTCGCTGTCCTATAGATAGTGCTTTTTGCCATACTAATCAAATAATTAGCCAACTGGTATTTCGGTGTCTTTTGTGGCAGGCCGCTGTATAGTTCTTGTAACCCAACTTTAGTTTTCGTTAGTCGTAGCACATGGAGTATGGTATCAGTAGCAATGTTGAACACAATGATAGTGTCTTATTATCACTATTTATTAACGAGCGACAAAAAGCGAGTTTATGATTTTGGGCTTTCTGTCCGTCCGTCTGTATACATGATAATTGATAACTCACGAACGGTTTCGAATTTTACAGTTCTGTTTTGAGTAATAGGTAGTCAAGGGACTAAGTGATTAAATTTTGGTCAATATATACCTACTCGTCAACGGGAAGTGACCGTGTCGCTCGTTGTCTATATTGGTGCAGTTTATACAAATCTGTTGTACAATTTATAAGCCTTGGTAGGGGTACAAAGTGCTTGTTTGTGCAAATTGCGAGTAGGTGATGTCGTAATGACAGTAACGGACGTTATTATACAGTACAGTCAGTCTCTATTCTAATCTCTTACATAAATTGCTTTGAACCTGTAGTGAAACTGTGAAACGTAACCCGATATTCTTCCAGCAACACGCGTATTGAAAAATGAACGCAAAATAACGTAAAAGATAGTTAAAAAAAGCCATCAAACAAAGGAGAAAAATATCTTTTAATTAAGAGTATGCGCAAGGGTGGGTGTTTCCCTCTATCAACATTTCTGCGCCGATCAAATTTCAAAGCTCCACCCACCCTCTCTCGCTCGTTTCCCAACAATTTGCTGAATTCTTGGCACGCAACAAGAAACTCATTCAAGTAAGAAAAACCGCAAAGGAAATGTTCAACTAATAGGAACTGACAACGGCTTAATGAAGATCCCCTTTTAGTTCGCATATTTTACTTAAATGGCATCTCTTTTTTATAATTTTAACCTCGCCACCAGAAAGTTGTTATCTATTCGGTGGTTTGTTTAAAGAAACGAGTTCCGTAGCACACGATGCGTTTAATTCGATTACATTTTTCTAAACTATTATTTTACGCTAATTCCAAAATTGAGCTATTAATAGGAAAGGATCCAATCCCCTTATGCCGGTCGCTTAGGTAGGTACATAAAACTTTACTAACGAGCTCATGTAAAAAAAATCGAAGGGCTTCACATTAAAATGGGTACCTACCTAATAAGTAAAATGTACCCTCTTTCGCCCGATAGAGACGTTGAAAAGGCCACTAAAATGAGAGCAATTGTTCTGACATTATAATGATGTCCGTTTCGGCGTTGAAAAAACTTACGTTCCGTCTATCGACAGCCTCGATAGTGCGTGCTAAAAAGAGTAAGAGAGAGGCCTAAAGAATAATAATGTTAAAATATAAATTGTGGAATAACAGCTTGTAAAACCGTCTCTAGGGATCCCATCAGAAGAGATGAGATGGTAGTGCGCGATAACACACACTCTTCTAAAGCCCATATAGAAATATATGGTCTATTTATAGGCATTGTCAATGTGCAGTGTTGTTCATTTTAATGTGTTTGTTTTTCTGTCGTAAGAGCAAGAGAAATAAATAGAAAACAATTGCTTGATAGAGAGAGATCAACGCAGCCTCTTAAAAGTATCAGGTTTCCTTTAGCAGACAGCTGTTTTTAGGAGATGGAAAATAATATTGAGCATTTACCAGTTAGGGATTAAGAAATCGATTTATTATTTTTTGTCGGTGCTGCACGTCCGCGATTAATTCAATTAGCGCCTTTCCAAACTGAAGCGCGATTTTATTTCGTAATCAACCTAAATAATTTTGAGGGTAGGTAATAGTACGGTACATTATTTGAAATGTTTTATTTTTACCACAGGCTAGAAAGGGTAGATACATTGATAACTAAACTAGAGTTTTATTCCTCAAAGAACATACCTACCTACCTAATATGTAGATACTGATAAATGACCTAAATGATAGGTACCTATGTTTCTTTTTACAATTAACGTGACATTTAGTACTTGCTAAAAATTAGTTCTAATCACTACCTGTTAACTTTCATTTAGGCTACAGTAAGCTAAAAGTTGATAATTAGGTAGTCCAGGTAATACTACAAAGATGAAATTTTTACCTACAATACCTACAATAACGACGGATTAAAGTAAAACAATACAAACAGACAAGATTCAAGATTAAAGTGATCAGCAATTAGCTAATATTTATAAATTGAGTTTTGTATGTTTCAGTTAGGTACCTACATCTGATTAACCTCCTATGTATTGTATCTAAATCCAGTATTGCTCTCATTGAAATCAACTAGGTACTGTTGTTAAATGGGCTTAACTGAATCATGGACAACCGGATCTCAAAATTCAAGTTTTCAGATTCATTGATGCATCATCCAACCAGGGCCGTAACCAGAGGTTTGTTGCTATGAGGGCTTCCATTGTTACAGCCAGTGCGAATTTAAAAAGTGGTGTTTACGGGTTGGGGGGGGGGGGGGGGGGAATTTTTTCAAAGGTTCAAGTTCAACGTCAAAGATTGATTATTTCATTGCTTTTAACAAATTATCAGCCAACAACAGACAATGCAGCGGTAATAAATAAATATTTACATAAAAGTCCGGAAAATGATACATTACTGACGAGGCAATATTGAAAACAATGAAGTGCGAGGCCCCTTCGGGGCCGAGTATCTTAATTTCCGAGTCAGGTAATGTCATTTGACTGACGAGTTTTGTATTAAATTTTACCCGACATAGTATTTTAATATAAAATTTCAATTTTCATATAGAACTTTTGATTAATAGATTAATGTCAATATGTCAGTGATGACAGAAGTATGTAATTATAGACATTTGAAAATGTCACAAATGCGGCCGGTAAAGTGACAGGTGCGGCTAGTAAAGTGACAAGCGACAGGAAACGGAGTCTGCTCTGCCTCTGTCATGGAAACTCAAATTTCCTGACAGAAAGTAGGCATGAAAATAAAGATTTCAGTACGATTTTGGGTAAAGTGTATTATGGCTTGGATTGGATATCATAAGAGGTTAAGATATTTTAACCGCTTATCGTGATCAGTTATAATTCCTTATATACCTACCTCAAGAGTGGAGTGTGGGAGGAGGTACTTACCAGTGCCGGATTTAGTTCATGGACCGCCGGGGGGAGGCTAAGTCATAGTATACCGCCAGTAGGTAAACAAAAAGGCTGAATCTTGGTTTTTTTTGTAATACTTCATTTAATTTTTGTTGGTTTTCTAACTTTTGTCGTTTCCAAAATGCACCTCCTTCTTTCCCGCTCATTTTTTAGAAACTTCACGAAAACACTCCACTAATAAATGAGTACAATTTTCTGCGCTAACGCGTAATGACGTAACAGGATGCATGTCGTCAGAGTCGGACACGCTGGTGGTTGGCGCTGAGACAAAACAATACTCAAGTTTAAATAAACTCCTAAAGAGCATCTAAAAAAGCGGCAGAGCACCTCGGTGTGACCCTCAGGGTCATTAGATTTGACCCATTTTCAATAGACTTGTTACATGTGGCATATAGGTCAACTGTCAAATTTTCAACCGAATATAGGTTCAAGCATTTGGCAGGGACAGAGAAGCGTGATCCCACGGGGTCATTGAATTTGACCCATTTTCAATAGGCTTATTACATGTGGCATATAGGTCAACTGTGCAAAGTTTGAACCAAATCGATCCAAGCGTTTTGACAGTTTACGTGTTCACGGACAGACGGACATCATCGACTCCCCTATAAAGCTTTCATCGCTTTGCTCTGCCGCTTAATAAACCCCTAAAGTGTAAAGTCGGTCTAAAAAAGCGGCAGAGCACCTCGGTTTGACGCTACGGGATCTAGTAGCATTGTGCTAACACTCCGCCCACTATAAAATAAAGGCAATAAAAAAATTGGATTTTACCCATTTTCAATAGGCTTGTTATATGTGGCATATAGGTCAACTGTCAAATTTTCAACCGAATATACGTTCAAGCGTTTGGCAGGGATAGAGAAGCGTGATCCCACGGGGTCATTGAATTTGACCCATTTTCAATAGGCTTATTACATGTGGCATATAGGTCAACTGTGCAAAGTTTGAACCGAATCGGTCCATTCGTTTGGCAGTTATCGTGTTCACAGACGGACAGACGTACGCACCATCGACTCCCCTATAAAGCTTACATCGCTTTGCTCTGCCGCTTAATAATTGTCTGTAATAAGGGTTTAACAAGTAAATGTGCCCGACAATATATTCAATGGAAAATAGAGATAGATAGATGAGGTAATAAAGCGTTCCTTTGTCGTTTGGCAGCCCAGTGTAGATTTCCCGAAAATGAAACGTGTAAAAACACGTTTTTCCCCCTCTTTTTTTTCTTGTGTTTTTGCTAGGGTTTTTGTGCGACCCACCGACCTGATACCGCCGGCAGCCCGAGCCCGGCATCGATCTTATAGGTGAAGAGACTAAGTTTTATTACGATGCTATTACAGAAACTGAACCCCTTAAATTAAATATCTACATTTAGAATTAAAACGTGATGGGAGCGACAGCGTACCGCCTCCCAAAAATTACCGTCGGGGGCTAATAGTCCTTGTTTAGAATTCCATCGCTATTCTCTTGCCAGGGCGAAAATTTTGTCTGCCAGGGCGGCGCCCTGTTCCGCCCCCCTCTGGCTACGGCCCTGCATCCAACTGCAACAAAATTTTAATTTTTCTTTATGTTGCTCTTCACTTGATAACGGTTAGTTTGTGTTTACGTCTCAGAGCAGTCAAAGCTCAGCTTCGAACTTCATTATATTAGGTAGGTATATAATTATAGGTATATCTATGTTACGGTGAAAGTAATTAATGCGATAATCGCCGATGGCCAATGTGATAAATTTAGGGAGCATTTAATTTTAAAAGGAAACTACATACTGCCATTTATGAAAGAAACTTGCGAAGGTATTTTCAATTAAAAAAAATAATTTCGGGGGGTATTTATAACTTTTAACGGCCAACACTAATTACTGAGGCGCTTTAAAAATCACAAAACACTGTATCATTAGGAATTGTTGAATTACAAAAAAATATGTAAAACGTAGGTAAATACTGACATGCTTAGGTATATCGTTAGAAAGGTAATCATATCCTACGTTTGATGCAATAAAAAAATCTTGGTAAAAGAATCCAGTACTCTTGACTTGATTGAAATTTTAAAAATAGACGAACGAACAGATTTATCTGTTTGTCCGTCTCTTATGCATGTCTAAACTGTTCATCCGATTGCGATAAAACTTTGGGGAATGACTTCTGAAACACCAACGAAAACGGGAACAGGAAAAACAGGAGAGATGCGGATGAAGAAGATATTAGAAAGAAGAGAAGCATAATGAAAATAAAATGTAATGTAATGTAAAAACTGTTTGTCAATTATTGACGTAAATAAAATACCTATATCAGGCATTTCTGGGGTAAGTTGTCCATTTTTTAAATATTGCTAAAATATTTTCTTTTTGTCGGGCAAACTTTGTCTTGGGTATAGTGTATGTTCGTAGTTTATTGCGTTTTTACGAATTAACAGCGCCATTTTGCGATGCGACCACAAACCCAGTCACCCACGAGATTTTTATATATTATAGATAATTCTGTAGGTACATACATAACATGTATGATTATGCAAGGTACCTATTAGAGGTTAACGGTTAAAAACGGAACGGGAAAGCTTTTGGAGCTGGTCTTTTCACAAAAACTTACCATTGAAAACAATGAAGTCTGGTTGAACTTGTCGTAAAACTGGAAGCTGAACGTATTTTACCTGAAAACTGAAATAGACTCATTGAATAACCCTCATGTTACACATTTTCAGAAATGTATAGGTACCTACCTATTACAGTATATAACAATATATAAAATACGAAGATCTTGACCAGGAAGTGTTTGGTTATATCAAATACGTATACAATATGTTCTTATTTAAATAAATAACGAGTAAAAAACATTTAATTTAAGAAATGGCGCGTGTATTGAATATACGCTACTAATGCATAATGCCCAATTAAACTGTACAATGTAGGTACATATTAATTATAGGTACCTACGTAGAATATACCTACGTACTTTCGATTTGAATTTAAATCTAGTGCGAATGTTAAAAAAGAACACGTTCCGCTTCTCATATTTCTATTGGAATATACATATAGGGCACAGCAATAATAAACGAAAGTATTTTAATACACACATGCTCAAAATGATGAAAAGAAATTCAACAATGAATTCCCTTTTATTGTATCACCATAAGTGGGTAATCGGAGGGTTTGTAACAGGATTATTATTCACATGTCAAGTGCGAACATGGGTTTATAAGATTAGGGAAACTGCAGTGAAGCCCATTATTATACCCATCTTACTTTCTCATGCATTTACCATAATCAACTCTATCCTGAAATCGTTTCGATTGCAAAAAAAATCGTTTGTTTTTCACATGAATTCGACAAAAATCCGCCAAACAATAACGACATAATTTCGTAGGATTTGTCATTTCGGTAACCGTGGGGCTCTTCCTGCGAATCTCCGAGAGATAAACGACCAGTTAACTAGAGCATTGTGGCAAAGTCAGCTATAATAAGCTCACAACAAAACGATTTACAAACGGTTATTGACTTCCGCGGTAAGTGAATGTCGCCCTTCTTGCTGTTGTTCGCCATGTAATTCATACATCATCCGTGAATAACAGGACCGCATTTTACCTATGTTGAATATTTTTTTCGATGTTTTTCCAGAAGCAATGGCGCCTTATCAACTGTTTCATTTTTACGATGCCCACATGTGTTCGGTGCAGTGCCAGAAGAGAACTCTTTTTTGAAGGGCTTCAGGTATAAAAACACGTTGATTCTTGAAAATTATACCATTGGAAGTGCTGTACTCGGGGTCACGTCGTTTTCCAGAAATGAGATCTTGATGAAGGTTTGAAAGAAATGCGTCCTTGGCTGTTTCTTCAGAAATAGTTGGACTGGTGATGACGTCAGTAGAAATCTGGTTTATGATCTGATCTTAAAGGGTTGAAACTTCGAGACTCATGATGCATTCTGTAGAGGAGCTAGATTGTAATGTAGGATAAGTAGCACTGGAGAGACAGTCAACATGTAGGTAGGTACGTAATCCTCTGCTTTTCTGTGTAAACTTTGTAGTCGAACTCTTGAAGAAAAGTCGCGTATCGAAGTAGTCTCGTTGACGTAAAGGATGGCAGCTTCGTTTCCGGGTGTAAAATTCTGATCAGGGACTGGTTATCAGTAATTAACGTGAATGGACGACCAGTGAAGTGAGGTATACATAAGTATTTAGTCTTGAAACACAAAAAATTATTGCGAGTGCCTTGCTGAAATGCCTTTTGCCATTTTTGAGTCCAAACCCATTGCGTGCCTTCATGAATCAATTGACGCAGAGGGTACATATATCCGCAAGACTTTAGGGAAACGGAAATTATATTTGATTTATGCAAATCAATTTCTTATAATAAAAAATATTTGCATTTTTATTCAAATTTAATATAATGTTTATACAAGCAATTGTAATTTTAACAAGAATTATTAGAGTTAGGTACTTGTAACGAGCACCGGATTTCTTTAAGCAAGCTCTAAATATTCTTGAAGTAAGAGATGCTTAGACTTATCATAAATATGCTATTTACTTTTTTTGAGAAACGTTGCGTTAACAACAAAACTATTTTTACTTGTTCAAAAAAAAATCGTATATTAGATGAAAAACACCAACCAATTTGACTCGGTGGTTTATTTTTTTAACACAAGACGCAAATGTTCTTCACGGATAAGAGTCCGGAATCGAAAAATTTCTCTAATTTTGGATAGACTAGAAACTATGTAATAATAATAGTAAAACTATACCGCCCTGAAACGGATTGTAAGTAGTTCTCATTCAACACTTTTATACAAATTTTGAGTTTCGATTAGAGTTTCATATAGCCCCTCCATTTTTTTAAATAGGTCTTTACTTAGAGCAAAGTTTGTAAATAGGTTTCTTGTAGCTTGAACAATTTTGCGTCTGTTTATGTTCTCATTTATAATTTTTCAATTCGGGATACCAGAAAAAATAAATAAATGTAATATTTGCGTAAAATCTGGGTCTAGCAACCTCTGACTGAAAAACAATTTTGTTTTCATTGTTAGATTTGCCATTTTACGTTTTACAAACAAATTATTTTAGGTTATAGGTAAATGTTTTGGATTCTACGCGCCAAAATTAATAAGAAAAAGTGTTTTCCCGAGAAATTTTGGTGCAGTCGATTTTTGAAAAAAGGAAGGTTATACACTGCCTTTTTTTTGCCTCGAAAAAAAAATTGTCTCAGATCGGCCCGGAATGAAATTTTTCTTATAAAACGTGGCCTGTAGAATCCATAATTTCAAACAGTTCTAAGATTGGGCTACTAGTTCAAAAGTTACCTACAGCCCTTTGAATTTTCTTTCGAAATTGGTTTCTAGTCAATAACTTTTGATTGAGAAGTCTGATCGAAAAAGTACGAATTGTTTTGGATTCTACGCACCAAAATTAATAAGAAAAAGTGTTTTCCCGAGAAATTTTGGTGCAGTCGATTTTTGGAAAAAAGGAAGGTTATACCTACACTGCCTTTTTTTGCCTCGAAAAAGAAATTGTCTCAGATCGGCCCGGAATAAAATTTTTCTTATAGAACGTAGCCTGTAGAATCCATAATTTCAAACAGTTCCAAGATTGGGCTACTAGTTCAAAAGTTACAGCCCTTTGAATTTTCTTTCGAAATTGTTTTCTAGTCTATAACTTTTGATGGAGAACTATGATCGAAAAAGTACAAATTGATTTGGATTCTACGCACCCAAATTAATAAGAAAAAGTGTTTTCCCGGGAAATTTTGGTGTAGTCGATTTTTGGTAAAAAAGGAAGGAAAAAATTTTTCTTACGATAGTGTTTGATTGAATATTGAATTAATAGACATCAATAGGTGTGGTCTACGGGGCAGCTTACTTTACGACAATGCTAACGAAATAAATCTAGAATTTTCCGGACATAGGTAAGTTTATTAATAAGCAACGTAGGTATACCTATATGTGTCTCTCTGTCAGTTCCGAAAATTAAGTGACACCCTGTATATTGCGCACGTGCCACTTTTATAATAATTTAATGATCTTATGAATCCAATTGGTCTTAACTTAACTAAATAATTGTCACCTTTAAGAACCCATAACTATTGAACCAAAAATAAATTCACCTAATACTGAAATGCTTCACAAAGGTGGTCGCATAACCTTTTTATGTAACTACTAAGTATAACAAATTATCTGTTTATGAATAACCGCATACGGCATAAATATACCTATAGGTATATACGAAGATGCAATTACATCGGTAACACTTTTAAACAAGCGCTTACCTATACCGATCGGTGAGCAGAAAATTTCATTTTTTACAATCGATCTTTTAAATGCAAAATTATAAACGCTAAACCGCCCAACCTCTCAATTATTTATAACGGTCTGTAACGGATACGCTTATTAAATAGTTTAAATACACCCCTGCAAAATGAGCTTTTGCAACCCCCAGGGTGAACTCTTATAATAATGGAGAGGCTATATAATAGCTACTTGTGGCAATGGAGCTTGACACCAGCTTGCACGGGATACTTCTTTATGTAGGAGCTTCATCAGTTGGAACGAATTTATTATTGTTTTTATAAACTTAGTCTAGCAACATTCGGAACAAATCGATTGTTTTTTTTTGAGTAGAATTATTGCAATCGCTTCCAGTTATCCCGCAGTTTTATCGTCTGATATGACAAAATATAAATTAGATATAACTTAAAGCACCTTTATACATTTTTTCTCCTCGAGAACTGCAACTTTTATCACAGTTGTGCATCGAAATTCTTATAAAGGGTAAATTTATTCAACCAATAGGTACAGGGTGTCCCATTAATATCCTGCAACTGCATTCCGAAATAATACAGAAAATATGAACTAGGTCGTTAGGTACCTATACGTAAAATATAATTATGTTAATATAAAATCAGATTGCCTTATCAAAGGGTACAATCCTGAATATTAGTCCTATCTTTAAAAAAAGGTGTGAACATTGGCCCGTTACAATTTTGATCGGAATTTCTGATACAAAACTCTTTCCTTTGAAAGCTGTATTCAAATAGAACGTAGGTATCTATTGTTATTTTCGTAGACCTTTCTGGTCTTCCTGTTTGTCCAGTCAGTCAACCACCTTCGTCAACCCTTAGAGAGCCCTTCACGAAGTAGGTAGGGATCTTGTGCCTTTCTGCAAGTTAATCGTTTTCCTTAACGAATACAAGGAAATAAAATAATACCTATTTACTTGCACCTGAATCTGCTATTACATGGAATCCGTAAACTGCGATTCTCCAATTGGGTGGTGTAGCATGAGCAACCCCGCCTTTTATTACCGTACGCTCTACCAGGAACCGCCCCAAAGGTTAACCAATATAGATCCGTTTCAAAAACAAACCAGTTAAGCAACGGATGCGGTAGCGTACGAACGTGCGTCGTACGTTTTGCACTAAATTGAAAGAATTCTGAGAGCAATTGAGACTGTGCGTCATAGATTTAAATAGATTTCATTCGCGGGTGGTTTTGTTTGTGAATTCGAACGTGCAGTGTTTTGTGCTTACAAAATGTGTACATTAAATTCGCAATAAACAAAGAAGCTTGCTAGAGAATGTTATCGGCGGGGGTAGGATACGGAACCCCAAGTTCGGGTGCAACACCTCCTTACAGTCCTCCGCCAAGAAACAGCCCTTTGCCCAGTTTTGGATTTACACAAGAACAGGTCGCCTGCGTTTGTGAGGTAATATCATCTATGCTATTCTTAGATACATAATTTTTGGACACAATGTATGAATTCATTGGACTATGCTAAATTTGATCGGTTATTGGGGTTAATTTGGGCTATTTTCACATCTTTTCGTGCACTACACTCCGTTAGTCCGTTTTAGAGCTAGCGTGTAAATAAATAACACGTGGCCTTTGATATTACAATTTACCAGTTTTTCTACGATATCTTTTACACGTTACCACTAAATTTCATTGACTAATGTAATATCCCCCTATAATTAATCGATGTTGGGTACAGACAGAACCAAATTAAGTGTTTAAGTAGGTAATGTGCCAAAACTCCAGATTTATATGGTAAAAATAATAAGCATTAGCATGATATTTTTTTTCATAGGTATAACTTGAGAGGGTAACTAATACTTCATAAATCGATCAAGTAATACCCCCAAGGGGTCTCCCTTATATTCATATGTACAGAATAAATAATATTTGGCATAATGTTGATACCTCTTATAAAATTTCAAAATTTGTACATAATTTAATATCTATTTCCTTTTTCGTTGGTTGTGAAAAAGTCTGGCATATCATATACATTTGTATTTTAAATAGGCCTTGAGTGTAGGTGCCGGAGTTTAGTACAGGTGTTTGAATCTCAAGTTTTATACGTATTTACAGTTATTGTTAAAATTATTTTTATATTAAAAGATAGATATTTGCGAGGATATTTGACAAAGATTTTTGATAAAATATATTTTATAAAATATTTGACAGTGTAATATATTATTTCTTTTATAAAATATTAGTTTTATAAAATATATTTTAAGTAATAAACAGACGATTAGATTTGATAAAATATTTGTCAATCTTTTATAATTATAAAACATATTTTATCAAATCTTTGATAGTGTAATACCGGCCTAAGACCGGTAAGTCTGCACTTGCGTCTAAATTTTAACATGACTCCGTCAAAAGCACATGCCCCATGTACCTTCACCTTTTGTGACCTGGAAAACACGATTCCATACCTGGTGATCACATGAGATATTTGCGCAAGAATTATTTTTTAATATAGGTAGGAGCGATTACTTTTTTTTCTTGATTTCTCTAAAGTATTTTAATAAGCCTTTATTTTCACGTAAGTAATTGTAGTGGATTAGTGCACACTTTAGGAATATTGTACACAAAACCAGAAATATGACACATCCTCGGACACATCCATATCTCATATTTTTTGGAAGTATCTTAAATTATGCGTTTTTTTAAAAATCGAACATAGGGAAATTACATTGCATACAAAAGCGTATGTTCGCATTTAAAAAACTCACTGTATACGTATATGTAACATGTAAACCAACGAAAGAGTCGTTTCAAAGGAAATTCGAATTATAATTTAAAAAATCGCATTTGCCTTTTGCTAAAATTATAGTATGAATTTTGATTTCAGGCTTTCATATCATTTATTTCGAATTTACGTAAATTTAGATGAACATGTTTTCTGTTTTTATTTACAGGATGTTTTCTATAACATAGTTTAAAACGAGGTCTAAAATTATAACATTTCATATTCGTATAGCTCATTTTTAATAACTTGAACATAAGTTTATTGGGTTTATCCCTCGGGTTATCCTTTAACTTATTATTATTATTATCGTTAACTTTCGTTAGAATGCCCTTATTTTCGTCAATGGTTTTCGAAAGCCCACAACGATGAAAAATGAATGTATTGTAATTTCACTACTGATATACGGGCTGCTCCAGATGGAGTGCGATCGTATGGTTAACTTTGGTATTATTGAAGATGAGCGAACGTTTTGTTTTTTGTACTGATTAAAATTCCGTTTAGAAAATTCGATTTCGATTAAGTAATTACAAAACGACTTATTCCGGAAAAATCAGCATCCTTGCATTACTCATTAGCAAACACTGTAGGTAACAAAAAATCTTAGGTAATGAATGTCCTGTTTTTATAGTTAGCGATGAAGAGTAACCCCAAAAATTTGGTTTTTATATTGGTTAACAAATGAGCCAACTCGATTGAAATTTCAAAAACAATTAATTTTGTTGGTATTTCTTGTTTAATAATAGGCCATCTCGAAAAGAGATTTACAAACTTTCTTTAATCATAAATAATCTAATTTGGTCCTATAGTATAGTGGATAAAAGAATATTGATTTTCATTTTGAAATTATTTTTCGCTTTGTCCCTGGGTTTCATATAATTATAGAGATTTTAATTTTTAAATATGTAGATAATGTTTTTCGAAGAATTACAGTTAATGCACTCTTCTTAACCGCTGCACTGTGCATAAAACGGTAGTAGCTCCAGTCCGAAGCGAGTACATGAAATTGCACCTTTACCAGCTTCAACTGTTATTTTTGGTGACTGGTATCGTTTTCCCCGTAAGACAACCGCAGGTAGCCTGCTATGAATCAATCCTAAAATTTTTTTATTCAATGCTAAAATACAATTTTCTGCAGTTCATTTTCAAACTCGAGTAGTGGCCATGACAATAATGTTCTTACATGCCTAGTTATTACATTGTGTCCAAGATAAGAATGTCTCATGGGGATCTCGGAAACCATAGAAGATACGGTCAAATTAGAGAATATGCGCGAGTCAAGAGTTATCATGCTTTAAAGAAGACCAGAAACGCTCACAAAACCCTAATCGTACGAGAATATCTATCGGGCAAATTTTCCATTTACAGGGAATTTATATTCTCACACGATTAAGGCGGTGTATGCGGGTGCACCATCCCGTTGAAACAGTTTCCAACTTTTTTTCTGTACCGTATATCCAAGCGTATATCGTTATATTCGTAATAAAAAACATAAGCATTTCCAATGCTAAAATGCTACTCAACCCAAGTAATCGGAATTTTCTGGTTTTATTTAAAGAATGATACCATTTAATTACGCAACTTTTCCCTAATTGGACCATCGTCGTATCTCTATGTTTTCGGGCATTCCCATTATAGACATCTTTATCTTGGACACGGTGTATATTATACGTATACTTATTGTCTTGTGTTTATCAATAAAGTTATTTGTTTACAGAAGGAGCTGTAGGTATATATGAAAATGAACTGGTCTCGGAATTGGTATATCGTTAAAACCGTTGAAAATTCAATGTATACCTCAATATATTTCACCATTGTCCGTTGTATCTCTTGCGGGATTTTGGAAAATTCGGTTCCGAAAGATCACGAAAAATTCTTCTCTTGAAATTAACAATTTTTTTCGAAATTGTATTTTCTAAAAACATCAAAGTCCTCTAGTTGAATTGAATATTGGCAGACATTTATTTCTGGTTTTTTTCGTTTCCAAGTTCGCAGGAGCTTTTTCATTCCATAATTGACTTCGCCACAACTCGTTTTTGCCCTTCTAGTTAGCGTGCATTTTTCTCTCGAGTGAAGTGCATTCCTATTGTGCAACTGCAATGGTCCCGTTTATTGGTCGGAAAGATGGACGGCCCGAAAATAAAGTGTACCTACATACATAATTCTGGATTTAAGGTATCTCATAGTTTCATTTACCTTTGCCGTTTTTTGTATTGCCATGGTATATTGAGGTACTTACAATAAATTTTGCAGAATGTAATCGTTATTCGGAGATTTCGGCGATATCTTTCAAATCGACAATAATGTTATAATAAGTGATATAACATTATATAAATTAAGTACAAATCCGTACTCTACGATTACAGTAATAGTGACAAAGTACCTACTAATTCAAATTATGTTTCTAGGAGTGACTAATGATAAGTAACGAGAAAATAAACAATTCTAGTTTCCACTTGAAAGTCGATCTCTGTATGTGGTTACAGGCAGAACCGTAATTTAATCAAATGACTTATTTTTTATAATCTACAAAATGAGGTATTGAAATAGCGGTTTCTTATTTTTTTGCATTTTTCTTTAAACTTGCATTATCAACGGAATTCCATATTATAAGTGTGAATCATAAGACAAAACGTGTTTTGTGGAGACAGAGTAGATAACAAAATGTGCTAATTATGCCAGACGAAAAATACTCATATATCATTCCTTGTAAGTTCCTTTGTGTGAAAAAACAACGTCCTACTCGAGGTCCTAGTACTATAATAGGCGTGTGTGGTTTGTGAAACGCAAATGGATCGAGTTTCGTTGTCCTGCTGATAAAACATTATAAAAAAACGATTCCGGCAATATAAAAGGGGCGTGAGAGAAACTTCTGGCAGTTTACTTATCGAAAATCAAATCGAGCCTCGTTAAATGTTTTCAAGTAAAAACTCTCAGTTTTGACTGTAGTTTACCAAAAATATACAGTGCGTTTATCTTACATTGGAACATACAAATTTTATATTTTTTACCTGTCCTGTATACCTCCCTACTGTTTCAATTAAAGCCCTTCTAAGCGCTTACAAAAGGTTTATCGAATGAGCACGAACTTCTTTTAAGTATAGACTGCGCAAGTAACGAATCACACGAATTTCAATAACGGCCTTCATATTTAATTAAATAGGTAGGTACGATAGCAATAAAAATATCACGCCATGCAGTACTTACGATAGTATCTTCTAAATTGAGTTTCAAAAAACGATAAATTAATAAAAGCAACGTTGGTGCGACTCGCTTTGCTCGCTCGAGATGATAAACATTGGCAACTTTTAGGCCCAGTTTATTTTATTTCCAACGAACATTTGTACTTGGAACTCCTAATACCGGAGAATCTCCTAAGATTTTGAAAAATGTAGGACCTTGCTGGCTTGCTCGGTAACTAATCTATCGATTTAAAAAATAAAAACTGTTATTTGACCTCTCGTCCCGTTTAATAATTTGTGGGGTTGCAACTTCCAACTCACATGGATCTATAAGAATTATTTTTGCTTAAAAATTGTGCACCGTGATATAACATTTTTTTTGTTTTTGATTTTTGTGAAAACATTTACCTATTTTGTCGAGTTTTAGGGGGCTACAAATTTTTATTGATACACTTTCTATTTATAAAATTGAATTTGTTCTATAAACAGAGTGTGGTAACGATAGCACCTCTACGCACGATACATTGTACAAGCTACCAATGGACCACTGAACTTAAAAAATTTTGTTTTTTAGGTGTTGCAACAAGCCGGTAACGTGGAACGTTTGGGTAGATTTTTATGGTCGTTACCGGCTTGCGACAAACTTCACAATAACGAATCAGTTTTAAAAGCGAAAGCAATAGTCGCTTTTCACAGAGGAAATTTTAAGGAACTTTATAGAATTTTAGAAAGTCACAATTTTAGTCCCCACAATCATTCGAAGTTACAAGCGCTGTGGTTGAAAGCTCATTACATCGAGGCGGAAAGGCTTAGAGGTAAGGGAGATCGTTGATTGGAAGTTTGTGAGTAAAATATCGAATTTTCAGGACGGCCTCTCGGTGCCGTCGGCAAATACAGGGTACGCAGAAAATTTCCTTTGCCACGAACGATTTGGGACGGAGAAGAAACTAGTTATTGTTTTAAGGAGAAGTCAAGAAGCGTCCTAAGGGATTGGTATTCTCACAATCCTTATCCGAGTCCACGGGAAAAACGAGAGTTGGCCGAGGCTACCGGATTGACCACAACGCAAGTTTCGAATTGGTTTAAAAATCGTAGACAACGCGATAGGGCCGCCGAGCACAAGGAAACGTACGTAAACATTCTCTTTTTCAATATTAATTAATATCAAGAACACCCCAACGTTTGGAGCAACTTGATATTGGTGCACCTCGTGGCTGTATACGCGCCGGTTTTGGGTTACAAACCGAAGCCATACGCACGCACAACTCGAATCGGATCCCTCCTTGTTTTGTTAAATTGTCAACAGTGTAGGTTTTTTTTGATAATTATCATCTGCTACATACATCATTTGTAATTAAAAGTAAGTGTCGGAAATTAACGAAAAATAAGGACATCGTGCATAATTCCGCAATGCACACAATCAGAATGAGCTTGTGGTTGAAATGTGCGGTTGTAAAAGGGTTTCAAATATCATCTCGTGTGACACAGTCTCATATGCTATGTCGAGCGTCGCCTTTAGTACAATGGTTTAGCGTAGCTATACCTTCCTATCGCGACGGTTGGCGTCACTCTTCTAACTAACTAGTTTTTCCAATATTATGAAAGGAAATTTGTACGTCTTTGTTGCGTTGCACATTGAGCTGCAGCTAAAAATATAGAAAGACCACTCTTTCTTTTGTGATTGCGTCGATCCTGTGCTGCTCCAAATCGGAAAGTTTGGATATTTTTAGAATTTTATTACATTTATGGTTTGAAATGCGTTCAACACTGCACGTGCTAATTTTTCCATGTTGAAAGATTTGATTTAACCACACACGTGCCAACATTTTTACACGAATCAACAGTCGCAAATAATATACCTACAGTATTTCTACAAGACCACCCCTTCAATATAATTACCCACTTATGTTATCTTTTTCGCTGTTTGAACTTGACTTATCACAAAATTGTCTTCGTCGAGTTATTCTCAGTACAAATCCAACAAAAAGGACGAATCGGAGAAAGATTCAGAAGAAACATTTAAGCGTATCCGATTGAAGAGACTTTTAGATATACTTTGGTAATTTTTTATACCTATAACTCAATCTCATGGTCGCTCTTGCTCTGGTTCTGGTACATTTTCCCATCTAAATGAAACTAATGGTCAGTGTAAATTTAGCTTTACTGTATGTTATTTGGCAGGCTTATAACTAACAGATTAATTGCATTTAGCATTTTATGTATGCTGATTGTAATTAGGTCCAGACATTTGACCATAGGTACCTTGAACGCTCGATTAAATAACGCTTCCCGTAGGAAAGATGTGATCGGTAATGTTAATTTGAAATGTCTAACTTTGGTGATACATTCTCTCTCGCAATAAATAAGACACAAATCGTCGTAACGTAGTTTAAATAATTCTAAATTAATTAAAAATACGTAAGAGGAAAGAAGCTAAATATCGTATTCGACTGAAACCGACATCGGGTTACCACCGTAGAGCCACCCCTTACTCTGGTTCAAACAAGGGCGCTGCCGCTATCGGGTTTCACCAAAACAACTGTGTCTGTTCAAACACCACTTTGCTCCTCCGCTACTACCATCCCATTTACTTTCCGCATCTTCATTATTTTGTAAATACGTGGGAGGTTAACGATCGGCGTTTAGTTATTTTGTAGGAAAAAAAACCGTAAAACTCGGGAATTTGTGTGGAATTAAACGAGGGGATTCGAAAATGATTTCATTTCTATTTCTAGTTGGTGTCGAGTGATGCCTGGAAACTGAGAATAGCCCAGCTTATATGTTTTGCTATTTTAGACTTCCGCCACTCGACACCACACACTCGATACGCAGTTTTTGAAATAGAAACAATTTGCTTTCGTATTTTGTATACAATCTACATTTGGCCTCCGTTTATTTTCATCGCGCCCAACGAAACTTGATCTCTTTTAGATTTATGTCGTTTACTGGGAAAAACTCTGAACTGCAACTGCAGCAGCGTTATGGCAAGTGTCATCCATATGTTTACCGAATACCATCCGAAAGGCTGTTAATGTGCCAGTCGTTTGCCCTTTTCTTTTTGTCAACCACCGAAAACTATTAAATCACGTCACTTTCAAGGATCGCCCTACATAAATGAAACCCGATACTTCTACGGGGCTGTAAATAATTTTAGGAACAATTACTGACGACATACAGTTACTATACTACAAAATGATAGGAAGACCACCTATACCGGATTTAGTTTTAAACATGAAAACTGCCTAGAATTCTGAAAGTATCGTGTTTCACCTGCGGGCTTCGTAATTCGATATTAGTAAACTTCAAGTTCATCCGCAGCCACCCAGTGCACACCGCCGCGCCGCCGAGTTTATGTTACATACAACAACTACCCGTAATCAAATTACTTCGTGCGTAATGTTAAAAACTGGTAATTCTTTCAGGGGTCCTGGCGGCAATTCTGATAAGCAACACGTCGAATCAACAGGTTCTGAAAGTGAAGGCGAAGGACAAAAGCCACTAGCGTACTCGAATTCAACGGTACCGGGTGTCTCATCACAATTGGGTTACGTTTTACCCAACATGGGCCAACCTTTATATCCGGGACCTGGAAGCGTATTACACGATTACCAAACATTGTGACATTGGCTAGCAACCCCCTCCGATGTGTAATTTCGGGGGTTATTGTTGTGTACTTAATATTCTGTATATATATTATTTATTTTTGTTCGTTAAAATTGTGTAAACTATTTTTATAATTTGTGTGATTTTTTATGGAAGACTTCTCGCCCTTGATGGGATTTTTGTATAGCGGCACAAAATACAGGCACACAACCACATTTATTACTCTGATTATGGGAAGGAGCTTAATTAGAAAATGTATCTATTGTCGAAAGTTGCGCATTTATTAAGCCTTTGCAATATGTTAGTTATTGGTTTTATTAATGCACACATTTTCCAAAATTATATATCTGCCAATAAAATGTTTCCTAGATGTGTTTCATTCCATGATATATTTTTCTTTTCTTAAATAAACTTGATATCGTTGGTTGCATGCGCAGAATATTTTTAGTGTAGGTATGTTCTGAGATGTTATGAGAGAAAAAATTGTTTTAAACAATGGTGTTACTCTACATTAACTAGTACATAATTGTTTGTTTATTTCGTTGTTCCTGTCCGTTATTTATAAACAGACTGATAGAAAAGATAAAGAACATGTTATATTAAATTTTTGTTTAAATTCATTACAAAAAAGAAATGCATGTAAATATACAGGCAGGCTGTAATTGAATGTCATAAAAGGAATGGGTGGCAGAGAGCGAAATGAACATTTTTTCTAATTAAAATTTAGTAGGGGAAGGTTTTTGTACATGAAAATTGAAGCCAACAGAGAGTGATTAAAAACTGAAAGGGTTTGATCTCCCAATGTAGAAATAAAGAGTAAGTGAACTTAAGTTAAGACGTCCATTTTTGTTATGATATGTGATACGAACAGGGAATTTTTCTTCAATTTATACCTACATACGGGGTGAAGGCTGTACTTATAAAAAAAATATCAATGCTGTAGAAGACCATCAACACTACACGCAACAAGGTTGTTTTTCAATGCACAAACCGTTATCACTGGTACCATGTTAATACTTACACCTTTTCGTCATTGCTATACATATTTCTGTTAAAAAATCACAATTTGATGAATAGTAAAACCTAGGTAACCATAATTTGATAGTTTATTCTTCCATACAAACAGATTATCATTGAACAGAAATTCGTGTTGAGTTGGTTGCCTATATAGCCATGTTATTCCATGCATTGACAAGTGTTCTTTTTTAAATGGCCCATTCCCGAAAAATTCCCTGTACACAGGCCGATTCAAATTCATGGGCCACCATGGGGATCTCGGAAACTGTAAGAGATAGGTAGGTAGTTGAAATTTGGTAAAGTGGCGTATTTTGATGCTTAACAAAGTGCCGTTTCGAAAATGAAAAATTCCGACTACTTTCGGAGACTTTTTTATTAAAAATGTAATAGAATACTTGCAGGTGATGATGTATTCATAATTCATTTCCTGTATGAGAGTACGATAGTATGCATGCGAGATTGTATGTAAATATACAGGCTGTTTCACGCAAACCGTTACAAAGTTTTCAGGCTCTCATATACACCTACTGTGCAAATGCAACCTCAAAGACATGTAAATTACTCACTCACATACTTATATTCCAAAAATTATTAAAAGTTGAATCTCGCGAACGTACGACGTACTATTTAAAAATTTACTGTTTTCTGATTGGCTAACGGACACACGGAAGAGAGCTATGAACCCACCTTTACATGTATATATATCATTGTATATTTATTAATACATATACAATGCATATACAGGGTGACAATTTGAAAACTTACCACCCCTCATATCTTAGTAAATAAACGAGATATTTAAAAAAATCAAAATCCGTTTCGGTAATTCGGAGGGGGAATCACAATGAGATAGTTGGCGATGCACCCCCTCCAACCCCCTGCGCCCCAGCCACCCCAACTTTTAAATCTTAAATAGTGACCCCCCATGTGTGATACGTCGTTGGAAAGCTCTGAAAAAATGCTTTTCAACCATACCAAATAGCATTACATTTAGGTTAGTAATTATCGTGCAAATCAAAAAATAAACATGGAAAATCGTATTTAACTTGAACTTCCAAAGCCGACTTGACAGCAACTCATTTTTGATCGCCAGTTATAATCTATTCTAAAACTCTTGTCGAACCTTTTCAAATGTTGGTTTTGCAATATTTCGACATTCTTGAATTTATTCTCTGTCTTAGTTCGTCTATGTTCGCCGGTTGCGTTTTAAATACGACAGATTTCAAATGTATCATATTAGTTTATTTTTTGATTTGCACGATAATTACTAAACTAAATGTAATGCTATTTGGTATGGTTGGAAAGCATTTTTTCAGAGCTTTCCAACGACGTATCACACATAGGGGGTCACTATTTAAGATTTAAAAGTTGGGGTGGCTGGGGCGCAGGGGGTTGGAGGGGGTGCGTCGCCAACTATGTCTTTGTGATTCCCCCTCCGAATTACCGAAACGGATTTTGATTTTTTTAAATATCTCGTTTATTTACTAAGATATGGGGGGTGGTAAGTTTTCAAATTGTCACCCTGTATGTATGATTATACCATACTATAAAAATTAGCTCCGGCAACACCGAATGCGGAATCACATGGCGGCATGGCAACACTGTGTAGTGTGTTTAATGACTATCGATATAAAAACAAAGATTAATTAACATTTGCTGTACCTAAATAAGGTGTTTGAATAATGAGTTATTCCGACAAACAAGAAGTACCTACTAAAGAAGAATGGCTAAAGAAATTGGACATTAAAGATATTAGTCGGACCTGCATGAATAAATTAATCATGAACTACTTAGTGACAGGTTAGTTCTTTATTTGCGGGGTATTTGATGTAGTATCCTTCTCGTAGAAGGATTCAAAGAGGCAGCCGAAAAATTTCAGTTAGAATCTGGCGTAAATCCATCAATAGACCTAAACTCCCTTGATAATCGAATACAAATACGTGATGCGATAATGAATGGCCGCATACAAGAAGCTACAGCACTTATTAATCAATTACATCCAGAACTACTTGATAACGATCGTTACTTATATTTTCATCTGCAGGTTTGTGTAAGAGTAGTGTAGTAGAATGAGGTTAACACGTGCACTTTCAGCAATTACATCTCATCGAATTAATCCGCAATAACCAAGTAGAAGAAGCGTTAGCATTTGCTCAGTCGCACCTGAGTGAGGCAGGTGAAGACAACTCTTCTGTGTTAACAGAGCTGGAACGGACAATTGCTTTGCTAGCGTTTGAAGATCCATTACTTAGTCCCTTTCACGATTTGTTGCAACCTGCACACCGGCAAAAAGTTGCCAGCGAAGTTAATGCTGCGATTTTAAAAATGGAGCATCAAGAATCGACTTTACCGAAGTTATCAACATTGCTGAAACTTATATTGTGGGCACAGGAAAAGTTAGATCGTAAAAGCACAAAGTATCCTAAAATGACTAATTTGGCATCGGCGTCTATTGAAGATCACAAATAACATAAACTGAAGAATTGCAGTAAATGCTCTTATTTTTAGTTTACGACTTACACTCGTGGATTGGGTACTATTTATATAGAAAGGCTTTCGAATTTAGTTGATATAAAATGTTTAATGTTCGTGTAAATTAATTATATATATATATAAATCACCTTTAAATGTTTTACCATCCTAAGACATAATCCATAGCTTTGGTCAGAATTCCAGTTGATTTTTGAGGTACATTCTCGGGCGTTATTACCATGTTTGAATTTTGGGGAGATACAAAGGACAAACGAAGAGATCGTGCTCTTGTAGGTGTTTTTGGCATAGGACTTTCCCCGCTTTCACGAACCGTATTGTTTTGATAAGGAACTACTCCAATCATAATCGAATTCGATATCAGTTTACCATTTAAGGAAAGAGCTTTGGAGACTTCCAGTGTGTTGCTGAATTTCAAGTGCATCCAGTTACCTTGTGCCGGAAAACGTTTGTCCGTGATCATACCGCAACTGGCAAACTGTGTAAATATACTACCAGACGCAGTCGTGGGAAATCCGAAGACGGTCACCCATAAATTACTGCACGCTGTTGCTTGACGCATTAAATCGGCACGCTCTACGGACGTTTCGTTAAAACTATGCGAGAAACTGTCATGTTGAAAAGAGTTTTGGGTATGTGTAATTGACTTAGGGGTGTTCGTATTAATAGACCGTCTTACGTCCAGCGTGTCAAAGAGACTTTGTTTTGGAGGGCCGGGCGTGGTGTTTGATTCAACAGAAAGTGGTAAATGCTTTGGCACATCCGGTACACTCGGACTGAATAATTTCTGCCTCATTGAGCTTCTATCCGAAGGTGTTAAGTTAAAAGATATATTTTTCCGTAGTTCTGGAGAATTGGGAGATGCTGGTTTTGCATTTCCCATCAGAAAGGCAGGTAGATAATTTGGATTAGCGCTTGGAGAAGAAGGGCTTCCAGGGGCACTACCCAATGTCATTGGTTCCATGCCTAAAAAACAAAGTGAGACTAGTTCAAATTTTAAGAAAAACGGCGATTACTCACTGCTTTACTAATTTGTTTTAACGTTGCCGAGATGGAATAAACGAGTATTTACTGCTATAGGAACAAGAACAAGTAATGCCAAATATTTGGTTTGTCTATGGCCAAATGTTCCGCTCCCGTTCGTCCGTTTGGCGGTTGTGCTTTTGACAATCTATTTGAAGTTAGCGCCAGTCACCAACGTTCAAAAGCAAGGTTTACACGGTACGACAAAATAAGTCATACAACCATGAATGATGTTGCATTTGGCAACGCTGCATGGATAACACGTCAAGACTACAGTGACTTTATAGAGACAGTGGCGACAACAGGGTATCTCGTTTTTGATTGGTCGTTGGTTCCGGTCGCCATATTGGAGCTAAATTCCAAACTGGCCAATAGAAAGCTTTCAAAACGACGCGGTGCACTCCGTGCTATAATTATTAATTATACTGTTTTGACAGTGTCACCTGTAATTGTCACGGCTTCATGTTACTAGTTTACACTTTGCTTCTTGTATTTGCTTTATTTTACGTTTTCCGTCTCCAGTTTTATATAAACTCGATTTTTAAAGACGCATATAGTTTGGATTTATTACGATATTATAAGGTATGTAATTCGCTTAGTGTTTTTAGATGTAAAACTGTGCCTAACCTTACGACTGGTAATTGATGTAAAATTTTTTTCAGGAGCCCTAAATACCTAATGAGTTTAGATAGAAAACTGGTTAGAGAAGCAGCTTATCCGAAATTTAGCAGCAAATTCATTTGTGATCGTAAATACGTTTGAATTGGTTTCATGTTTGCTGGAGCACATGGAATATTGATCTCTTGTACTCCGTGGACTAGATCAACGTGTTTTGTCTTCCATTTAAGAGACTAAAGAAATACTTTTAAGTCCGGAAGGAGCAACACGCGACAGGGGACAAGAAGTGACAGAAGACACTGAAATGTCAAACACAATTTAATGATTATTTATATGTACATTTTGGATATTGCACCATATTTCATACTTATTATACTGTTTTCCATATACCCATACCTTTTTGAATTTGGGAGGCATTTGTTTTCCCATAGGTTGTTCTGCAAAGCTTTAAACGATCATTTCTGCGCCGTTCGTTTTGAACAAGAATCTTTACTTAAATGAAACTGACATTTATTATTCTACGCTCACAATTTGACATGACAAGGTATATTGATCTTACAATCAATTTTTTAGCTCCAATATGGCGGATTATGATAAGTTGTCGCCACTGTCCTTATAAAGTCACTGTAGTCAAGACGTGCCCGAAATACTGATTCTTGTTTTAACAAATCACAGCGATGTTCAAGGCTTCCCTATAATTTCTACTGCTACCTTTTTAAAATGAATAGAGTCTAGACTGTGATCAAAGCAACTTCTTCATTCTTCAAAGTTTTCCAGTTTAATTATTATACAGTGTGTCATATACAATGGGTAAATTAAATATTGAACATAAACACCTCCTTACATTCTCAAATATCCAAGTGAATGCATTGATATGCCTGACAGTTATGTAACCCACCTTACACAAAGCCGGCTACTTACTACCCGTTTATGCATTTGAGCATTGAATTGTCGATTACCTAAATCTAAAATGAGGATAGTTATAAATTCAATGATTTGAGGTTAAAACTTAATATATCTATGGTTTTTAAAATCCGCGCTCTGACATCTAACGTTAATTTCATAAAGTACATTACAAAATTAGTGTGGCGACATCTTTGAGGTGTAAGTTCCAACTAAAATAAAGGTGGTAATAAAGTGTCCTGCATTTAGCGATAAAATTTTAGTCCCCAATAATAGAGACAGATGTCAGCACAATGTATTCTGCTTTGATTATTTTAAAATTAACCAAAAACTCAGGCAAGGCTATAAACATTTTGGGATTTGTGCCTTTCGCTGTCAAAGGAGTAAACCACGAAACTCGAAAATTAAACATTTCGCTCCTGTATTATAGCCTATTCCTTTGCGTGATAGCGTTTTTGGAATGCCCAAAGGACAGGGCGGGTAAACGCACGGCCGTCCGTATACCTCTTTGGTATACCTATACCTAGATTTTTGACGATTTTAATAAAGTATCTGTTCGCAATACACGAGTTAAATCGCCATAAGAGTACGCCGCAAAAAATAAAAATTTTAAATCGGTGATCATTTTAAAGACTTGAGAGTTAAGTTTCATGTGAGTTAGGTTAGATACAAGATTTGTAAAAATTTAAAACGCCCAAACTAATCTGACCTAACCCAACTACGACTCAATCAAAAGTTATAGCCTAGAAACCAATTTTGAAAGAAAATTAAAAAGGCTGTAACTTTTGAACTAGTAGCCCAATCTTGGAACTGTTTGAAATTGTGGAATCTACAGGCCCCATTCTAAAAGAAAATTGTTTTTCCGGGTCGATCTGAGACAATTTTTTTTTCGTGCCAAAAAAAAGGCAGTGTACAACCTTCCTTTTTTTCCAAAAATCGTCTACACCAAAATTTCTCGGGAAAACACTTTTTCTTATTAATTTTGGGACGTAGAATCCAATACAAGTCGTACTTTTTCGATTAGACTTCTCAATCAAAAGTTATAGACTAGAAACCAATTTTGAAAGAAAATTAAAAAGGCTGTAACTTTTGAACTAGTAGCCCAATCTTGGAACTGTTTGAAATTGTGGAATCTACAGGCCCCATTCTATAAGAAAATTGTTTTTCCGGGTCGATCTGAGACAATTTTTTTTTCGTGCCAAAAAAAAGGCAGTGTACAACCTTCCTTTTTTTCCAAAAATCGTCTACACCAAAATTTCTCGGGAAAACACTTTTTCTTATTAATTTTGGGACGTAGAATCCAATACAAGTCGTACTTTTTCGATTAGACTTCTCAATCAAAAGTTATAGACTAGAAACCAATTTTGAAAGAAAATTAAAAAGGCTGTAACTTTTGAACTAGTAGCCCAATCTTGGAACTGTTTGAAATTGTGGAATCTACAGGCCCCATTCTATAAGAAAATTGTTTTTCCGGGTCGATCTGAGACAATTTTTTTTTCGTGCCAAAAAAGGCAGTGTACAACCTTCCTTTTTTTCCAAAAATCGTCTACACCAAATTTTCTCGGGAATACACTCATCGTCGCGCCGGCTATTTTTCCGCTAGCGACAAGTTTAATGGAGGTCCCGCTGGCTTCTTGTCAAGGAAACTGGGACTACTGGGAGAGACATTTCATCGAAATCGGTTATTCACTTGTCGAAATTAAACTGCTTGACACGCTGTCAATTTTACATCAATGCGGGTATACAAGGGACATGTTGTTAGTATCACAAAGTTAATCAAATTATACTCTTTCATCTCATCCTCATCCCCTATTACAATCTAGATAAATTCGTTATTCGTTTAAGCTGACTCATGTGTTGCTCACTGTTAGGCGCTGAATGTAAAAAGTTTTGAATATCGTCGGCGTTTTATAGACATTCGTTCAAATTACTATTCGTCGTGTTTGAGAATCATAGTCTAAAAATGTTATAACAAGTCTCTGCTAAAAATATGCTGAAATCCATTTAAACCTCCGTTTAAAAATTTAAAAACATTAATGATATGATATGCCTAACTTCGATGTCGTTTTCTAGGCGGGCGGACTGCGAACACGTTTCGAACGTGACCGCTGTGCGCGTGTCTGTAAAACCGAAAATGCAGGTACAGAGGTACTGCTGGTAGTAAAGTAAAATGGCCGTGACGGCATTAGCGTGCACATCTCGGCTCCTATTTAGATTCGAAATTCGAAAAATATGTAATTATTCCACATTAATGAATGCTTGTCTAATAAATAAAGTAAGTATTCTTCTTCCCTTTTAATACATCAAACGTTACTTATTCAATCCACATTTGCGACATATCAATAAATCGTTCCCTAAGGGTTGTGCTGTTGTTGTTCGGCGGGGTTAAACCCACTTTTTAATTTATTATTTGTTGCTTCATTTTAGTAGTTGTCGCGAAACTGCTCGGCGAAAGTAAGGTTAAGTTTTGCTTCCTACTGTGCGTTATGAATAATTAATGTGGAGTTTTTCATTTTCGCAATGGTAAAATTAAGTTGGCATGTCTTGAAAGTTAGCTTACTTTTAAATAACCGGAAAGTGTTCAAAGGTTACTTTGATAATAATACCGATAAGGAGTTGAGCGAGGCATTAAACTTACGCATAAATAAATACAGATGAAACATAGTAGCTTATTGATTTTTTTATTCAGTTTATTGCACGAATACTTACCTACCCACCTACTATTTTTTTTTAGTTTACAAACAATCGCAGTAATGAACCAATATGTCTGGTTTCCACCTTTTTTCCCAAAAATGATAAAAATTCACCAGATATTTGGACTTGCCTTTCTTATTTCTTAGACCAAAAATGTTGTTTCAGTGTGCGCACATTAGAAAATATCGGCAATGTCGTCAGTTTACTGTGTCGGTACCTCTTACTGATAAATCTAAGGATAAGGACCAGGATGACGAACAGCATGAATCGTCGTCTTCGTCATCTTCCGATAGTGATACAACGGATCAGGATGAAGACGGTAAGTCTCACTGACGAACACTAAAAGCATAGTGTAAGTTCTATTCTTACGCTATGCTAAAAGTAAAAAGACTGAGCATTTGCTTTACCACCATAAATATAACGGCGGTAACGGTATTTGTCTAAAAATCCTGCACGCTTTACTGCAGATATCTCTCCTAAATCGCAGAGCCTATTCAGAATCAGAAAGCCCCGAAAAGTAGCTACACACGGTATACTTGTTTCGCTTTTTAAAAGATAGTCTGGAATGAGCGATTAATGGTAACTGTGCAACAAATTGAAACATAGGTACTAGACGATATCTAGATTGTTATGTGTCAAATTTCATTATTGCATAATGATGAATTTTCAGTTTTGATTGTACCTAGTTTCAGAAAAAAATATGTGTAAAACTTGAGAAGAAAGTGTTTTTCAATTCTACCTCGTTCAATTGACACACTCGCTACGCTCATGTGTCAAACCATTTACTAATACCATTGAATTAGTCAATGGTCAAACTTCGAACTCCAGTTGAAAAACTTTCTTCTCTGGTTGTACAAAATAACTATTGATTTTTTCATTTTCGAGCGATTCAGGTAGTAGGCAATAATAGTTATTTATGCATCAAGGGCATTAAGGCGATATTTATGCCGAGGGCGACAGAGCCCGAGGGCCTCCGACCCGAGGGATTGTATGTCGCCCGAGGGTTAAATATTGAGTAATGCCTGAGGTGCATACAACATTTTATTTTTCATCGTTCCAAAGAATGCATTTCCAATATACAAATGTCATGACTCATGATTATTGTTTGCCCAACATTAAAGTGTTCCATACGAATCAATTGCATCTTTTTTATGACATAATATAACTCCGTCAATCAATTTGACAGGACATATGACAGATATAATTGACATATAATAGGCAAATGAAAAATAAAAGCAATTAGTAGACGCAAACGCATTTTTATTGTATTAAACAGTGTGAATATGAAAAGAAAAATGTCTTTTAGTTTGGAAAAAAGTAACCTATACCGTTAAAAATAATCTACGACACTCTGTATTATTGCTTACGCTTTAACAAAAATTAAAAGTGGCAAGTAACAAGCAAAATGAAGCTCCTAAGTACATCTTTCTTCGTAGTGCAGTTAACATTTAAACGGACCACTTCGTGAGGATGTAAAGCGCGTTGCATTTATATACGGTTGTCGCGCAAATGCGGTCTTAGATTTACTTCACTTGAAACCATAAGTTTTATGCATTATTAATTATTATTAATCCCATTATGCTGTTTGTATCCATTTCGTTAATCGTAGAAGATCGACGAGTTTTTCGAATTTAAAAAGGGGTCGAAAACGAGAGGAACAGAGAATGGAGTTAAGTTGTTTAGAGATTATATTTATTCCAATTATCTAACATCTTGAGCCTCTTATCGTTAGGCGAAATTGTGCGAAGGGACGCGTCGCTTGTTTTGAGCACCTTTTTTATTTCGTTTTTCTGGAACATGTACTTATGTGTTTTACATTACTGGCATTTTAGATTAAAAGTGGATTTCATATCAAGCTGCTCTTATGTGCCAACTGTCGAGATGAGTCCGACTTAGCCTTGTTAACCCGCTACTACTGAACTAACTAACCTTGTTTGCGTCTAATTTTCCCATTTGAAAATTACTCTGTTTCCTAAGCACAAAATCCTTCTTTGTATGCTGTTCTCCGCGTTTGTTTACGATTTTCCTTCGCACTACAATTTGTGTTTTACTACACCTAAGCGTTAACAATAGTGGTGTTGGAGCGTAAATATAGCAAAGCTTGGGTTGTTGGATTATGACGTGTTAATTTATGAAGTACTTAACAATCGATTAAAGAAGAGTATCTATTTATTCACTGCCCACTCTGTATTAAAACTGTAGGTAGTTGGGAAGATTTGACAAACTTATTGCCGTTTTCCATGAAACTATTGACGGTACGAATATGCCACTAAACGGTGTATTGCATACTTTTGTAGCCGTTTTGTTCCTCACCTCCCCAGATATTTCAAAAGAAAGATCCCTTTTTTAATTTAGCTTTTGATACTTTTCGCTCTGCCTTATGATAGCGTGTTGCTGCTCCGTTCCTTTTTAATATTGTTTCGTTGCTAGGAGCAGAGAAGCGGAAAACAGACAGAGAAAGTTTTCTTCTCGGCCTCCTTTCCACTTCTCTGCTTCGTTTGATTTCTATCTCTGTTGATTAGCCGTTTACATACAAGCAATTAAGAGTCTCAAACATCTGCCAAACAAACCCAAATGCGACGTATGTGATGTGGACCTCACAATCAGTCACATCTTCACCTCATGTAACATAGTACACTATCCAGCGTTCCCTACACCACATTCAAGGATCCGTTCGAGAAATATTAGGAGAGAAGTGCAAGTTCGAAAACGTTACAAACTATCTAAAATCTATCAATGTCATACACCAATTTACATTACAGAAACATATTAGCGCAAATAACCCTACGCGGTTGATGCGCGAATAGAATTTAAAAAAAAATTCGAGATTATAGCGAACCAAAATTTACAGAGAATCTCACCTTATACGATAACGAACTTCTTCAAACATGTACGTACAGTGTGTCCTATTTTGGTTGAGACTGTAGTGTATCTCAGCTGTTTTTAAAGATAGAGACCTGCGGTATTCGCGACACCGGGGCACTTTTTTGTGAAATTTAATAAAATCAATTTAGCTACGTTTTGTTTCTGACATACAGGGTGAAAACGAAAAATTCACTATTTGTGATATCGTCTCATAAATTTACTATTGTTAATTTTAACTTTGACGGTCTCAAAGCGTATCTCATCGGACAACTTCGGACAAACTCGTTAAAACGAATTTGTAAACCCTGAAATTCACATATCCAGACGAGGTCCTTACAATTAGCAGTAAATGTATTGTATGGTCTAAGCGTAAAACTAAAGCAAATGCACGCATTATGATTTTAACGTTAACGTGTCATTATGATGTTCATATCGAACCTGTATCATTAATAACTATAATAGTGTGCTATAGATGAATCGTTCGGTTCGTGTAATCTTGGTGGGTTCAGAATTTCAATTGAGAGAGTTGAGAGAAATGGGAAAGAATGGAATTAAAGAGTTAAGTATCAGTGCACAACATTTAAATGTTATAATTATAAAGGTTGTTATTTTTCCACCGTGGGAAAGTAACTGTATAGCAAACGTAAATTTTTGTCAAGTTCAAGGATATTCAAATGAAGCTAGCGGTTACATAATCAGTAAAGAATCATGACGTTTATTGTATTTATTGAGACATCATAGCGTGTTGCCAAGACTAGAGAGACTAGCAGTTTCCGCGAACTTTGTACCGCTATCGCCTTTGTGAAATTTCGGACATACGCTCGGTTTCGGTGGTTGCGCCGCCTCAACTCGCATACCCGTCGAACTTCATATTGACTGTCAGGCAATGTTTTCTTGAATGGGACACGCTCGGTTTCGGCGGCTGCGCAGTTCTACCTGCAATATACTTTATGACCTATTCTCATATCTGCCAAATTTATAAACAAAATTTCATAAAAATCGATCGAGCTGTTTCGGAGGAGTGCGACTACAAACACCTTTACACGAGATCTTGATATATTAGGTTAGTAGATAGAAATGGTATAGTGTCGGGTATTCGATCTAAATTGTGTTACCTCTAAGATTTTCGTTTAAAATATTATTTTTAATTCGTACTTACTTTACGGCTAATGTATTAGCATAAAAAAAAATCTAAATAAGGTAAAGGTAATGTGCTTTTCCGTTTCCCATGATGTTTCCATACGGCATAATAGGCTCCCTAAGGGCGCAAAAAGTTGATGACCCCTATTTGGGCACATAACTTGACCATAAACTATCTGCAGTGCATGAATGGTCAAATTCGAAATGTTGTTACGTGACATAACTGACTTCCATAAAAAGCGGAATACCTATAAATAGTGGGGTGAGAGGAAGGCACAAAAATTGACAGTAGGAAGCCGGCATAAAGGCCGATTTATAAACTTTACGTTCGCGTCCGTCGTTGTAGAGCTTACTTCGGTTAAGGTATTTTTAGTTTACAGTTTGTTCATGAAAGGGACAAGAATTATTTCTGTGAAAGATTTATAATGAATGAGCATATATAAAAGACTTATAAAGGATATTAATACACTTCACACTAATTTGCGCGCCAAATGGGTACTCTTTTTCCATTGGTCAATATCTTCGGTGAACTACGAACTGCCAAGCTCGAACGCGGGCGACAAAGTTTATGTAAATCGCCCTTAAACATTATGACACTCTGCGTTCTACACTTGTCATATGGTCTATTGCAATTGATCGAGGCGTGCAAACTCCTTGAGAAATCTGTTCTTTGTTACCAAATGTCTTAAACTGCGTTCTTCGCGACTTGCGGTCACTTGGAGACCTCGATTTGAAATTTAAAGAGGGTATAAGTAAGCTTGTAAGTGTAAGTATGTAGATACTTTCAGTTCTAATTTCTAAAATGATATGATGCATTTTTATTTTTTGAAATTGCGAGAGGCAGAGGAATTCGTCAAAACTTTGTTATTTTAAATTTTATAAACGATAAATTTTGACGAGAGGGCTCTTTTCGCTGAAGAAGAAATTAGGAGGTAAACTGCGGATGTAAAGACCTTTAATAACTGCTATCATTTACTTATTCAACGCTGCTATACTAATTTCAAATGGGTATAAAATCCTTTCTAACTTAAAAAGGGGATTATTCTCTAAATTCTCCGGATTTTTAGATTCCAATTAATGTAGATACATTCGAGGATGTATTTATTAGATGCATCAGTGAATGAATAGTTATTTAAGCTACAAGGGATGTAAGTGGCGCATTAAGCTCCGAGGAAGTTATTATCCAAGGAAGTTAATAGCAACTACATTCCGTGTTGCTTATTACATTTTTCGCGCTAATGATTAAGGGAATCGCGGGAGATTATTGTGCAAATGTCAAATGTGACAGATGTCATTATTTTTCTCGGAATGTAAGTAATAAGATTGTAAAGTCTGCTCTCAATAAGCAACCAATACTGTAATGTAATTGGAGCCTTACACTTGATAGTTGTCATGTATATAACTTTTGGGAATTTCTTTTTTGAGAACTGAGCCGATTTGGCAAACGTTACGAAGTTTTTTTAACTTTATGCTGCTTATTTGAATTTCTGTCACGACTAGCAAGGAGACCTTGTGAGATTTTTAATATTGACTTCAATGCGTCGCTACTATTGTTGACCAGTACTAAAACAAAGAAATTCGTTCTAAATTAACATTTAGGTTTATTTTACAACATTACAAACTACAAAGATATATTTTGGAGCTTTTTTTAAAATAAGAACAATTATATATTTGATTTAGCGTCGAGTTTTTAGCGAGACGGTTATGCTTTCTCCCAGTCCTCAGAACGAAATTGAATCGACATTTCATTTATTGACAAACTATAATAAGCACAATAATACATAAACCTCTCACCAGGAAAGATTGCCGGTCACAGAACACTTGATCCCGGTCTACAATCTATGTTTTTCTAAAGATGTGAGCGATTTCCGGGATAGTATCGTGTTAATGTTGAACAAAAAAACTTTTCGTTCAACATTGGCACGATCCTATTCCGGAAGTCGCTCGCATCTTAAGAAAAACATACATTGTAGATCGACACAAGGCGTGCTCTGACCGGCAATCTTTCGAGGCGAGAGCGAGGGCGAGAGTTATAACTGAAATTTCCTACACCAAATATTTTTTATTACATTAAATAGGCACATACAGTTGCTTAAGTTCCCGCTATTTCGTAGTTCTCGAATTCGATTTCGTCCATTTTGTTCGAGTTCCTTCTGATCTGTTCGTAGTTATGATAATCGTAATTCGACTTCTTATTCGTTTTGCTAAACATAATGTTATTGTACGTCTTTTGCTCACCCAAGTTACTCCATTGTGTCAAATGTTTTTCGTCGCCTACCTCCTTCTCGCTTTCATCTTGTTCCCTGATGCACGAATTTTTTCTTTGATTTTCCCGATTTTTTTGGTCGATTAAATCTTTTTGTTTGTCGAAATACTTTTGCTTGTACTTCTCGAGGTTCTCCGTACCGACCAGTTCGATGCGACTGCTGCAGCTGTTCGATTTGAGCAATTTAAATTTCACGCCGTTATAAGCGTCTTTATTGTCGGGATGCGCGCATTTGCAATCCCTCTTAATTTCCTCCATGATTGCCTCCGTCATGACGTTCGGGTCGCGATTCCTCTCCATCACTTTACCTCCATAATACGTGACTGAAGTGCCGCACTCGCGTATTTTTTGCATGACGTCCTCGCTGACGTACTGCAACTCGCAGCACAGTTCCTCGTTATCGTTGCTCCCGGCGTCCGAAGAAGAATTAGTCGTGTTCGAGGAGTCCGTGATTGAGCAGTTGTCTTTGTCCGGATCACGATCAATGGTTTGATATTGCACGGTCTTCTTTGTCGGTTTGATGTCGTCTAGAGCTTGCGAGCTTTGAGATTTTTTTAGGCCATTTTCAAACAGTTGCCGGACGAGCTTTACGGTGTCGGGATTAGGTAGTTCGTCCTCGTTCATTTCTTTGTTTACTCTTATCGGATGATAAAAGAAACGGCGTCTTAAACTTGTGTCTTTTGTTTCGGTGTTTTGTGACTTATGTAGCATTTTTGTCAAAATCTTCGGGCCTTTCGTCGTTGGCGTCGCCTCGTGTTCAATTTTAGTTCGTATAGGTTCGATTATCACTATATTGTTATCGATCAGGAGCTCCTGAAAACTGTAATGCTGCAGATATTGCATCAGCCCGTCGAACTGTGACTCTTTCTGACAGTTGGCAAATATATTTTTTTGGAAGAGGTCCGATTTCATGACGCGATAGCGAACATGATCAAATTCTGTTTCAAATGCGTCACTGAGGGCTTTGACGGTTTGATGTTTCTCTTCGTTTTTTTCGATGATTTCCACTATGTTGGGATTAAGACTTTCGTACTGACTTCGATTTTCAAATATGTTAACCTTTTCTTTAATGGGCGAGGCTTTGCCAGAATTTTCGAAGAGTTGTTTAGCCACTCTTACTATACTTTCTTCTTTTTCCGCATCTTTCTCTTCTTTATTTTCAAACTGTTTGATAACGTCTTCCACTTTAGTTTGTACGTCGACTATCTTACATTTCGGAGACTCGCCTTTGGATTTATCCGTTTCGTTAATTTTTCCCCAGTAATTTCGCATGGTACCTAACTTCTTTTGGTACTCTTTATTAGACTCGACGTCCATTTCTGCAACTTCCGTGATGCGAGGCAGCTTAGTTTTCTCACTTTTAACGTCACCGATGTTTTCCTTGTGTTTCTTGTATTTTGTTCGTCCCAATCGTTTAACCGATTGTTGCTTGTTCACTTCGACAACCTCCGGTTTCGACTGCTGTATACCGTTAAGTGTACTATTTAGATTCTTAACGGCGTCGATAAATTCCTCTTCTTTGTTTTCACTTTTGATAGACTTGGTCCTTTTCAACTTTGGTATCTTCGATATTTTAACTTCAAAATCTACAGGTATATTACTTTCGGCAGTTACGTCGAAATGTCGTCCAATGTTAACGATAAATCGATTGGAGTTGTCGCACTTTCGTAATTTTTTGTCGATCTTCTCACAGTATCTCAAATTTTTTCCGATAGATAAATCGGGAAGTGAATAGTATTGGTTCGTTTCTTCTTTTTTGATTCCTTCGAACGCTCGCGAAAATTTTCTTGAGAGGAAGTTCTGTAGTGGCTTTTTCGATCCCTTTTGAGATTCTATAAAGTCTTTTAAGTAGCTGTGGCTGTGCCTCGGAGGTTCTTTTACTTCGTCATCTACGTTAATGATAGTCTTGTAATCCTCCTCTTCACCTTTGACTTGCACGCAGGTTTTTAAAATTACGTTATCTTTATGCACTTCGACCACCGGTATTTCGTCGTAAATTGGATTTGTTTCGAAGCAAGAGTCGACAGAGATCGTTTTCGTTATATTCTCGTTGTTTAGGTTGATCTCATCGAAATTGAGATCGGATTGCGAGAAATCTGATATTTCTTCTTTAAATACTTCATCCAACTCTTCATAGATTTTCAAATCGGCCGAATCGTACAAGTTCGATTCTTCTCCAAACGCTATACTGCAATTTGGCAAACTTCTCGGTTTTCCTTCGTAGAAATTATTGAGATCGTGATCGAACGGTGTGTAATGCCGTATTGTACGTGGTTTGAAATATTTGTCATCAAAACTTTTACCAAACGATATGTTGTCGTGGTAAACAATTTCCGCCGAATCTTGGCGATAGAGGTTGTTTGTCGACTGAGATCTCTTCTCTTCTTTGAATGAATATTTATCGGACGACAAGTCAGTTAAAGAAATATCGCTATCGGGATAATAATTTGGTAGGCTTAGACCGAAATCTGAATCTATCGTTCGTGAATGTGGAAGTACGTAGTCTGATGATATACTGCTACATTTTCTCAATGTGTCTTTGGATTGGTAGATTTCGTGAATTCGATCTTTTGAACCGCACCTGTAAGTGAAACCTAAATTAATTATCGTAATGTTAGGAAATGGTTCTCGCCCACATCCTTTTTAATCTTAATTGGGATTATAATCGTGACGCTAATAGTTAATGAACTTTGGTTGTGTGCTATTTACGTACAGTCATTGCCAGAATTAATAATTCACTTTCACATCTTTGCAAATACATTAAACCAATACTTCCCGTTGTTTAACCCTGATACAGTTGAAGTTTCGAGAGCAACTAATTTTGTCAGTGACTGTATGTACTAAGTAATGATTCTATCCGTCCAACCTTTAAATAATATAAGGGTTGCGCTATAAATTCCAGAATAATAAAGTTCATACAAATACGTACCTTTCCTTGACACCGTGCTTATCAATAAGCTTTGCCCGCGGTATCAGTTGTTGTCGCCTTTGACGTTTGCCGGTGGCAAGATTAATGTCGTTGAATACTCCAGCTTCTCGAGAGATCGCTAAGCTGCGACTTCTTTGCAATGTGGATTGATCCGTTTCAAATTCCCCATGAGGATGCGTCGATACATTCTCTAAACTTCTCTTTAAAAATTTACTGTGAGATTTTTTACTGTATGTTTGCTCCAAAAGTCGATGTAAGACTTGGCGGGACTTCTCCGTGGAAAGGGTTACGTTATTCAAGCAGGAATCCCGTTCTTGTCTGCAACAAAAAAAGGCTTTTACTATTTTGAAGTGGGACTTTGGAAAAATTTCTTTTCATTTAACTGGAAATACGAATTCGAAGACCTTCATACTGTGTGATTGGAAAACTTTCACGCAATGGATTTTTAGTGTATGTGATCTGATGTTAACATACTTTCTATTCGTCATAGTGTGGATGCGCGTTTAGGTTGAGCGGCAGAGCTATTCAGTGGCGTGATCACGTGAGTCCAATTAAAAAACAACGAAAACTTTGTTAGTGCATTTTATTAATATTGAAAAAAATGTACCTACTATTGTTTGCGTTTTGCCCGTCCGTCCGTCTGTTCGGGCCCACTTCTGCCGTGTCTAACTACTTTTAAGCGAATGGTCCTAGAGTCTTGGAATTGTTTGCAATATTTTGTTGTCTTAAGGGGGGGGGCGCCCCACGAATTTTTATGCTGTTTTTGAAAATCAAACATTAATAACTTTTATTTGTTACTCAGTTGTAAACGTTGATGAACAAGACAAAACGCAAACGGGTAAACGTCATGTTTAAACGCTACTGACTTGTAAAACTGACAGCTGACCTGTAAAAATTTTACAAGACATTTCTTCAAGATCAATTTAAGAACTAATTATTTACGTTTACTATTGTTTACAGATGAGTAACAAATAAAATATTGTACATTATACGCCAGGGAATAGTTTTTACTGGCTCTAGGAGATGACAGGTCAACTTCTCCTATCGCCAGTAAAAACTCACTTACCTGGCTAATAATGTAAAATACTATTACATGAGACAACCAATTTGTCTCAAATTTCCAGTCTCATTGACAAAGCTAAATTACTTAATTCTAATTCTAGACTATTTCTTAAAAAAGCAGCGCACGAAAAGCAATTAAGTAAAGGTGCCGTGAATTTAGGGGCTTTGATCTTCGGTCACTCTTTTAAGATATTGTGAAACAATTTTCGCATACTTGACGGAAAGTGCGCCAAGATCGCCAATGGAAAATGCGCGAGACCCGATGCACAAAACAAAAGAAGGAATCCAAAGCAAACCAATTTTCAATTATGTATAAAAAATCAATGCGTGCTAGTTTTCCAATGAAACAGTAGGTATGAATTCTTTTTCAAGTCGTACCTATTTTGCCAGTAATAAAAAAATAATTTTAGATATGTAATGTGTTTTTAGAATATGGTGCAGAATACGAAACGTGAATAAAAAACATTTCAACATCCCATACATTAGAATCTTAATTTTTGCAAAATACCTTCGTGTTTGTCTCAAGATTAATAAGTTGAAATAGATTCATCTCAGTCTAAGCATCGCTTAGTCTACTTTTAATTTATCACTTGGTACAAAATCCCAAATTAAAATTTTATTTTTAACCAAAAGTTAGGAAAGTGAGCCAAACGCTCCAATGAAAATCAACGTGCATTTTCTAAAATAAAGTTTTGTCAACGAAACGACACTACGTTACGAAAGAGTATTTTACAATTTATAGATGTAAGCTTATAAGAAGTTTTTCACATTTATCCTGATACAAAATTGCCCATAAGAAATCTATTTGCTTTCACTTGTTATTCATTTTTCTTTTGAAATTTGTCGCTATACATTCATTTACAGTCCAATATCACGTTTAAATTTCTCCAGGTGGCGATATTTTGGCACTCCGATTGCCACCCCAAGAAGGCGTTTTAAGGAGGGAATTTGAAGATCGTCATTTAATAATGAAATTGAAATATGGGAGAGGCGGTGACGTCAGGCATATGTCAAAGTTTCAAGTTTCAATGCTGGATTAAATGTCAATTATTTCAACATTGAAATTGTACTATATTTTGAAGACACGATTAAACTGGAAAATGCATGTACAATTTCCATTTTTCATTCCTCTTTGAGATACAAAAATCGATACGTTAGAGAAGGGAAGAGGAGGGGCCGGTTATCATTTTTCTTTAATTACGCTAAATGCACCACTTTGATGTGCTCATTTTATTCGTGTCCTAAAGGAAATATCAAATCTCAGAAGCTGCTCATAAATACAAACTACAAATTCGCTTCTTTTTGGTTGCCAAAGTACAAAGCATTGTGAAAGGAATGTGCGAGTGACGACGGGCATGTGTTCCCACAACGTATGCAGGCACATGTTTCGGTAATGAAGATTAGTAGACTTTCCTAAAACGTGTATCTATCAATCCATTCCATTGCATGCCTTAAAAATGAAAGTAAAAAATTCCATAAAAATAGGTATACCAAGTGTCTGTTGTGCTGTATTGATACAGGGTGTAACATATAAGGACATATACAGGGTGTTACATGACCGTATGTAAAAAAATTGGGTGATTAGAGGGGATCAAGATAAGCACCGTTTCCAAATAAATCGAGGGTCCAACATGTTTCGTTTGGGAGCCACCCCCAAAGAAGTGGTGAAATTTGGATTTCTTCTTTAATTTTTTTCTCAGCAGGCATAAAAATTTTCAAAATTCCTACCACGAAAGGGCGCACCCAAAATTCCGATTTCGACGAAATTTGATATCTGGGGGTTTTTGAACATGAAAATCACGAATCTGAAATTAGCTTTTGAAAATTCGAAAAAAAGTTCCACTGCAATTCTTGGACGGACAACGAAAATGGAGAGAAATTTGTGGTAGGAAATTTTTTTTCAAAATCGGATAGCGCATACCCGAAAACCTATTCAAAGACGTGCCACCCATCTTTGTAACTCTTATGGTTGCTGAGAAAAAAATTAAAGAAGAAATCCAAATTTCACCCCTTCTTTGGGAGTGGCTTCCAAACGAAACACGTTGGACCCTCGGTTTATTGGGAAAAAGTGCTTAGGAAAAGAGAAGGAAAAATAACTTCATTTCCAAGTAAAATAATATGCGTTTATCAAGTGAAAGTCAAATAAGTTGTATAACCAACAGGAGGTTACCTAGTTTACATGTAGTCGTTGAATGAAAAACAATTTTTTTCAATGATGTAGTGGAATCGCAGTATTGCATCAATTAATTATTTACGTTTAGGACCAAATTATACCTGCATTTTAGGTGTATTGGTGTAAGCGTGTGTAACGGCTCGGCCATACAACTTCTCCTATCGCCAGTAAAAAGTAAAAACTCATTTATCTGGCTAATAATGTAAGGTACTATAACGATGATAATATACAAACGCAATGATGCCAATTTGTAAATTACATTTTGCGGTTCGTTTTAGTTTACACATTACATTACTATTCCTATTGACCCTATTGCACTTGCTTCAAATTGCTTACCTATTATCACTGACGCTCTTTCTTATTTCAGGTGAGTGAGCTAATTGTCCCCCGCAGCAAGTAGCTGTCCTGTAATAAAAAATGAGCAGTTAAGTAAGGTAAATTGATTATTTTTGTAATTACAAACGTTGTTAGTTAGACTAACGATGGATTATGTTATAGTGTCGTTGTCGTAAACAATTATCGGAAAAAAGGGTTAATGTTCTGCGAGGGGAAGAGCACTTCTAAATTATTATGACCGACTTAATTAGTCCGAAATCCCCCTAAATGGAATTTGAGATGGTTTTACTTCCAAGCGTATTCTCTGGAATGGAAACCAAAAATTAATGCCAGGTCTAGCACTACCCGTTCAATCTATTTACGTGTATATAAGAGGCTGCTTTAGTAATATATTGTATCCCTTCTGTATTTCTTCTATATTTATTTTTAAAATGACTCTTAGTGACTGACCACATCTGAAATCGTTCCCTTGCATTTACATTACCTACAGTAATATAATCAAATTAAGTGAAACAATACAGTCGAACATAAGGACAACTTTTATGGTTCTACAATCTACAGCTACAGCATCATTTTCAATTACATCAGAAATTAAATCTAATTAGAGAATTTGCAAATATGCATCACACGACCTGTCTTTAGGGGATGAAAGAGTTAAAGGCGAGGTGAAATTTGGTGTAATGCATTATGCAGATCTGATATGCTCCTGCATTTTCTGTAGATTTGTCGAAGATCTGTTCCAGTAGCCAGGTGCAAATGTTTGTTGATCTATTTTATAATTATTTGTCATCATTTAAATAACAGTAGGGTACTTTTATAAACTGTCATTGAAATCGCTGATGTTTAATTATGTATACTTTGCTTTTAGCACTAAGGTAGCATTCTAAAGAAGTTGGGAGAAAATTAAACCTGCTTTGCATAATTATCCTCACAATTTAGCTGCAATGGTAATACATACTGAATTAATGCGTTATCCTTTTCCACCAGCCGTAATATTTTGTTCAAACACTGACGCGATGTCACGAGTTTCAATCACGCGCCCCGCACAATTTTTTAATTAATTTAAAACAATCCTAATTAGGTAGGTACTTCCTTAACTATTTGCACTTGTTTTATCACCATCTGATCGCTGTCTCCGGCAAAATTATTCTGAATTTAAACAAAACGTAAACTTTTTGTCCTGGTAATAAACTTATGGAAAACAATTTTGTAACGGAAAGTGTTACGTTCACTGGGATGAAAAAGTTTTACTCAATATCACTTTCCATTGTATACCTGTGCAACTAATTACGCCACGTCTGTAAAGTACTGTAAGCTGTTCATTTCTAGCACATTTGCCCTAATTGTTTGTGTTTTTAATGTTTGGACGATCGTTATCATCGGTTACTGAGCCGTAACTTTATAAATGGGGTGATTTTTAATGGCACCTTTATATCGTTTTTCCGTATTTATTGATTGTGTCATTTTATTGGTGGCCTCTGTCGACACAAGAAATCGTTTCTCATTCTCACAATTTTAATTTTTTGTACGTAAGAGTAATCATACTTACGAGAAAAATGCTTTCATAGTGAAATTATTTATGAGAAAAAATATGCCACTAGGCGTATATTAATTACTATTTTGAAAAATAGCCATTAAATCACCTACTAACCAAAATTGATTAAAAGCGTAAATATTCAAACCATACTACATATAAATAATTAAATATACACAGGCTGTATCAAATTTTGTGTTAAGTACAGAAATCTCGCTTATTAGCATAGATAGAGAACCATAATCCTCTGTACATATGGGGAAAAATAACATAGTTGATGTTTTTGATTTTTGGCATCTCTTTATTTGAGGAGGTATTGAAAAACTTTCTTTAGAGAACTTTTTCTGTTCTTATAGATGGTGGAAAATGAATGTTCGTTATCATTAATATTTTATTTTGTAATATCGATAGGTACCAACTTTTGTTTTTCATATGGGAGCCATTTTAAAGTGTAGGATCATATAATAGAGAAAAAATCTTGATTTCAAAACATGTGTAATGACGGTGTATTCTATATACCTAACAACAAGGAAAGTAGCTAATTAAATGGGAGCTAATTGTTGACCTAAAACTTTAAAATGAACAGATTTAAATATTAATTTTTACTTCACTTTCTTTTATGTATTGAAATACGTATTTTGGTAATTATTAATTATTGTATATCAATTAACACTTTCGTACCTAATTATGAACCTATTTCGACCAAACTTCATTTACTTGTTTACATACACTTTTTTACAAAAATTTTAATTTCAATGTACTGCGACTTCGATGTTTTATAACATATTATTTCTCGTTGCAGTCTAGTTTTTTGACCTCAATTCAATTCTGCACCTATTAAATATTTTTATGGAAGAAGAAACACAAAATGACTAACAGGATGTGACCCTTTCCGGAAATCCTTTTGGCGAGACACGTTTGCGACGCATTTGCAAATGGGAAATGACCCTTCCACGATTTTTAAATTAAATAGTTCCTAATTTTTATGACAATACAAGATAATTAGCCTTTCATGTTATTATTATTATGTTATGCCTAGTCATAGACCAAATACAAGGCCTAGTATAATCTTGATTCCGTCCTCCTTCCATCATGTTTATTTTATCAAGGTTATGCAGTGTACACCTCGATGTACACCACCTATTTTGAACGCGATCGCATAACTGCCAAGGGGTCAAAGACTCTGACAAACGTCGAGGTTACAAATGTTTCACTGATAATCTAGATTCTAGGGCATCTGGGATGGTATATTCGCCAAAAAAAGATCAAATGATTGTTTCATTGTAATGGGAAGACGTTGCAAAGCTAATTAGCGAAAGCGGGAGCATGTGACATATCTGTCCTAGTATCCGTCGATATGGTTAAAATTTTAAACCGATGTCGGAAATGAAGTGTCGCGAAAGGTACGCTGCAAGCGAAAATGGAACGTCTGGACGGCATCTGTTCAAGAACGGTACACTACTAACCGGCGATTCCCTAACCGGCAATGACCAAACCGGCGACTACTAGCTGGCGCTATACCAAACCGGCGCTTGGTCAAACCGCCGATTGACGAACCGGTGCTGTGCCTTGGCGGCGCTCGGTCGACCGGCGCGTCACGTACCCAATTTTTGATTTGTCTTCCATGAAGGGTGAGGAATAAAGATCATTATTATTATTATTATTATTATTAAATCAATGTTTTTCACTTTTTCTCCTGGAGAGAGAAAAGCGCCTCGCGGGACAAAAAGTGACAATACACATACCTTTATACGTACGAGTAGGTACATTTAGTGTTGTGCACCAAATTTTATACTTATTATACCGTTTTCCATACCTTTTTGAATTTGGGAGGCAGTACATAGTTTCCTCATACCTTGTTCTTCAGAGTTTTCAACGATCACGCCGTCGTTTTGAACGCGAATCTTTGACTTAAACTGACATCACACTGACATTTACTATTTATACGGTCATAATTTGACATGACGAGGTATATTGATTCTACAATTAAACAAATTTTCTTATTTCGAATTTGAACTTTATCATTGAAATTGTTGTGTCTGATTACTGAAGTACAAAAAATAGCGTATATAGGTACCACAGGACTAAAGTACGTCCTAATCCCTCGAGTGCTTGTTGAGTTGTTGCGCTCAACGACGTTTCGAGCAACAATCCTCACCCTCCCGATTAAAACACACACTTTAGTCCATTGGTATACGATATACTGATTCGACAGTTTTTCTTCTACATGCTTCATTTTTTCTCTTTTGTTATGAATTTAACTTCGATGTCTTTCTGATTTACGTGCCACAAAATGTGCTGTAAATGTTTTAGGATCAATTTATAAAATTGCGTTATAGCCACATTTTCATGTATAATTGTGTTTGACCTTTTCAGAAAAGAAGTGCTTCGCGTGTACTTTAAATACACTCCACTATGTACCTACTGTTTATTATTATTTATGGAGCTTAACGTTTTTAATTAGAGCTGAACTACATTAAACTCAATTAAGAAATTTGTATCGGACGTGCTGTTTAACGATTCTTTCGGCTTCGCATTGCCAGCATCTTGATCAACCCAATTCATTTTGACAGATTCAGGTTTTGATCGATTAAAACCTACTTCTCACATCTCACCATGCAAATTTCGGTCTTAGTCCTCGCCGTTGGATGAGAATTATTAAATATAATAATAATTTATATACGGTATTATTGCGGCACTAGGCCAACAACTGTTAAATATTTGATTAAAACTAACGGTTTTTCTTCTGGTTGGCGAAACTCAGAGGGAGAACAACAATATCCTCATTTAATTAGCAATTTCACTATCATTGCCCCATTTTACGATAGGTATCCCAATTCTCACGTACATAAATATGAGCAAAATGAAAACAGAAATCTCTGGTCGCAAGAGAAAGTACGTGACGAGAGGGTGTAATAAAACGAGCTTATCCTTCATTTTTATAGCGCCTTTCGGGGATGGAACTTTTTGTGTTCTTATTATTGCACTTAACGCGATAATGAAAACGTCACTAACCTTTTCTTTTTCTGGCTTTGGATTTTGGAAATATCTTCTTCGACAAGCCGTAGTGCATCCTGTGCTTCATGTATAATATCCGTACTACCATTTGTGATCGAACTGTGCCCCGCGCCTATTTTTACACAGTTTATTAACGAAAGAATTTTAGGGTCTGTTTACACTTTAACACTTTGCGTTCACGAAAGTCGAGAAGTTTAGTGTGCGAGTTTTAATAACGTACTGGTCGTTGGTTACGATCTGAAATTACCCGACTAATTAATGTAATAACGTTTTCTTCCTATCCTTTCTGCTCCAAAGATTAAATGGAATAACGGAATCGAATAAGGCACAAAACCTTTTTTTTCATGCGAACTATAATATAAATACCGTTTCGAATTCGATTTTAGTCGTAGGTATCCCTCTTTAGTTTATAGGTGTGTAAACATTCTAACGGTAAAGGTCTTTTGTATATTGTTGGGTAGTAGTTATAATTGCATTTTCATTTTTTGTATTTCCATTTGTTGCGGCTGTCGCATTCCAAACTTCATTGATCATTATTTTGTTGGAAATAGGTAGGTACATGAGGCGTTTAGGTCTATCCATTGCGTAGTTATTGTTAACTAAGCGTTTAGTTTTAAATAGAAAAATTTAATTAATTGTCTCGTTATTTATGTATTTAATATGGTAGATATTTTATCGAATGTAAATCTCTAAACTAACATGTAATTATTGAAGTATAACGCTGCACGATTGTAAAATAGTACAGTAAAATCACCTTGTCGGAAACAATTGTGGTATACCTATTATTGAAACCATAGCAAAATCTATTAATTCGCTAAAATCAACCAGCTCAATGACAAAATTGTAAAAAAATAAAATTGGCCATTGACATTTTTTTTAATTGCTTGATCATTTTTTTACGTATCCTTGTAGAAGTCTTTAAGCACTTTTCTTCGGTTTACATTTTTAGTAGGGTTATATTACGAAATCTTTCAGAAGAACAAAGTGCGTTGAAAATGGAACCCGATTCTCGAAACTTGTCATTACGGGTAGGTACGTACCAGAAACCAAAAAAAAAGTGAATTTGGTCAATAAATAATTTCCTGCAATATCAAGGGACGTCATTTTGGGACACTGTAATCTATTCAACAAGCGATAACCGACCAGCTGAATGTCATGTCAGAATCCGAGTTTCAGAGCACTGCTATGACGAGTGAAAGAATGTTCTCCAACGTTGTGTGGCTTCCTAGGAATAGGTACTATTTTCAAAGACACTGTAGGTAATGAATTGCACCTATATCATTACTTAATGTGCACACCTCGTAGTAACACTCGTAACCAAGAGTATTCCGTAGGTCAAGGGTTATGCTTATGGAATAGGACAATCTTGTGTGGCATTCTCGCATTGCTTACCATGCGGCTTATAAGTAGACAAGGCTAATGGGTAAAATCCGTGTAATGGAAAAAATCTATTATTTTAACCCTTGTTTTCAATTATGTATTATGATTTCAATTACAAATTGTGTTGTCATCGTGTAGGTACCTATCTAATAAGGATGGCTTCACCTGACCAACTCTTTGTAATGCGCAATGAATCAATGATGGTATTTACCATAAATTCGTGTAGCTGGATAATTACCACAGATCAAATCGCTCACACACGTGTAATATGTAGGCCGGTAGTTTTTGCCTACTTAACAAGTCATTCGTACCGGTTAGTATCCTCACACTCATACCTACCTGTTTATCATTCCCTCTTATTATTTAATTTTGTTGGAGCGTGTAAAATATGGAATACATTTTCATCACGCGACGGAATCTACCACTATATGTTAGTAACCCCTGTATTATAACACCTGTTAGCTCAATCGATGGCGTATAAAGTGGCAGAAAGTTTACAAAATCTAACATTGCCCTTATGCAATCGTATTGTTTTGAAATCTTGTTCTTTTGGTATTCTTCGACAGTTTGCGCCAATATCTTTCGTTTATTGGTATCTATAAGATCAATAATTCCCGTATTGCAAATTTATTCACTTGAAAGAAAATAGAAACTACGGAATCTCGCAATATATTGATCACTTCCCTTTAACGAAAATATTAGTCTCACATCACTCAGTTGCGCCTTTTGCTGTAAATGGGCATCGATGCACATGCGAAGCTTTCCTATATTTTCCCATCGTAATTTTTAACAATTTTGGATTTGAAATCAATGAAATTCTTTCCAAATTTTCACCAGAAGACGTACTCGATGACACGCATATTAGTGTAAAGTAAAGTGCCGAATAAATTATTGGCTTAAACCTTTGTCCGGGCCTTTCGCCGAATACTTATTAAATAATAAATTTGAAACTACCTACTTTGAGTAATTTCCTGTAATCAAGAATACAGACTTGCTGACGTATGATAGTCAATCACTTTCCCAACCTCTCTTTCCTTGTCTAAGTTCCCAACTCTCTGCTCAATCACTATTCCTCATTATCACCTAATGCCTCTAATGGTAGCGTTTGTTACAGATGTCCTGGTGGAATTTTCACATGGTCTACCCCAAGTGACGGTACCTTTGCCCAGTAGAAAAGAGAAATGCAAATTTACGTTAAGGCCGATCTCGAACACAGTAGGCGATTTTTTAGAAATGTTAAAAAAAGAAGATAAAGGTATAGATAGGGCCGTCATTCACTCTCGGGACGGAACTAGAATAGCGTCTTCCAATACTATAGAGACACTTCTTCAAGATGATTTCAAGTTAATCATTAACGATACCAATTACAATGTTAAAACGCCCGAAAGTAGTAAAATTAAAAGGGACGAATTAAAAGAGTAAGTATAATGTCTAAATTTTAACTTTCTCTATTACTCAAATAACTTTCTTTAACGTTCCTATAATAGTGTCCGTAGATTACTATAACTGCGAATCAGATAGCTTTGACGAGGGTGAGTAGGTAAATACTTCGATGGAGGGCTTAGGTTTATAAGGAACCATATTTTAGGGACAGCGGGTGGGCGGGGGGCAGGGAAATGTATTTTTATTAGAGCAACAAACATCTCAAATAGTAATATCATACCAAAATAATCATATCATTTCAGATTCGATGATGTAAAAGTTCTAATATCGAAGTTGTACGAAGCGCTGCACGTTGAGGATTTCCACATACAGAAAGAAAATGATCTCCAGGTTCAATTAGAAGCTTTAAGGCAAGAAATCTTACCCTTAGAAGAGGTGGGTAACATTACGATTTTTTACCTGTTTATTTTCTTCTTTCATATTTTAATAACAAAATTAAGTATGCGCTTGCCGTTACTTTGGATTTTTTTTTCAATTTTCCGTCGAGATTATTCGAGAACGAACTTTTAATTAATTTCTTCCCGGTCGATGATGTTACGGTATTCCACAAACTGTTTTAAAATGACCTCTTTCTAGCCAAGTATTTAATTAGTATCTCTATAGCCAAGAATGAAAAGGGAGAAATTTGTGTACAGCGCACAGTGCAATAAAATGTCTCTAGTACAGTGAACACAACCTTTATTTTTTACATTACAAATAATCAATTTCCTTACGGTAATATTTACGTGTACCAAAAATGTAGTATGCACAAGAGAAAGATCTACTATTGTAGTTGTACAATACACCAGGATAATTAAATTGCAATAGTAACTAAATGCTATTAAAATGGGTATTGGGAAGAACGTTAATCAAATAAATAGTTATTATTTCCATTGATTTTCACTTAGTCTTTCATGTACCTAATCTCGTGAATATCATCTGAACTTGATTGGATTGATTTTCGCGTACCTACTTCTCAACAAGACGATTGGCATGCTTCCAGCGCGCCAATCTACTAACAATGAAATGTGACTGCGACAGGGAACTGTACATTTATCATCATAAACTTGGTTTTTCTTCCTCGTGGTTAGAAGAGCGATTGAAAAACGATTTAACGAGAGTTTCTAAAATACTGATAAATAATTAATCGCCGAAATTTTGGAAATCGCAAACCTAATTATTATTAAAAAATCTACCGCAAACTCACTCTTGACGTAGGTAATTCATCAATAATGTGGTTTGTACAAGAAGAAAAGGGATTACGTGCTGCAAGTCTGGTATTTTGTATACTTCGGATACAAATTCGTCTTCGATTATATGAAACAATTCGAGGACCGGCAGTCAGCCATCCAAACTATACCTATGTCCTGTACCATAGAGGAAAGTGTATCTATCCTCTATTTAACTTTTAACGTAATTCAAGAGAATAAGATAATTGATTTATTTATCTCATTTTAATGGACTTAATCTATTTCTGTAAGTATTTAATTGTGTTTCTTGTTTTAGCAAAGATTACAAATTGAAATGGTTGCAGAAAGAAAAAATAATTTATTGTCGTGGACAGGGTTAGGATTAATGTCTATTCAGTTTGGAATATTAGCACGACTAACGTGGTGGGAATATTCGTGGGATATTATGGAGCCTGTAACTTATTTTGTTACATATGGTACCGCGATGGCCGCCTACGCTTATTTTGTACTCACCAAAGAGGTATGCGCCGTCAAATCTTTTCATATTTGACCCATCTTGTTCTAGGAATACATACTGCAGGATGTGAAAAATCGCCAACATTTATTAACGTTGCATAAAAAATCTAAGAAACTTGGCTTAGACTTAGTAAGATACAATCAATTGAGAGACCAAATTAGTACTTTAGAATTAGAAATAATGCGATCGAAAAAAAAGTTACGCAAGAACCAACTACCTCGTAAAACATCGACTGATGTAAATACAAAAAAGGAGAAATCGAGCGAGTCATAAGAGTCACCTGAATTTTAGCTTAAGCATTTTGGTTTATGTCTCTATTACCTAAAGCATTCATTGTTAAAAGTTTTATTTCACAATGGAAATTTAGAAGCACGCATCCGTCCTGAAATATGTTTGGACTTAGAAATGCATGTTGGTTCTTGTTTTGTTTGATCGGAGTGTTTAGTAACTGAATATGCTCAATTGTTGTTTTTTCTTACATAGATCTATTTTTGCTATAGGTACCTACCTTCATTTCAATTTTCTTCGCATTTTTAACTACAATGTAAGATGCACACTTACTTATTTACTATTATACCTAACGCTTTTTCTAAATGCTATTGCATTCTTGCACATTTTGCTGTGATTTTATATTTCTAAAAAAATGCACATTTAATAATGAAGTAACACAATCATATTGTCTAGGTAGAGAAAGTTAAGCAAGCAATTTGAATTGCCTAAGTACTTGTTAATTGTTGATAAATGCACGTACTTTTTAAAAGGTGCCAATTTCATTAGGACTTTCTATTAACGTTATATACCTACCTACCAAACATTTATTTACAACTTCCTTTATTATGTACCTAACTACTTACTCATTAAATGTTCAACTAGTTCTACCTTGTTACATCTTCCAATTTTATATAAATACAAATCTTCTAAGACTTGCCTATTATGATTAAGATTAAATAATTTCATATAATGAAGCAACATTGATTGAACATTGAAAGATGCGCGCTGCTTTTCATATAAACCATCACCTTTTTCAATTCAATCTCATGATCAAAGTACAAGATTACTGGCGTTTCCAATTACTGTAACTAGATACATAGCATAGTTCGAGGCATACTTGAATTATCATGTCAAAAAATGTTAGTGTTAACTAATGTTACCTACATCTTACCCTTACTTCCCTTTCTCCTAACATACTTATATCGTGCTACAAACATACTTTGTCAAGGATGAAGGTCTATATGTTACCCTAATTCTATTGTACTATACAGGGTGGTGACTTGCATAACGCATAGTAGGGATTTCAATGTAAAATTCATAACATGCGATTATTGGTTCCCCAAATTATTTTAGAGCAAAAATGTATTAAGGTATTTTGTGGAAACAAATTTTTTACGTCAATCAACCGTATTAGTTTTCAATTTTTTGCATAATAAAGGCGGAAAATTGGAAAAATAAAACCTTAGACACCATATAGTACATTCTTGGTTGCCTCGTGCAACTTCAGCAGCAGCTCCCGCGTAAACCATTTCACCATTTCAATTTTCTCGGATAATAAATACATTTTTATTTTCTTTAACAAATTTTATAAACGAATTTTCTATTACAAGCAATAAATGTGATAGCAAAAATAACAGAAGGGTTAATTTTTGTTTTAGAAAATTCCATGGCATCGCAGATTATTGAAAAAAATGCTAAAGAAAACACTAATAAATATGGTTGATTGGGGTAAAAGAAATTTTTCTACAAAAAACTTCAATACATTTGTGCTCTAAAATAATTTGGGGAGCCAATAATCGCATGTTATGAATGTTACATTGAATTCCCTATGATGCGTTACGCAAGTCACCATCCTGTATAGCAATTTGCATCTCTTGAAAGTGATTTTTATGTTTTTTTATACTTTGTAAAGATCTGATTTCAATTTCTGTATTTTATTTTTGTGTGTTCCGTTTAATAAGGTAGATGGAATTTGGAAACGCCATTTAAAAACTTCATTAGCATTTTTATTAAAGTAGTATTGATGCGACAAACGCTAAACGTTTGTTCTTACTAGGGCTGAATAGTTAAATTGATGTGTTTTCTCACGCCCATCGGATGGGAAATTTTGCTGTATGAGTATCATACAATGCAAGTGTACTAAGCAGTTAATTTGGTTTAAGAATCTGGAAATTATACCATGTAAGATTGCCGGGTTCACATTTATGACGAAATTTATCTAATATTCAAACATTCTCTTGATTTTTTGGTGCCCTTTTACGTTTTTTTGTACAAATGAGGTATCAAAAATGAGTTGCTGTCGAGCCACCTTTGGAATTTTTGTTTACATGAAAAATCGTATTTAACTTGAACTTCCTAAGGCGACTCGACAGCAACTCATTTTTGATCGCCTATTACTTACTGAATTGAACCCCCGTATTAAAATGCAAATGTAACTTAATAATTCAGCCTTAGTTAATTATTGTAGTATAATGTGATTAAACAATTGTGATATCCTAAATGATTTACTAGTAACAAGAAGCGATTGAACCTAATAATGTTAAAATGCTGATGGGTTTGTAGTTGAATGATTTCATCTTTTTAGTTTTATTACGTAAAACGTTTACATATTTGTTGAAATTCATTTTGTGCACGTTTCAACAACTGCTTTACATGCAAAACAAAATCCTGTCTCTGTTGAGTACTACGAAAGTGCACAATGTGAATGTATCTATTGTGTAAAATCAGTCATTTGTATATATATTCGAATCGTTGCATATAAGTATTTGATATTGTTACCTAAAAATTTTCTGAAATATTTATGAAAAATAAAATTTAGAAATCAAAATGGCTGTTTCTATTTGTCATGAATATTACAAATGTTGCTTTAGAATGTCAAGAAATTATTTCCATTGCATATACACAGATATGCTTAGGCATGTTTACTAAATTGTATTTTCATGCTAATTTTTATTTTCAGCACTTCTTCTAAGAGCTGGCTTAGTTGCTGTTCAGCTTGGAACCATTCCATCTCAAAATATATACAAAATAATTTTATATAATATTCTAGATATTGCGATATCTGTTGCATTTTTTGGCACCGTTGGAGTTGTTTTTGCATTTGGGGATGATAAACTTGGTGTAATTGGCTTCAAACCTTGGTTTTCATTGGATAGCATAAATATTTACAGTATAGTAACTGGTAGGTATGCTCTTTGTTACTAATTAGTGTCACTGTTGCATTTTTGATCTATCACTTGAAAAAAACAGTGTGTACTTCCATTCCATTTGAAGATAACTTAGAATTAACCCTATTTAAGATAAGGCTAGACATGCAACTATGCGGTATAATCATGGTCACATCAAATGCTCAAAAGGGCAGAGTTCAGACTGTTATTATCAATAAGGTCTGTTCTTCCACTATGCCTATTGTTAACTTTGTTTAACATGTATGGAACGACAGTATGTAGTGTCAATACTTTATTGTTATACATGATTAAACAATTTGATTTTGTTTTATAATCAAATGAGTAAGAAGATTCAGTTTAAATTGTTTTGCAGAGTAGATTGTTAAATAGTTGGGCAAAGAGTTATAGATAGGCGATATAAGAAAATGATCTTGTATAAAGTGTAATTCTATGAAGTGGTATCGTAACAAGAGCCTTGTGACGTATACTTACTCCATGAATATCTGACCAAAACTTGACTTTTCTAAATAATTGTAGTGGAATTTTGTTCATATAATACAGTGTGGCTGCATGTAATAACTTTCTGTTATACCATAGATTAATCCCAGACGGGAGCTTTGCATGCGTTAAATACGTTTTAACATCAATGCCGCCCAAACAGGGACCATGCACGAAGTACAATAGTTAAACTGAGATAATGCAAGAGATTTGCATAAGATTATTTTAACTTTCTGATTTAGTATATGACGATTTTGAAATATTAGGTCTTTTCCTTCCTTGTTCATGTTCAATTATCTAGTGAGGTCGCTTATTGAAAAGATATATTTACCAGCTGGATACAAGCACCAAATTTTGAATGAAGTGGACCATAACGGCTTTAAGATGCTTTTAAAAAAACGGTTTAAAAAATCAATTATTTTTAATATCAAAAAGTTTTGGGCCGTCAAAAAAATTGACTATTTAAATTTTCAGATTGTCAATTTTTTGCGTAAAGGCTCTCAACATCCTAGCACAGGAGATACTAGTCAGTATTTTATACATATTTGCATGTAGAATTTCATACATTTTAATCAAAATCAGATGTTGTATTGTTATGATATCGAGTAGGTATGTATTATATTTATAAGTAACCTACTGTGTGTTGTAAATAGCTGTTTGTTTAAATATGTCCGTGCAGTTAAAGAAATTATTGTTTCAGGATTTTCTTCTTGTCTAATCGCAAATGGAATTATTACAACATGTCTAGCGGGACGCATGCACTTTTTTGGTTTTGTTCTTTTGAACGTGCTACTTTCAACGATCTTACAACCCATGGTGATGCATTGGGTATGGCACAACAGTGGATGGATGCAAGCAAAAGAATTTCTTGGTATCAAAGTGTCTTTTATGGATTATTTTGGATGCCTTGTAATTCATATATATGCGGGAACTATCGCACTCGTCGGGGGAATATATCTTGGTGGACGTCTTATTTTATTAGAAGAAATTAGTGAAATGTCGATTGGTTTAGAATCACCTAGCAACTCTGCCATGGGTTACATTTTTGTAATAATAGGGTTTATCGTTTTTGCACCGCCACTACTATCGCCAAAAGCAACAGTAGTGAACAACCTTGTAGCGTTTGGATGTGGTATGCTGAGTGTAAGCGGATTACAGTTTTTGGTTTGCAAGCAAGACGTAACTTATTGGAATGTGCTTAAATGTATACAAGGCGCCGTTGCAGCAATTACAACAGTTGCAGGCGGAGTTCATTTATATTCCCCCTTAACTACAGTATTGTTGGCTTCATGTGGTTCTACAGCCTTTTATTTTGCACAAATTGTACTGGAAAGTAAATCATCGATCGAAGATTATTCTAATGTTGTTGCAATTCACCTTGTATGTGGATTCTTGGGTTTAGTAATGGTCCCATTAATCATAATGCAGAATGTGACTGGGATGGTTTTCTTCCTGTGGCATATAATATGCATTTTTGTAACTATAGCTGTACTTGCTGTAGTAATTGTTCTTTTTTTATTTCTTTTGCATACAGCAGGAATACTTAGAAGTACAACAGATGAAAAAAATCATCAACGATCACTAGTGGTTGCCAATAAAACTACACACAAAAAGTGTTCTCAGAGGCTTTTCCATCTGAATTTAAATGCGCCACAGATCGAACCAGGATCTAGGAAAAACTTCAAACAGTCGATTACTATTGACGCCTAAAATATTGAAAATCATCATTTCACTGATGGGAACAAGTCACAGGATTGGTTTTGAAGCTATAAAACACTCATTCTGACATTGTTCTGCTTTTTACAATGGTTTATTGAAATAAAGCTATTGTTGCCTTAACATATCTCTATTATATGGATTTTCTTTTCTGCAAGAACCACAGACATAGTCAGGCTCTCAATATTGTCTAGTCTGAGCTTGTCGGGGTGGTACACAGTCAGATGCACTAGTTTAGTTTGTAGACATGGAAACCCTGTGCAATCTGCAATTTGGTTGGAATCAACTGGATGCAAAGCGGTCTCATGATCTCATCTTGCGAGTTTTCTGGACCTGGGAACCCATCAGTGGTAATGACTATGACCAGCAGGTAGGGCTGTTCTGGAACCCGCAATGCTAGATGGCCCAAATGTTTACACTATTACACGCTTTAATAATAATGGATTTTATCGATTAGGAAAAAAATAGTTCCCCTGTCTAAAAAACGTGTAAAACACGCTTTACTTGACCCCGTATACTTATTTTGGAAATGGAGATTATGCAACAATCATTACAAAAAAACTTTTGTAAAAGCATATTTCTGATAACTAATGGTCGTATGCACCGACAAATTTAAGTGAGGCTTAGCTTGCACGTAGCGTATAATTCATGGCAACAATTATTGCGACAGTGATTGCTGTTCACTGCTTATACCTAGTTTAAGAGTTAGCCCATACCATTGAATTTATAATAGCCAACACTTTGCCGTCGCGCTGGCAGAGTTAGTAGGTACTTATACGAATTCACGTAAACTGGGACCAATTTGTTTATTGTATAAATTCAATGCCAATACTAACGATCACATTTAGTCACTTTTGTCAGTTGTAGTTGTCTGTACATACAGATTTGATACCATTTTGATCTCTTTCAAGTCGCAGCACCCTATAGTATGACTAACGAGCGATCAAAAATGAGTTGCTGTCGAGTCGCCTTGTGAGGTTCCAAATACAATTTCCCCATGTAAACAAAAGTTCCAAAGGTGACTCGACAGCAACTCATTTTTGATCGCACAGCATTTAGTATTTTGCCATGATATATGAACTGAATAAGGAATAGGCACTATTCTTTTTTCTGGCGTGGGAATTTCATACCCACAAGAACATTTCTAAGAGGGCGCCAAGGGGAAGGAAATGTGCAAGCCGTATTATTATTATTAATTTACGGTTCACAGTTTTGTTTTGGCAACCCCGTTTTACTTGGCAACCGTGTAAACGTCATCTCCACATGTTGGCTGGTGTGAATTTAGAATTGGTGTTTTGTTTATTTCATTGGCGTCTTTCAATTTTGAAATAAGAATTTATAAGCGAAATGAGTGGAGATTCATTGCAAAGTGATCAATTTGACACCCTATTCTTATCAATAGCCCAACATCATGAGAGAGGGGCTATTCAAGTGAGTTCAGATCCTGTAGAAACACTTAACCTCAATTATTGATTTTTCTTTCAGTTATTGGACACCTTCGTAAGCTTTTTAGGCCGTAAGACAGATTTTTTTACTGGTGGTGAAGAAGGAGCATGGGAAAAAGTAGGTGTCAATGAGCGTGGTCAACGGGCAGCAGCTACTCACGCAGCAAGGTTTTGTCAGTAGTTGTACGCAATTTACTTAGCGGGAAATTCTTATGCTTATTTATGATTTGTCACTGTTGTCCGCTGACTCCCGCTGACCGCGCCCACTAGTACCATACGCATTCTTTATCGAATTTGATTGTAGTTGGTCATGTCGACATTTCGAAAGCACGAGAAGATCTGTCGAGAGAAGCACGTATCCACGCATCGAGAAAAGCGCCAACATGAATCGGCTAGTAAGGTTGAAGAAAATAAAGAGATAAAAAAGGCAGAAATTAAGGAATTAACAGATGAGGAGGCCGAAAAATTACAACAGCAGTTAAATTCGGAAAAATCGTGCGATACCAAACCAAATGTTTCAGAAATGATCGAGGAAGACGAAGATGAGTCAGAGAAGGGGAAATTACGTCCAAATACTGGTAACGGTTGTGATTTGCCGAAGTATAGGTGGACTCAAACTTTGCAAGACATCGAGGTAGGTTTTTCTTATTTTTTTAAAATTAAATATAACAATATTGTTACTAGTTTGTTTAAAATATCACAGTAACATTAAGGCAAAGCTTAAAAAATTTCTTTAAATACCTATTATAATTCATAAATAACTAATATAATTGAATTGTTCGCCGCTAGTGAGTTCGTCCTCTTGCACGCACTGAAAGTTTTATCGTTAGCAATTCCTGTGTAATATTTTTCTATAAGGACATACCTTCAAGACACAAAATTGCAACGAGTACTCCTACTGTGAATAGAATGGACATGGTTATGATTAAAATTGAAAGCTGATGTTTGCGACAAAAGCTTCTTGATTTCATTTGTGGTTTTGTGTTAACATTCACTACTGTGAAATGCATGGAACTTGCGTTCGAATCTGTATCTGTATCTTGTTTCTTTGTTGGCATTGGTATCGAAAGGGTATCCTTATTGACTTGCTGTAAGTAGTACTGAAGATTACTGTCCCGATTTGTGCCGTGCTTTGTTTCATGCTTGTGTACTTTTGCTAAATTGGCCGCAGTGAGTAATAACGATCCAGATTTTATACTCTGCAATGTAATGAATTCAATCCAAAGTTCATTATCTTATAATAGCTACATACCTGAGTACTATTGTTGCTTGAAGTTGAGCCTTGAGAGCTTCGAGCTAGTGTGGGTCTTGGTATATGCCAACTCTGGTGGAGATCTGCAGAGATCTGCAAATGCAACAATGACAGTGTAGTATATTCTGTGGATGTGGGTAAGAAAATGGGAATTAAATAAAATACGCTTTTCCTCCAATCTATTAACATTCCCAATTGATCACTTTGCGCACGCGATTTGATTAATTCAGAGACTTGTTATAACTAGACTGCGCTTAACGTATCTAAGGTGTTGTCGACACAGTATGCAACACACAATGCACTGCGGGGCAAAAATCGCTAAGATGATGTGCAATATAATGAAATAAGCTGTTATTTTAGATGTTCCGTCCATTAATAATTCTTGTGATTAGCTCGAATTAGTGAACAGATAAATTTCTGTTGAGAATAAACCAATAAACTTAGGTTAACTCGTTCCTATCAACATGTACTCTGCCGATAAATTTTTAAATAATATGCTGATTTTCAACGAATAAAAGTTTAAAGGGCCAATGGATCAGAGCCATTCGAAGAGAAAAATGTACTCCCACCATAGTGCATTTGCGGGGAATGAAGCCGATTTTAGAAAGGTACCGACGAAGGTGTTAAACAATAATGCAATACCGAACGTTTTCGACTTTCCCATTCAGTTAAAATAACGTAGAACTATTATTCGACATCCTTTACCAGCAAGACAACAGCAGTACCTATTTGCCTATTAGGTGTTTTCTTACAAGAAAAATAGCTAAGTCTATGTTCCATATGTGCAAGCGCAGATGCGATATTCGGATCGGGGAGTCAGTCAAAGCTTTTAACTAGAAAAAATCGTGAAGGATTGTTGCACGTATCAAGCGATGCATTAAAAATTTGTCAAATTGCTGAAAATGTGTTCAGGTTTTTCATTCAAACCACACCACACCGCGTTGTAAACAAAATGGTTATCAGCAGTCTAAGAAAAACAAATAACAGTTACAGCCCATTTGGGTTTTTGGGTAGGAATATATTGAATCAAAATCCGCTAAATAATCATATCTTACTACTTACAAGTTTAGTTTTAAGAGTATATTTTCCCATACGTGTTCACGACCAAAATACACATATAAATCAAATTAGGACTAGAGTAAGGCAGTTATATACCAATTTAGTTCAAATAAAATACTAATAAATTCCATTAAAACAGTTAACAGCTATATGTTATCTTTTTTTGCTACTAAAATTTAGAATAAACATGGCTAAAGCAAGCTGCAGAACGTACGTCTGCCCCGCGATGAACAGTTGGTTGCCTATCCTATCTTGACAACAGGCGTTTATAGTAAAATCTACGTTACGCGCGGTCTAGTTATAACAAGTCTCTGGATTAATTCTTAAACGATTGTAGGAAAAACGTTCTTCCTGACATGCCCGCGAAGGTTATTCCGAACCTCAAGCAGGTAATATCCTGCTTTCGTTTCGGAATCGCCAACACTATTCTGTATCTAGTTTCAAATGCTCGATTTTGATGATCTTGTACAAGTTTGAGTTCTATTTTTTGGATGCAAATTTGAAGTTTTAAAATGGTTAAAGGTAATCGCATAGGTACCACTAATGTATTACTCGTACATTTTTTGAGGGGAAAAGTAGTAGTCAGGAATCGGGAGGTCTAAATTCGAACGTGGTATATGAACTCAATGGTACCTATACATTTTTAAAAATAGGTATCTTGTGGAGAGTTAGATAATATATAGCTTAAACAATTTACAGAGCGGTTGTTAAAAACAACATTATCTGTTTTTTTGTTCTCTGAGACTGCAAATATAATGAGCTTTCGAATGATGCATAAACTTATTCATAAGTAACTCCGGACAAGCAATGTAAACGTAAAATTTCTAATTTTTGAGAAGTAAGAAATTTTTTACAAACTATTTTTTCTGGCTATTTTGTAATTCCTGCGACCATCGCCTCCTCAAGATACGTATTTTTTAAAATGTATATTTTCAAGTGCAGGTAGAACTATAATTGTAGAAGCATCTTTTTGGTACCCAGATTCCTGACTGTAGTGGTTATATGTACGGTTTTGGTCAGAAGTAATGTCCCTCGATTGTCTCAAGTGTAGTACATAAATAATACACCAGATCTCCTGTGAGTTTTAAGCTCTTTTCAAAATGAGGAAAATCCCTAAGATTGAATTGGAATAGAACTAAATCAGGGAGGAACTGACATATTAGTACCTTTTCTGCAGTTGAGGTATCTGAGGGAGAACATTACTTCTGACCACGACTGTACATGGTGTGGATACGGTGGCAACACTTATTTAATCAATATTTTGAGAGCATAATTTTGATCAGTGTATCTTTGAACTTCTTAAATGATTTTTGCGTTATGGCGCACAATCAGTCATTCATTCGCTTCCTTAGAGAATGCACTATGTTATCCCAACGTGGCCTATTCAATTCCAGCTAGTTTGTATCTTTTCATGTAAAGGTCGCTTGTAGAAGACTTTTCTTGGGTTTTTGTGTATGCTTATTCGGTTTTTGTAAACGTTTTTCGAAAATTTTTCACGAAGCTTCCCGAGACCCTAACAAACTATTTCCGAATGGTTATCACTTTGAGGGTTCAGTGGGAACCCATTTTATAAGGGTTTGAACCCCTGAAAATTGACTTTTTGCCATTTTTTTCAGAAACTTGAATTACCAAACAATTTTTTCCTCACTACAATTTGGGCAATGAACAGACCTTTAAAATGATACTATACATGTGTACCTTCCACTTCCGGTTGCTTTTTATTTTATTTTTATTTATTTTATTTATTATCCCGCTCTTGTTCTGGGTCCTCAACAGGCTTGCGCCCAATTACAGAGGGACCCGCATAATGCTTTTTAGAGGTGCCTGATGTAAACTGGAAGTTGTACAAGGGTAACAATGACAGATACAGTGTTAACGCGGATTTTCTGCATTTTAACTGCGATTGCGTGGTTTAAGACCAGTTATTCTTAAAACTGGTATATTTAATGTATTCTGTATAAGCCACTCGAAGTGGCAACCTTTCGCAAATTGTTTGTTAGGATCTCGGAAAGTTACATGCACAAATTGGTGCTTGTATCTGGCTGGTAAATATAATCTAAAAATTTTACATTAAGTGACCTCACTATTAGGAATCTGTTAAAAGAAAAAAAAGTGAGGTCGCGAGTAAGGACCATTTACATTAAATTAAAATTTTGGCGTTATAATGAGTGGAAGTGTAACATGATTATTAATGCGTGCATATCTTAGTGATTGCATCAGTGCTTATGCATGTATAATAGATTAGTGAAAAAAACTGAGTCTGTTGGAAATCTGTGATTATGAATGTTTTTCCCGCGAAACATCGGACAAATCAAATCAATATGCTATTTACTATTATATTTTGTTGTTAGTAACCGTTGCTAATTTGCTATTAAGTATTGTAGTTCAGCCTATGTCGTTGCTTGTAAATTTCTCAAGTTGAGTATGTGTGCTTCTTCATAGAATGTCACTGACGTTTACATTGAAGGGGAAGATTGAATGATTATTGATCTTTTTTATAAGTACGTTCTCTGATAGAATTAACAATATTGTAGTACATCACTTCCGTAAATACAATGCGAGGCTCATTAATTCTGTCAGTGACCGTACACGTATATAAATCTAACAGACGTACCATAAAGATTTATGACATGACCACACCCCCCATCAAATTTTATTATCAAAATCGTGTCGCGTAGGTAAGCCTCCATATCAATCGCATTAATAATTTTCGTCTGTATTACGCGTCTAAATTACTACTGGGTGTAATAAATTTGCGTAAATCATAACTTGACCAACCTTTGCGCAATAAAAATTAGTTGTTAATTACGACCACCTTAAAGTTAGACGTATATAGATATTGCCCTTCAATTTTACATTCAGCGACCTTAACAACTGACGATTTCAAAGAACGCGCTCGTGATTGTTTATAATACCGGAGTATGATTAGCTAAATTAGGGGGTCATTAAATGTAATTTCACACCGCATAGGAAATTTCTCGTTGGGCGTCTTTTCCTTGTTCCTGGAGTTTTTTCAATGTTCTTCCTCTTGCAGGAGAAATTTCGATAAAACGATGCTCTAGAAGTGACCAGAGCCCATTAATTGTTCGCACCAAATCTTAATTCCAATCTCCGCGATGGGCCTATAGCTATCCTGTGTTGTATTTGATATTCATAGGTTTGCCCAAATTACATACTCCATAATTCCTTCGAATTCCTTATAACGTAATGGCATTTAATCATAGTTATATCAGATTTGAAACTGAATATTTACCAAAAAAAATGACTGAAGTTTAAATCAATTGAGTTTACCGAATTTTTCTAATTTGAATTTTGTTAAATGTTTCAAAACTACATTTTTTTAAATTTTCAAATACTCCTCCGTCGGGAGTTTTTATGTAGATCGTTAAATCCGGACACTCAACAATTTTAAAATTCTTTTCTTCGATTTTTCCTGTATTTTCTGAGTAGTCAATTCAGTTTCCGTTTTTTTAAAAATTTTAATTGTCCTAATTGGAATTGTTTTTTTTTAAATTAATTTACCGACTTCCTATATATTAGTGGAACTGAACGACCTTATTAGGTCACTTCAATGCGTGTCATGTGCTAAATTGGCGATTGGCAGTGGACCTCGTGCGTATGTCTGACTTCATCAACACTTCTTTGAGTCAGTCTTTAGTCATTTATCACTACAGTATCGATTTTGAGGTTTCCAAAAATCGTCTGTGGTGGTTTGTACACATCTTTGGTAAACATATTTCTGATTTGGGCGAATGTCTTAATTTCAATAACCATAATTTGCCACTTATTAAATCGAATTTTTGCTTTTAAGACACCGCTACCAAAGACTATGAGAATAGTCTTTGCTGCTACATATTTCTTTTGTATGCTCCACGCTTTCATTGCAAAATCACTTATTAGATTTGGTTTGAAATTACACACCTAGCTCAGTAAATGTAAACTTAGAAAAACCTTGAAAGTTTGCAATTAATCGCTTTTCTTTTTGGTTGAATGTTAAAGAGAAGCACGGCGCATCTTATCGCGATTATGAAAAAATGACTTTCTTCTATTGCGTAAAGTAATTAGCATTATAGTTTACGTCATAGTGAAATTCAAGCGGTCCAGTAATTAAAGTAATTTTTAATATGCGCAGGGTGCGACGGTGTCTTTTTCCGTGTATTTTATTTATGATGTTACGTAACTATTAAAATGACCTTCACTTGTTTCTTGTCGTTTTTGGAGTAGGTACTGATCGACTCGGATTAATAAAATTACGGTGTCTTTAATTTCCAATATGTACTGTAATAGCTGTGGGTGATCTTAATACGAGTACTGAAAGTAACACCAAACATCCGCGCGTAAAGCAAGGCCGTTTATTGTTTTCTTTTAATAATAAATTTGATAATCTCAAGGGAAATCCTGGGAAAGTTACGTAAAAATTGTTCCCGTGACATTGTCCCCGTTTTTTAAATTCACTTAAAAAAATAAGAATAAAAAAATACTTACGGTATTTGATACAATACTTTTGTTTTCCATTTATGTTAATCATAAACAAACTATTCGTATCCAAATATCACCGTCGTATCACACCACTCTCTATACTCTGCAACAGATACTGTTCCAGCATCCGTCTGGCATTTTCTTTTAAAGTGGTATTAAATACCTACATGGTTTGCATATATCTATCACATAGGCAAGCGACCACTCGATTCATTTGGTGTCGAATTTGTGGTGGGATTTACTACAGGTAAGTCTCTGGGGGATATTAATGGAGATTCAGTCACTTTTCTACTCACGCAATGTGAATTACTATTATACGATCGCATTTTTACGAAGTACGTCATTTGTTAGTCGCCGAACGTAATTACATTTTGATGCGTTTTTAAAGGTCATAGGAAAGTTGGGATTTTCATTATTTTAAGCCTTTTTGCCGTATATTATTGACACATCTGCTTTTTCTTCTAATTAACATTTTTTATTATTAAAATGCAAAACAAATATGTATAGTTTCTGTTCCTTGACGAAATTCAGGATCTTGAATCAATTGGGAAAATACGCACAACCGGATTTTAAAAAAATATGTAGGTAATTCTTATCGATGATTCATATGTTTATTTGTTAGATAGTCCTCTGAAATTTTAAACTAGCATCTCGCATTGGGATATTTGCGATAGATCTTAAGTATAGTAGTTGACAAGTTGAGGGCGATTCTCACACAAGAGACAGAGACGCGTGGCGACGGCGTCGCGTCACAGCAATTGTTGCTTCCAGAAGTGTGCGCGTTTTCAAATTGTGTAATTCAGTAATTCTCACCATAGTCCCACTCGTAACAGTCGGCAAAGTAGAAGAACTAATCGTTGCTGGCAAAGACTATCCAGAGCCATGTTTTAAATCTGAAATGAACCGAGCCGTCATCAAAAGGACAATTTGTCGCGCCGCGCTGCTTATGTGAAAATTGAATCTAACATCGACGTGCAGCAATTATGTGTGAATCGGATTATACAGATACACTCTCTTTCAAATAGAAAGAATCGGAAGTCGATACCAGGTCTTATCGGCTGAGCTATAGCACGGACCGACGGACGGACAGCGAGCACATAAGCGTTACCACTTCGTGAGTTGCGCTAAAAGTGTAGAAAAAATGAAACAGAAAATGGCTACAAGAATTTATGACACTCGTATTCGGAAACGTGACTTATAATCCGGCTCATATTCAATAGCGCTGATCCTTGAAGCTTGAACTCGTAATTCTCGAGTTAATGACGAGAAACGGACGGAAAAAATCAATAAGGGGATTTCTTTCGAATGTTTTAGGCGGGAAAGCGGTCGATTTATTTTTCGTTAGAAAATTACTTTCTTACGGTAATTGGTTCTTTATTAAGCGGCAGAGCAAAGCGATGCAAGCTTTATAGGGGAGTCGATGGTGGCCGTTTGTCCGTCTGTCTGTCTGTCCGTGAACACGATAACTATCAAACGCTTGGACCGATTCGGTTCAAACTTTGCACAGTTAACATATATACCACATGTAACAAGCCAATTGAAAATTGGTCAAATGCAATTACTCCGTGGGGTCACACTGAGGTGCTCTGCCGCTTTTCTAAACGCTCCTTATGGATTGTCGTCACATGGACAGCTTATATAATATACCATAAGTAAGGTCTCCACTGCTAGGTGAGGAAAACTAGTGAGGATACCGACATGGACGCAGGACGAACATGCACCCGACAGCCTATCTTATCTAGTTCGTGTGTTTAGTTTGATGCGATCATCCGTTATTTTTTGTTTATTCTAATGACCTCAAATAATCAGTTGCATTTTTTTTCACTAAACTGTTGCAAATTTCTTCGAAGAGGTACAGGGGTCAATTTAAATTCATAATGTGAAACAGTTAAACAGCGAATTCGCAGACCTGCACAATTGCCATTTTGGTAGCCATTTACCTTGGGATCAGGGAATGCTATAAGGACGTAGCGCGAGCATTGTTTTACTGCCCCTGGCGACGGGGTTTATTGCCGAAGCCAAGAATGAATCTGTATTTCTCTAAATTATGGCTTATCTATGTAAAATCTATATTTTTTTGTAATGTTTTATTACTATGTATTTGCAATCAGTATAGATAAAGTTATAATACTATAAGCAAATGCATTTGCTGGAACGGGGGTTTGAATTTAAATTTAAAGGAGCTGATATCCAGTGATAATCAGCTCTGTTGTTTCTTAATATGATGGGTAATCGTATTCTAAATGGATTTAATACGCCTTTCATACTATGTATTTCATTCGAAAATCGAACTTTCGAAAATTTATATAAAATCGGAATAATGTAAAAACCAATTCGAAGACGTGCCACCCGGCTCTCTAATTCTTATGGTTGCCATTTTTTTTTGTAATTTTCGAGACATGTAAATGCGTAATATAATTCTTAGGCAAGGCCGACTCGAAGATCGTTTTGCTCAAGACAAAGACATTCAACTAAAATAGATCGAGGCGGAGAAGAAAGTACGAAAAAATTGAATCTTTTTTCAAGGGTGTAACGTACGTAAACGAAACCGACTTTTTATAAATTCATTGCCAATAATATAATTTGAAACTTCTGAAAATTCACCATTGAGATTATTATTAATCGTTGAAACGATCGAATTAACCTTAATCACGTGGTGAACTATTTAAAAAGAGTGTTAGGATTGTTGGAATGATGAAGTTAACTTCGTTATTTGATGATTTAATTGACGATATTATACTTAAACCATCCACGTTGATGCTGTGAAATATTACATTTATTACCTCCTTCATGTACATCTGCAAGGCCACTTCGTTGTATGCATGCTTGATGCTCGTTAGAGTGTATACCTACATTTCGTAGGTATCACTTTTGTCATCGATATCGAAAAAAGACGACCTTTTTAAACGTTTCAACTTTTGGTCAATTTACGTCATCTAGCAGTAATTTATCTAGAAACCTCAAGAAAGCTAATACAGCGAATAATATGTTTTTCCGGTGTCCGGAATATGCGAATAAGTTTTGTTTTCACAGATTAGATATACTTCCTGCGAAGCAGGACGGGCTCAATTGGTCAAACGTAATGTCTCAGGGCAACTTTTTATCAATATTAATTAATATTTTATAATTTGGACTATAATGATTTCCTAAAGTTTCTTTTTGGTCAATATGTTAAAAAATTAATTGGAACAGGCTAGCGACCCGACCAACGTTTTGGAAGGTCCCAACGCGTTGGAAGACTTCTGTATACCCTCGTTCAGTGGGAGGCCGCCTCTTACACTTTTATTGAGGCTGTATCTCCACTCTTCATTCATCATAAGCTCTCCTCTTATAGAAGTTACGTTTTCGGCAGTAAGTGGTCCGGGCCAAAAGGGTCTGTGCAGATGTGTCAATAAAGTTCCTTGAAGTAATGTAAATAGTCTAAATTGAACATAGTTAGGTAATTGATGATTTTTTTCCGAAGGCTAGTTCGTTCTCTATTCGTTTTGTGCATGATTTTTACGTACGTATATAATCACTCCTCTAATTACACACGTTTAAAGGCCGATCTATACGAAACCGTATACCTGCATGTATAATAGGTAATTCTTATTTACCCGCGTAGGATAGCGCTAATTTTCAAATGAAAATTACGTAATCGTTCTTTCCCCCGAAACGGTCATACCAACATCTACCAAATAGAGACGATTAAATTTTGATTATAAGACAATTTCCATAATCTCTTATCGTATCGATTAAGGCGAAGAGTAGGTAATCAAAAATATATTAGAATAATTCCTAATTTAATCTTCGTTGAGATGCATGTTAACGATGTGTTTACAAACTAATCATTAATTTCTCGGAGGAAAAGGAGGTTGTTTTAGCTATAATAGAACCAAGGCTTAGGTATATAAATGTAACGCGTTCGATCTAGTACATGCTTAGTGTAAATTAATTGTGATCATATTTCATTAGCGAAATCCTTGCGTAAAAAGCTCCTATTTGGCGAATTTACATTAGCGTTCGCTGTATTAGTTGACTTTACATTGATTTTCTTTTATATGTAGTACATGCAGCACGTATAGATACGATTTAATCAACCTTTCTTTTAATTAGTCACTTCGTATTATTAACACCTAATTGGAATTCGACCGCTGGCTATTGATGCAGGATTTTTAGGGAATCTTCAATTTTTTTTAATTTGAAACGTCTGTCTAGAAAAATCTTACATTCGGTTAGCCCGCGGCAACGAAGTAAAAAAAATCGTTGGTTCTCGTATTGGGCTCTTTAGCCATTTGTTTAAAATTTTACGTCAAATGTGAACCTACGCCTCAAGTCCCCTGTACTTTAATTTACTTCAGAAATATGTATATTTAGTAGACATAGGGATTAACGTTGTATTTTCTACGTCTACTTGTAAATAATAAAATCTCTTCTGAAGGGTTTTATGCATCCAAACTAATTTCTTAAAACAAATAAAGGTCTGACTGTCATATTTATTAATTTGAATATTGTTGCTTTGGCAACAGAAAATAAATCTCTTACGGTCCTTAAACTGTTACCGCCACTATATCAATTGACAATATCAACTTTTTCTTCAGTTGAATACCTAGCACACGAACGAAAATAAAAATACGGAAGCCAAAGCAAAAATATTAAATAATTTTTATTTTGTTTGGAATTAATTTTTCTATCTATTTTTGTGGTCAGATTACCTATAATAAGAAATTTCTATCCCCGACACGGGTAGTAACCACTCCCAGGGTGAAAGCGTGTCTCGAAAACGAATGGCCCGATGACGATGACAGTTTTCTCTCGATACGTATAGTATTAAAAAAGTTGTGCTAGATGTAGATGAGAAAAGGAAATTAAGGTCTACTCAAAAACTTGGCATTAATAAAAAAAAGTGAGTTAGGTACTATTTGAAAAACAGTTGTATCACGTCGCGGCCCTATAAAACACCGTGATCCATATGTTGTAATAAATATGGAATAATATTTGACATTTCCTACTTCCAGTAGCAGTGAAACCTTGATCAAATTTAAATGTTTCACGATTAACGATACTCGAAAATATTACCACAAATATTAATTTACATAGAGCACCTTGATCTGCATGTTTACGATCCATCGCGGGTTTCCATTTTTGGTGTTTCTGGAAACATTAGATAATATATTCATTCTGCTTACTGTAAGATGTGTTTTTAAAATACTAAATCAAAAAAATTGTAAGTAGATATAACAAAATGATTAACTTCTGTGATTTGAAAGCTGTGTATGGGCTAAGTACAGAGTAGTAAGGCTAGATTACGATATCTGCAAGAAAATAATAAACCGCTCACATCAAATCATACCAAATCCCAAATATGTCTCATTTTTCTCCTGAACAACACTTCAATATCATTTAGCTATGTTTTAGAGGTACTGTGGAGAAAGAAAGGGAATCAATTCTACAGTGTATGACAGCCCTTATTAAACCAACTTTATACTTTGACATATTCCTGGCGTCGCGTCGGCGTCTTTCCCAGGATCAACTGTCGTGGGGATGCGTCCCTCTTAAATCAAACATGTCTGTCTATTAATTCGAAATCAGTTAATCAACCGTTAGAGATTAATAAATTAACTGTTTCGTGTTACAGTTTCGTTCAATGCAAAAAAGTGTCTGGATTACAATACAATAAAATATCGGGACCACAAACTCGTAAATATTAGTTTATCTTATGCAAATTACTTATGGAATTTGCATAATCGCGTGGTTCCAAACGGCTCGCATCTGCGATGAACCATCACTCATTTTCTCAAACATAATTAATCTGGAGAATGCCGCCTCAAATGAACCTTAGGGCTTTTTGGTACAAAAAGCAAGGTCAATTACATACGCTGTGCTGTAATAATTCATCCTGTTTGCGTATATGACCGTGACACTTCGTTGTACAAAAGCAAATACCATACTTTGTTGCATATATTCCAGTTTAAAAATTAATAATTCGGGTAAAAACGCCTTCGTCCCTGAACGGCATGCAATCTTGAGATCCTGTTCTGCATCCTCTTAAGGCTTGTGTTCTTTGTAATTGGTTTGCTAATGTTGCAAGTATTCTCGATTGGCAAACTGAATGCAGGGCTTGTATATTGTAACCGGAGAACGAAGAGGACGTGTAACGTGTTGATTATTGGACTGCATTTGTTACGACCAATGTCCTTGTTGAACACTTGGTAGTGGCTTCCCGAAAGATGCGAATACAAGATACTGAGAAGATTGGTATTAGATAAACTATATTTTTAATTTACTAACAAACTTGGTTTATGTAAATGAGTTGAATAAGTGCTACTTTAGCGCCGTGTTAAAAATATATGACAAGGGCAACTAAATCGTTTCGAAAATATCTTCGTTTTCTTCCAAATGTTATGAGTCATCGATATTCGAAAATCCGTATTCAGTGATTATACCCTGGATTAGGTATACTGTATTTCTTAATTCGTGCGGTAGGATAAAAAGGTTAGTTGAGATCACTTTTATACGGACTGTTTTAAAAACCCTATTGCATTATTTATTTATTAGGCCCGAGGACATTACAGTTAAATACCTAAGTATCGGTTTTGGTAACGGTAGTTTCATTTCACGTGTGTATTTTTAACGTTTGCATGGGTTCTCGAGCAATCAATCACATTCTTTCAAAATATGCAATCTATTTCACAGCATTGCCAGACCGCGTTTTCAAAGATAAATAATACCCGATGTTGGTAGATTTCTTCGTCACCCTTTCCGCCATACTGATATTGGGTAACGAGCAGAGCAAATAACGGATTATAGATTTGAATCTGTAGCAGCGATTGGAATGATTGATCTTTTTGCTCTGACTTGTTGAGTTTGCAAAACGATCAAATCTCTAGAATTTCAATCACTTTCTTGATAGACGAAACAAACAGGTTAGTAATTTCTTATTGACCGTTTTGGACCAATACACAACAAGGTTCAACTATTTCTTTGTGTAGCTCTATACGGGCGAGCCGAACACGGATCGAAGCGGAAGTTCTCCAAAACTGCGAATATTTTAGGTAGAATGTATACATGTTTAGAAACTAGTTCTGATTCTGGTTGATTCATTATATAATAACTTTTGGATTTAGCTCGTCGGTACATTTGATATATCAGAACTTCTTAAAAGTATTTTTTCGAAAATTTAAATCTCCTTCAAAGTAAATTTCACGAAGACGAATTTAATGATACTTTATTATTAGGGGATGAATACTTGAATTATGCAATCACGATTGGTTTTTGTTGCCAAGGTTTTCTTTGAATATTCACAAAAATTCTAAAATGGTCATTGCCAATATGTACAGTAAATCTAATCATTTTCTCTTTAGGTTGAAGGGGATTGTTTTAATATCGTAGGTAGTTTGGAAAGTTGCCCTGGATGACGGAGTTCAATGCAGGCAGGTGTAATTATGAGAATTATGGAGTCACTTTGAATGAATGCAAAATATTGAGACGAGCTTTACCAATATGAAAAGCCCATTACATAAATTTTTGATTATTGGTATCGTAAACGTTGAAATTGCAAATCTGCATGCGACATTATATTGTATCAGGCAACAAACGCGATTTCGTTCCGATGGTAAATTTTCGTATGCATCTTGTTTTTGGAAAATAGTGTTACAAAGACCTATATTGAGTGTGGTAAGGAAGTACACAATAAATCATTCTTGACTGGTTTAGAGTAAGATGTAGCAAACTTGGCCAAAAACGACCTCTTCCTTATTTTGCTATAAAATACCTACTTGCAAATGAGGACAGCCTCTTACTTACCATATTCATGAATTTAAAGTATTGTAAATAAAGATTAATGAGTAATTTCCATTTTAAATGTTGTCACATGGTAAATCTACTTTAGTAATTAAGTAGTAGGTATATTATGATGCACAGTCTAAACACTTTAATTTTATATCGATTCGAATAAATTTATTAACATTGCGTTCCCATTGAATTGAGACCTTGGGCACCTAAATGTTGCTACTTCAATAATAATTTCTGTTACATAATTAAATTCCGGTTTCCATTATTCTCAAAAACGCCCAAAGATTATTACTCTCAATTTAGCCCTTATAATAGGCGGATCGGTCGTGTCGATAATAGTACCGTCTACCTCATTTTGATTGCCGGATCTTCCTCTGGTTTAATTACGCTGACGTAACGTTTTAGTTAGTTATGTTTAAAAATTGTTACATCACTCTCAATTTTGATTTAATTATAGAAAGAAGTGATAGGGAGATTGTTTTGCTTCAAAATTATTCAAAAAAAAACTTTTGAATACTACACCTACAGTCGTCCAATGCATTGTTTTACATACTGGATTTGTTTTGTCACATACTTCATTCAGGCGTTACATTGCACTGTTTTATGATCTATAATGTATATTACAGTGACTTTATTGAGACAGTGGCGACAATAGATGTCTCATTTTTGATTGGTTGGCACGCGGCAGCCATTTTGTGGCAAAATTTCAAATTATCACCTTATATGTCATCTATTCTTGGTTATTTTCAAGTCGTGTTTTATTATTTGCAACGTTTATTTATTAGTTTTGTAATATACGAGGGCTATTTTTTTCAAGTTCCGTTAGGTTAGCAATGGATACTCAAATGTCATAGCGACGTGGGGCTTGCGCAGTGGTGTTCAGTAATCTATCTGTCACTATCTACGAGCCGAGGTGGCCATTACGTGGCGTAGTTTTGGTGTGAGTGCTGTTTTACAATTCGGTAAATTCGCCTTTTTATGCAATTCAGTGTGATAAAAACACTGCTGCCAGCTGATAGTGTATGTGCGATTTATGATGGTGCTATAAAGGAAGAGATCCTATTCTTGAATGGACTTGAAACTTGAAACGACCACAAAAGCCTTTGCTCATTTTAACGACTTTACATCTCTTACGATTTACGAGCCCCCATAGTGAAAATGAAAAAAAAACATGTATAATAACATGTAATTTTTTAAAAATAAATACGTCTTTTGTAGCAAAACCAGTTTTTATTTTGTAATCGAGGAAGTGAGCAATTTTAATTTTCAAAAAGGGAGCGCCATGGAAAGAAGTTTGGGAACCACTGCTCTAGTCACTAGTTGAATTGACTATAAGCGACGGTATTACTTGCAAAAAAAAGCAATAGTAGCCATTAGTAAATTACTTAGGTGTATTCTTTAAGTAATTTAAATCCAATTTTCTAAGGGATGTATAATAATTAAACAACTGAGGTGAGAACTTATTAAGCGGTTCAAGGTGCAAATAGGAAAATTGCACATATGTATTGTTATAAAAGAACCCTAAACAATACCAGTTAATTAATCTGATAAATTGTAGTAATTTTTATATGTACTTACAATCCTATAATTAGTAGATCGCAGTAACAAATAGGTTACCTTTTGCGTTGTGCCTTCCATCGTTAACTTCACCACTCTACGACACTTATCATAACAATGTTCAGCAAAACACGCATCGAAAAAATTTTGTAATAAATATCATTGGCCAATCACATTGTGAACATCGACCTCCAATTACTTATGTGATGTCTTCATTACGAAGCGTTGACCATACAAACTTGACAATGATTTTTGTGTTTCAAGAATTTAAAAAATCTTTAAGCGTTGGTAACGCTCATTGCAATCAGTAGCATAGCATTTCAAGGTAGTCTTCTTGACGAGATCTGGAGTTTTGCAATATCATGTTTATTCTTGTCGTACCTATATCCTTTTTACGCAACGATTTACGTAGATACGGTCTGATTATTCTGATAAAGGTTATATTAATACCGACTCTTTCAGATTCAGAACTATCATAACTAAAGATGATTCTTTCTCAATAGATATATGGAAGTGCGTTCGGACAAGGTCACATCCAATCTTTTTGCATAATTGGCGACACGAAATTGTAATTAAATTATAACTAATGAAATTCATTACTCACCGTTCTCCCATTGTACATGATTATATTTGTTAATAGAAAAACAACATTAAATTCTTATCACATACCTGTGATTGGGTCAAGGTATCTTATCGAAATTGTTTCTAGTAATTATTATGGAAAATTGCGACATTTTGTGCTTCGCCGTATGCAAATATATAAAATTTGTGTCACTAAACAAATTTCAAGGTTTGTAACCAAAATTTCTGTTACAGATTCGTATACCTTTAAACGTAGATTTTAAAGTGAGACAAAAAGATGTAATTGTCAATATCACAAAGAAACACTTTACGTGTGGTGTCAAAGGACATCCGGCTATTGTTGATGATGATTTTCCCCACGAAATCAAGCTAGAGGAATCTACTTGGGTTATTGAAGATGGCAAAAGTATTTTAGTAAACTTGGAAAAGGTCTTACATCGGAAAGGCTTTGGCTTAATTTGGATATTTAAGTTTACATTGTAGATTAATAAAATGAACTGGTGGTCGAAATTTGTCGTTTCTGATCCCGAAATATCAACTAGGAAAATTAATCCAGAACCATCAAAGTTAAGCGATTTGGATTTAGAAACAAGAGGTATGGTGGAAAAGATGATGTACGATCAAAGGCAAAAGGAATTGGGGTTACCAACCAGTGATGATCAAAAAAAGCAAGACGTCATTAAAAAGTAAGTAACAGATTACCTTTAACCAACGTAACTCATCCCCTCAATTTTAATATAATAAAAACAATTTACTCTTCAGATTTATGGAGCAACATCCTGAAATGGATTTTTCTAAATGCAAGTTTAATTAGTATTAATAGATGAATGTGTTTAATATGCACCAATTATACCCGCCTACATTTAAGTTGCTCTTTCAAATAAACAATTTAAACCAATGTACCACATGTATTTTGATCCAAACATGTTACAAACTAACTGAAAACTCACAATACCATGATAAGAATCAATGTGATGGTCCGTCAAGAAACTGGTAGGTAGGTAGGTAGACAATGGTCGTCTCTTGGGAATGTAGGGTTAACTCTGGCCGGTCTGCCAAAAATGTTTTCTATGTAACTCATTTATTTAGACCTCCTGCAAGATATCCAAACCGTAGTTTCTAAATTGTTTTGAAATTTTGAGGAAAACGATCCAAAACATTTGGAAAATTTGTCCCTAAAAGTTGGACGTTTTGTTGGTGTGGGCACGCGAAGGTATATTTGAATTCCTCCAGTGGCGTATCAACAATCCACACCATTATTGTAGATGTTAGATATTAATGAATTTATTATTGATACATTAAGCAACGTTACGCCGGTGTTTATTGTTTTGCAGGTTTCGTGCGCCCAATCCGAACTTCCGCTAGCTCCGTCGGTATCTGATCTAATTCCCGTGAGCCAATCATATTTTTCATGGCAGGTCTTAGTAAGAGCGCTGTTTGATTTTCCACAAATTGCTTACGTCACTTAATGATTTGAAATCAGAAAGGGGACGTTTCAACCACCGAAAATTATATGAATGTTATTGGTAATATTTACATTTTATTAAACATTAGGTAAATAATGAAAACTCAATCGGCATACGTCGTTCTCGCCGGTATCAGAATAAGCCGCTTTTACACTTTTCAATTTAAATTTTTAAATTTTACATTGTTCTAATGTTTTATTTCATTCAACTGTAGAGGCAGACACACTTTTGCCTCGCGCTTTCATTTTACGACGCGCACCAAATTACAGAGTAAATTTGTGGACAAATCCTACTTTAATTTATTGTTCGATATACATTTATGGTGGCGGCGTTACAATTTAATAATCGTAACGTACCAAATTAGAAATTTACAGGTGAGGCACTACCTCACTTACCTCATCGGAAAAGCCGCCACTGCAGCACATTGTAATTGCTATTGGTGTAATAAGACCACCATTTTGTTTATTTACAATGGCCAAAAGTAATCAATATTGTACTTTTTACGGTTGTAATAGTAATAATGCACTTGCAAAAATTTCATTTGCAATTATTACATTTTAAAGAGAAAGTGTAGTTCGCATTTTATCACGTTACTTTTAACGTTAATTTTAAGTGTGATCAGTGTAATTATTACCTATCCAACCAACAATAAGGATAATTTAAGAAATCGTCGTCTATACTTACAGCATAATATTTCCAAAGTTTTTATTTGTGAACAGTGCAATTACACAACAAAAACTAGGAGATGTGCTATACGTCATGCTCTGACACTCTTCCCTTTGAATAACTTTATACCACTGTTATCAGTGTAATTACGCTACAATTAAGCGTTCGCTTAAAGCGTCACGTATTAATACACTTACAACCTTCTCAAACATTTGATTTGTGAACAGTTTAATTGGGCTACTCAAGACAAGCATATCTTAAAGCGGCATATTCACATTGACGGATGTTACGGGCACTCTGTGCGATTTGGTATTCCACAAATAGTAAGAAAAATTGAAATTGTTATTTATTAAAGCACTACACATCGAAAAGTACCGAATGTTTATTTTGTGGTCAGTGCAATTATGCCACAAATAGTAAGGCTGTTTTAGAGCATAATCAACGTAAGGGAATGTCGGCGAGTTGATGTACAGTTGTACGAGTGCGCTAGAAATTGAATGATAAATTGTGTCATATCATACATTTCGTTATTAAGATTTACTTTTGCACCACCACGATACGATCTTCTCGTGTAATGCAGCAGGCACCGTGCATCCTGACAGCACATTGCATGCCATAAATTTTGTAAATATTGAGTAACGAATTTCTCTATTTTTTTGTATATCAACAATATGTATATTTTATGTTGTTGTACAGCTTTCCTAATATTATAAAAAAACATAGGCATTGCATTTGAAAAACAAAAGTTGTATCGTCACAACACGTTCCTTCATTAGAAAAATTTATAAAAATTATAGCCGAGAATGTACTTGAGATTCGTGTGGGCCAATTTATTATCGGATTACAATTACCTATAACCGGGCAACAAATTGCATGTTTTAAAAGATTTATTTTTACATCTTTCGAATTTGAAATTACCGCACATAAAATTATTCGTTGTTGTAAATATTTTTGCGAACACATATTAATAAGTTGTTAAAATAAATGATTTCATCACCAGAAGAAGACCTATAACAATTTAGAAGTGCAAGATTGTAATTCTTATTACTTACTTTAAACGAAACAGTGCAGATTTTAAAGTGTTTTTCAACACAATACTCGTTTAAGTCAATTGATGGAGTTTCATAGATTTTAGGGCCACACCACTGCAAGCATGAAATTTTCTATAATAAGAATTAACTAGTTCGTCTCCATCAATAACACAATTCTCTAAGACATTTAACTCTACACCAATTTCAATTAAGCACTACAAATTCAGGTTATTACTTACAAATTTCAGTTTGAAGTAAATCTAATTTACATGGATTAATGGTATTTATATTAAGTAGTAAAAGAACCAATATTTCTTAAGTTTTACAGACCACCTCCTAGGTACATAGGTAAAAAACAGATTCATTGCTGTTCAGCAAGACCAAATATCCGTATTCATTAACATCTTTAAAATTTCTTTCGTAAATTGAAACTTTGAAGGAAGCACGAAATAGATCGTTTTTTTTATACAAAGGTTTAATCACTTGGGATGACCAATCATCATATTTTGGATATACTGTGGGATGTAGGTAATATTAAATACTCCAAATTTATTGCATATCATTGTATTAAAATTGCATATGAATGGTGTAAAACAATATGGAATTTTTGCATTTGCGACATTTGCTTAACTTTTTTAAAAGAATATTTAAAAAAACCTATAGCAGTCTCTAACGGCATTACCTTTCAATAAAGCAAATGCACAAATTTTATATATTTCTATATGCACATATCGTATATGGGTTGAATTATGAGTATTTGTGACAAGTACCGAATATTTACAAATATATAATACTTTACAATCTTAGAAATAATCAACAACCAAATTTAACATTATTCAGATATATAATGTTTTAGTCAATGTGCATCCGTATGGTAAGCTTAGCTTTTTGGTATCTATGCACAATTTAATTAATGATAAAATTTTAGTAACTATTTTGGCACTCCAGTACCTTACACAAAACTTTTAAAAATATCTCCTTAACAATAACAACTTATTCATCTAAGTGATCAGCGAAACGATTTGTCTTGCATCCCTGATTTAGCTTTAACAGCAGAGATTTATAGGAGTTACCGGAGAATTTTTAACTGAGGTAGTTTTATCCAAATAAGATATTATTTGCGCAAAAAATTAGACACATACCTACTTTATTGCCTTGACTCCCTTGAAGGTTCAATACTAATATTTAAAAAAAATCTCCGGCCCTCTTTACAATGACACTTAATCAAAATAGCTTAGAAAAAAAACAATAAAAGTGGAATCGCAAGCACCTCACCTCTCCTTAAATTATAAGTTGCGCAATTCCCTTTTCATATTTCACAAGCGTAAGAACATTGCTTTTTAGTTCGTTAACAACTACATACATACAGGATGGTTCCCTGATATATACAATAATATTAATATGGTAGGTTAAAGTGATTTAAGCTCTAATATTCACTAGTGATTATAGGCTTATAGGCGAAAATATTAAATTATCACACATGATTGAAAAATAACAACCTATTATTTATTAGCTTAGCTTACATATTAAAACAGTGCATAGCAAATTGCATTGCAGTGAAGGCATATTCGAACATAAATAGGATCGTTTTAAACAATCCCTGATTGAAAGCGGGCTCACTTTTTGTTTTTGTTGTTTTTTTTTCTTATTTTATAGACGTAGAGACATTTTGGCACATCTACTATTTGTATATTCCATAATGGCTCTTGTTAAACCGAAACAAATTAATAGTGACAGTTAATTTGAATGTTTTCTAATTTAATTAGTCACATGTCTGCAGGTATTTGTTAGCAGTAAGGTTCTATTAATTCGTTTCAGTCTTGTTCTTTGGTATTTTGTAGAGGAAGATTAATCGCCATTGACGCAAGATATTTATGTGTATGCTGTATCTATGTATATCTATAGGTATAAAAGGTTTGAAAATACGTCTTGTTTGTAGGTTCAAAATATATAGTATATACCTATAATATTATTACTTGTTGTATATTTACATGTTTGACTTTTATTCTATTAGGTTTTGTAATAATTGCCTCGCCCTCTAGATTTGCACTAATTCGGGTCACCGATTTGATCAAATATTGAATTACCCACATGTATAATATGCAAACAACCATTTATGTACACATATAAAGCCTTTTAATATACGAAAACTGTACACAACAATTAAGTTTTAATGAACATGGTTATTATTACAATGGTTTAAATGCATATTATATAAAATCTATCCCGAGTTGCTCTTGAATTTTTCTTTAAAGAAAAAATTACAAAAGCGACCCACCTATTTGCTTTCCTAGATGTGCGCTTCCTAAAAAAGCCGCTAATGTTTTGATATGTGTCGGTGTAAGTATTAGTCGGTGACATTTCCAGATCCTTCGTTTGGTCCTGGAGGATCACTAGGGGGGAGGCTGAGCAAATGTTAAGCTTCTAGAAATATAAGAGCGGTCGGTTTAGGCTCCATATTACTTTTTTTAGCCTCTACCACTAAAAATTCAATTTCTTCTCGATCTCTTCTTGCAAATGATTCTGCTATTAAGCGCGCAACGTCTTGATGTTGTAAACCTTCAACCCGTGTACCATCTACTTGCAAGATTAGTTGACCCACTTCCAATCCACCTGCACTGTAAGCAGCGCCATTCTCCTGTAAAAATTATACATTGTTTTATTGTCTAATACCAACACGAAAATTCAAATTTTGCTCTGGCTGTGTTGTTGTGTACGCAAAGAGTGCAATTCCATTTGGAACTTTTACAGTGTTACACAGGTGATAGAAAGACAACAACAAAAGCCCGAGACTATACACTGTGTCTATAAGGGCGTCTATCGTGGGGATCTCTGAAACCACGATGGTCTAATTAGAGGAAAGATGCGCAATTAAAGACCTGTTATCATTCTGTAAAGAAAACCAGATAATATCAATTACTTCCAAAGATATGTCAGAAAAACCTAAATTGCGGAGTACACCTGCACTCAAACATCCTCATCAGGCGAGAATACCTATCATCAAGTGCAAAATTTGTCTGTTAGGTATTCTCGCATGAATAGGGCGTTGTGCGCGGTTGCACCATCCTGTTGAAACCAACAGTTTCTAACTTTTGTTTTTTGTGTGTGTGTGTGGGAGGGTGTGTGTGGTTGTGCACCATATATTGTGATATTCGTAATAAAAAATGCTACTTGATACTGTGTGTACTTTCTTTACGGACCATATAAAGTTGATGATGATTTCGCCGAAACGAAATGTTGTATTGCAAATCTCTCAACGGTGTCTTGTTGAACTCAAAAAGTGGCAATGAGAAAGTGTTTTTTATTTTGTTTAATTGCGCAACTTTTCTCTAATTTGACAATCGTTGTATCTTCTATGGTTTCGGAGATCGCCACGATAGACATCCTTATCTTGGATACAGTGTATATGGACCACATCTTACAAGCGATTAGACAAAGGAACGAGGAAATGAGATAAGTAATGATTTGAGGTGTCAAACATCCATAACGAGAGCTTAAACCAAAATTGGAAAAGGCAAATAATGAGCTCTAGCAAAAAATTAGAATTAAAGACAAAGAAAAAAAATTTCTGTGGCTAGCACAAATACCCGCACACTTGCGTATGCGTCATTCTGCCCTTTTATAATATGTGTAACAAATTTTGTTCGAATTGGTTCAGCCGAAAATGAGAGTACAGGCAGACAGACCAATCAACATCATCAGGATTTTGTCAGTACACAAAGAATTTGATGAAAGCGTTAAAAAACGTGAAGAAATAACATAGTATTGAAAAGGACCAACATAAGTGGAGTATTAAGGACCATTGTTCAACTGGAAGCTGACAAATAATTTTTTTCCTTGTCTACTTTTTCTAATATACGCGTAAGCATGCATTTGTAGTTTAATTATTGATTTATTTTTTTAATTAATTAGATACTATGACATTGGTATATTGTTGGAAAGAGAATTTTTTACAGAATATGTAATAAAATTTTGAATTACCTATTTGCTGCGCCTAATGTATTTGATTTTCAATTGTTTCTTTGGTTATAACAGCTAATACAAAATTAAATGTAGAACAACTTGTCTTCTATAACATTTTGTCATATCTCTAACAGTAGCCGAGATTACCCGCTGTGACTCCAAAATCAGACTGTATAACGTACGTATATAAAAATACATATCTTAAAGGAAATCGTTTGTCACCGGAGACTAATGCATTCACGTAAACTAAGTAAAAGAGTGACATTATCATATGTGTGAAATAACTCACGTTTATGTTAATAATTCTTGGGAGTGGATGTTTAGTGTTAGCACCGCCTTCTATTGCTATTCCCAAAATTGGTTTGGTTTTTTTAACCGTTATCCTAAGATTACCCCCTTCATCGGTTACCACATTAGGACTATCATCTCCACCTCCCGAAATACCGTCTCTAGATAATCTTTGCATTGACTGATGCCTTCGCATTCCACCTTCACTCTCAATAAGATTTTGTCCGTCTTTCATGTCGAAGCTTCTGGACAGCTTGTGAGCCAATTCCTGCAAGGATTAATGCGTTACTTTAGTCAACGAAATGTGCAAGTGGTGATTGAACGTCATGCCGAAAAACAACGACCTTACCAACTACGACAATTCTATTCTACGCAGTTCATCTAAAACGGCACGCCTACTAAATTACGACCAATACGTTCTTAATTAAATAAGGGCTGAGATTCAACATCTCAAGTACATCTAATGAATTCAGACAAAATTTATGAATAGTTACATATGTATCCCATCTAGGTATAAAGTGATGCTTTAGCAAACAGCCTGAAATTATGAACCGAGCGAGGGAGGCGAGTAAGAGGTGAGTTTGAACAAGTTACTTTACTTACTTGTAGCATACAAACTTTTAGTGCCAACCGTAATTAAAAAGAGTCACAGTGACAGGAAATAAAGATTTTGTTTAATTCTGAAAATTGCTATAGTATTGCTCTACTGACACTTGGCAACAATATAGTAGTTTACATACCATTTACAGGTTGAGGATTTTTTGGTGACATCAATTAAAAGATTATTTACATTGATAAAGTTCAAAAAAGCTTCGCGGTCGATTTTCAGAAATCAGAAGGAGGTGCACTTCAATAGGTGCTACATCCACCTGGTGCCAAATTACCACGACATCGTGTCGGAGCCGAAAGTATTAAAATTTTGAAAATGCAATTCCCCTAGGTCACAATCAACACCACTCCGGCTGATCGATAGTTAATTTGTCAAAAATTCCTCGAGCCCAAGACGAACCCCTATACAGTCGATTGATTTTCGTTTTCTTTTGGAAAAACTATCGTCGTCCCTCGCGATTCTGGAAATTAAAAAAATTCTTCTCTGTTCTCGACAATTTCGGGTTGCTCTTAGGAAGAAAAGCAAATTGGGACGTTCCACAGCCTTATGAGACGACAAGAGCGAGACACTCTATTTAACTGTAATTTGTATGCAGATAATAATTTCTTTATTTAGCATTCATTAATGTTTTTAGTATAACTATAGTATTGTACAACCCTGAAAAATATTGAATTTTATTATTTCCCTTCCATTGCTCTTTCTATTTAAGATAGAAAAACATTGGTATTTCTAATAAAATACTAATAAGGTCTAATATTCACCTCAGATTCATATTTATTATTATGCGCACCGGTAAAATACCTATCCCCCTGACGAAAGCGTGTATGTGACTACTAAGACTAAGAAGAGGAGTTTGAGTTAGTGATTATTGTTGTGTTTATAAAAGGTGCAATTCTGTTATAGTGCTGGATCTATACAATATGCTGAAAATTCATGCCCCATGCAGTGTGGACGGTGAAAGTTGAATCTTGATACCAAAAGAATAATCAAATCGTGTGAAACCGTTAATTCCAGCGAAAAACGCAGAAAATTGACTCAACTGGGTTTTTGTGTTAATACTAAAATAAAAATAGCACAAATGCACAAACACTACTAATAAACAACATACAGGAAAAACTGCTATTGTAGATACACACTGAAGTGTGCGTATATCTTGTATCGTTTTATTCTTTGACACCATCCCAATTAGCAATTTTAAAGTGGCCCTTATTACAAGTCTCCATTAAATTGTGCCAACAACTTCTTACTTTTACCTTATCAATCCCCGTACGTACTTTTTCCTTCCGAAGTAATACCTAACCCAGTACCTAGAGGGCTGTTGCTAACTAATAACTGAGAGGTAAATTCTAGTGTGGAGAGAATTTTTCTTAAAATGTATACAAATGGGCTATGTAAGCTTAAAAAAAGAATGTCAATGCATGGAATAGATGCCTATTATAATTAATAAGCAACCAAGTTTGTACACGTATTTTTTTAAATAAAAATATAGTCGGCTATGGAAACAGTAACTTAATAAATGTATTATTAGTCTTTATTATTATTAGCATCAAATAATGATTTTTTAACACAATGATTTATAGGAAAGACAAAAAAAGAGTGAAATGTTAACATGGTTTCAGAGCAATAAGAGTTTAGGAGCGTTTAGTTAGACGGTGCGAAACTGATTCGCGCCTCATTCCCGCTCGGGATACCGCGAATCTGACGAGAAGGCAGAAACTTAGTGATAATGATAATGTTTATTCAATAATGAAACATACAAAGTCTTTTTTTATCACGTCAGTACAAAAAAATATACAAACAAAGGCTAAGACAGTTTTAGATCTAACTTTTCAAATTCTTGGACAGAATAAAAAGCATGTTTCATTAACATTTTTTTAACCTTTTTTTAAATGTAGGTAATATAAGTTTGTGTAAGTAGGTATCAGTTGTAATGTAAAGTTTAACAGCAACAAGGCCATAACTTTTATGAGATTTTACAAGTCGTCTCGGTGGAAGTATCACGGTGTTACTACCTACTTCTGGTTCCATACTTATAAATTTGACTATGTGTAATCCACCTATCAACATTTCTGCGTGCAAAGAGTAAGGTTTCGAGAATGTAACAGCTAGGCATTGTTAGTATATTACTTTTAACAAACAAAAGTTTGCAGCAGCATATGCTGAAGAACAATTGCCCCAATGGGATTATATACTCGTACTTGATTTAAGATTGTTAAAACTTTTTTTTGAAGAATAAAGATTCTATTTGCTGAAGAACAATTGCCCCATATTATTATAAGTGTGGCAACATCACTCGCAAACAATGAATAAACTCGCAAAGCCCCTCGTTCTGCCAACCGCTCCACGTTTTGTCGGTTTTTTGGGCGCAAGTCAAAGGATCGGCAATTACGAGCGCGAGCTACGAGTATTTACTCGTAGAGCGCGAGTGACTGGCCATATAATCGGGCGAAGCGTCATTCTTATTTTTTTTAATGACGAATAGATGTCATCCGTCATCTCCGTTAGCCAAGACGACAAGGACGTATCTCTTTTTAAGAAAGAGATGTAATTAGCTATACTAAAAATGCATATAGTCAGCAGGGCGAAGGGCAGTGCGAGGAGCATAGTAAACGGTACGAGACACTTTAGCTCATTTGTATACATTCACAATGCATATAAATCCATATATAGGTAGCTATTTCCAGAGAACTGACGCCAAGGGATAATAAAATGATCGAATACCGGAAAATACAGTGGAATTTTTTCGCGTTTTGCATTTGTTATCAATATCATTCAATCATTGTCAAATTTTTGGAACAGATAACATTTATTTACAATGTTAAATGAAGTGTGGGTTTGGGAGGGGGTGGGGGGTGTCCCGCGTGCCGTCACTTCTGGGGCGCCACTGGTTCGTAATCCCTCAATTATTTTATCGGAAAATTGCGCTGGACCGAAGAAGTTTATCCTTGAAAAAAGAGCTTAAGAGAAATACGCGTTAGAATCTCTAGACAGATTATTATAGAATCTATAAAAAGATAGATCGCAGATTTCGGTCCATGGAGAAAATGGCATCATTACTCGTAATCGTCCAATCCAGAATTCTTCTACTTATGGAGGAAGAAACAGTATTCAAATGCTACCACTTTTACTGAAAAATACACCAAACTTTTTACCGACGACATCATCTGTGAAATCAACAGAATGCGTAGCCATCTGAAAGCTACATGTGCTGAAAAGTGAAAACTAGACGAATTTGCAAATCTTAGAATTTACTTTTTACTTGTTATTGTTTATTGACAATATGCCTTACCGTAGGAGCTTGGGAGAGGAGTCACGCAATGTTAGGATCGATAGAAAAAGGAACCTCCTTAGAAATCTATTATATTGATGTAGTAAATTTGAGGGATGTAAAGACACGTTGTCCTGTGTACATATCTGTTTTCATTATAACCCAAACCCCCCAATGTGTTAGTTTGCTGGGGATGTATGGGGCGCAATTTTCGTAGGTCGTCCTGAGCTCAGAGTAACTTGCTTGGAGATCCCGGGTGCGGTACAACTGCCATCGGTTTTGTATACTAAAATCAATGGATGTAGGTATAATAGTTACAGTCGTATGATGTGTTGCATAACGTAGGGATTACGTTTGCAGTAATAGGTATATGTAGGAACCAGTTCACATTCATCACAATTTATGTGGATAAAAGTAAAATTCGACAAGAGTAGGTACTAAAATAAAATACAAAAACTTAATATAAGGCAAACAGTTATTTTATATGCTGTATACGGTATATATAGTAAAATGTAGATAAGTACCTACCTACCTATAAGCTAAATTTAAGTGTGAGAATGTGAAAGCCTGTGATTAATAAATAAAATGACTAATTAGGGTTAATCTACGTTCGTCAAATCATTTTAAAAATGAGAATAATTTCCGCTAGCCGTGATAAAAGGCAAAATTTTTTAGTCGATTCTGATAAAGAAGGAAAGGAAAAATTAAAAAATATCGGCGCCACTTATTGCAAGAAGTTGTTGGCGTGTTAAGACAATGCGAGTATACAACTGGAAAAATAAAAAACTGCATAATAGAAAAACAAGTGTGCATATTATATTATCTAAATGCCGCATGCTATATGTGCTGTGAGGGGCTAAGAACTTACAAGAGGTCTGCCCCAGTACCAAGACTTGACTTTCTGCGTCCACCCGCCCAAGCTTGAACGAAGTCCGCCCAGGTACCCGCTCTGCAACACACTTCTTTCATTCACCTGTTCTCCTCATATGTTGGGTACCACCGAACCAACTTATCGCGATTAGTGTGGTACCATTTCATTATAAATGTCTTATATTGTACGAAAAGAATACGTTAAGATTGTAATAAATGGATGTAGGTTTTAAATGAAGAGTCACTCGATACCAAAACAAATCCAAGTACGTAAGTGGTATTTATCTCAATTGTTCAGTAATCATGTCTGAAATAGGAATGTCGATATATTAATAATTTTATTAATAATAATGCACGCAGAATTTGATTCCATTAAATTTATGCCTTCACATAAAATTTTTCCCAATCCAAAATCTCACTTAAAATTCACGGATTATCTAAAAAAATTCGTTAAGCCGCGTGTGAGCAACAGGCGAAGAGTGCACTTTCAAATTTGTTTTTTCTATTTTAATAGCCTTTATGGACATTTCATGCCTTAACGAGAACACAAATATGAAATAATTTTTAGTTTTTTATCGAATGACACCAATACCAAGTATGTAAGTGGTGTAGTTTCGAAGCCTCTGTCACTCAGACAGACATATATCATGAGCGCAAAAAATGCACCTTTTATTTTTTGAAAGTAAAAGTGCATCTAAAAATTAAAATCGTGGAATTTTGTCTACTGAATCCAAATCTGTAAATAAAAAACCAAAACAACATCGCACATTTCAAATAATAATAAAAATCCAATGTTGTTATATGAAACGTCCCGTATATTAATTTACAATATATGACAGCTTATTAAATTCTATACAAAAGTGCCAATTTGCCATAAATCCCTCAATGTCAACATTTAGTTTTTTTTGTTAATTATTAAATTTTTGTTAAATTGTCTTAATTAATATTGACTTTATTGGTATCACTGCAAAGCATTTTTCAGTAGCTTTCCAACGATGTGTCACAAGTAAGGGGTTGCCATTTAGGATTTTTGAAGAGGGGTGGGGGGTTGTCACTCGTAACGTCATTCTGGTTCCCCCTCGATACCCTCGAAACGGTTTTGCGCGATTTTCAATATCTTCTTTAGTTTGGAAAATATGGTCTAATGCAAGTTTTAAAATTGACTCCCTGTATGTATGCTAAAAGTAACTGCCTAAGGGCGGAGTTCAGTCAAGAATGGAAGCATGCTCTGCTCTTCCACTAATCGGAAAGTACTAAACTTATGAGAATCAAATTGATAGATTATTTCTGCTAAGTACCTACAGCAAACAGATTTCGTGAAAATTTGTCAAAAGCTAAATTCATAATAGGTAGGTACCTACTATAATTTTTTTCTAATATAATTCTAATATAAATTTTCTAATATAAAGAAGTAAGTACCTATATAAAAAACACAATTCCTTATTGTTTCTGGGGTATGATCGAATATTGTTATCACATTTTGTCATTTCTCCAAGAGGGCAAGACACATTTCGTCATTTCCCCGAGAGGGCATTACGTTATTATAGATACCCTTTGTGTATTTTTTGGTGGTTGATTGATTTTTCTAATAGTTTAAAAACATTATCAATGCGGATCGACATGATTGATTATATTACGAATCCAAACAAACATTTTAGGATCCGCCCCTCTCGGCCTCTCTGCCCCTTTCGTATAATGACTTAAAATCCGTCAATGCTGTACCTACACGTCAATTTCGTTTCCATCCCTTTAATTCGGAAGAAATGTTAAAAACAAAAATTCGATAAGTTTACCACACTAGAAAAAAATGGTCAAAATCGATAAAACATCGACAACTTTTTTTTGAAAGAAATTGTTCGTGATTAGAAGAAATCATATTACTCTCCACTATTGTTACTGATGCTGTCAAAGGGATTTCACTACCTGAACCTACTTAGTAACACAGCCGAAAAAAGGTTTGCAGACTCCAGCACCAAAACCAAAAGACAAGAGAAGAATATCCTCGAAACATGGAATCTGGAAAAGATCTCGATGGCGATTGAGATACAGTTTCGAACTTAAAAGTGTTAAATTTCCCCTAAACCCATGTAGGTACTACATAGCACGATTCAATAACAAATAATAAAAATCTATAAATGATATAACAATCTGGCTTTAGTAATTTTGTCCCGCTAGATTATGAAAATAACACACTGTGCGTCGGTTAGTTGAAACAGAATTAAATATGAAAATCGTTCGACGTCAAAAACAACCATAACTTAGATGTGCTGCGCTTGCAGTAGTTTGTTAAAAGATTCCAAAGCATTACTGATTTATAAAAATGTAATTTTTTATTTTGCGGATTTCTATGGTTTTGAAGAACTGAAAATTATAAGTAATCGTATGAACAGATGCAGTATTTTTTTCTCTAAAAAAACGTATTTAGACTTTTGCTCTAAAATAATTAGGGGAGCTAGGAATTGGCTATAAAGAAATTACCATTGAAATCCCCATGCTGCGTCGCTCTACGCACCACCCGGTATATCTGTATCATTCATCAATCTACTGTATCATTCATCAATTAATTTAAAAGATCGAATCCGAAAGAAAATTAAATCAATTACTCTCAATCAACTATATGCTTTTTAGGACTATTTTTCACAGTCAAGTGTCATGTAAAGTGACAAACGAGATATTCTCTAATGATGAATTGTTTACCTTTTGTTTTGAGTCTTCTTTTGTTTAATTATCGAGTGACCCTGTTAAGTTAATTTCCAGGCATTCTTAAAATTGGTTTTTACCCATTCATTCACTCAAGAGCGTGGTACGAGAGCGTTCATTCCTTGTTCTTTTTAGCAACGGGTCGGTATATATAGGTAATGCAAATAATCTTTACGCAATTCACACTACATATTAGGTATGATATTGTATTATAGGTAACTAACGGGCAATCAAAAATGAGTTGCTGTCGAGTCGCCTTTGGAAATGCAAGTTCAAGTTAAGTACGATTTTCCATTTAATAAAAATTTCAAAGGCGACTCGACAGCAACTGATTTTTGATCGCATAGTACCTACTTACTAACAAAATAAAGCTAGTTTGATTTGTTTATAAACGACTACATTATTACTTCTAATTTCTAAATACCCACTCAACTGATTTAACAACTAGCAAAATACACTAGCGCGTATAATAGATATAAACTGCCTCAGTTATTTCTCTTCACGCGGAAGTCGGAAGCTCACAGAAGTATAGTCAAAATTGACCGACTGTGAATTTTAATATATAGATTGCTTGCTGATAAATCCCAAGTGATTATAATGCTATTTCTTACAGTCAGTAACTGAAGATCTATAAAACATCAATGAATCTGGCAACACAGCGCTTACCTGGTCCTGATGTGTGTGTGTATGATCAAGGTAGGCATGAAACAAACAAAACAAAGTAGAATCAGGCCAACTAAGTGTCAGTGTGATTTCTACTACAACGGAGGTTAAACCTACGTCAGACACTTCAAACAGTTAATTACCATATTGTTTTAGTGTATTTAATTGTTAGAAGGTGAGTAGTATTTATTACATAAAATTATCGCTGCCGTTAGTTTTCAATGGGTGTATGCTCAGATTAACAATTGTGTATGTGAGGAACGGGATTCTTTCTAAGAGTATGTACGCTTTGATAATTATTTTCAGTTATTTTTGTAAAGTTTGGGGAGGAATTGAAGTCTCATAATCCCCTTGGCCACGGCCTTGATTTATTGTTAATTTTGGAAAACTTGATTGACAAAAATGACTAAGAGGAAATGTTCAATGTTTTACGTCAAAGGTAAATCAACTTCCGTAGGTATTATTTTCTTCAATAACTGAGAAGGCGTTCTGAGATAGCAAATTTCTTAAAATTAACGAATGAGAGAGCTTCAAATAATGAGCCTCAATTAAAAAAAGCTCGCCATTTGATGGTAATTTAGTCTTCAATACGTTGCTATTTGTTTAGAAATGTTCTTGAATGTTTGGAATCGTTATTAAATTGTTATTAATTATATAATAATGTTCGGGCCATTGATGCTCTGGTGTAGTTGTGTAAAGTAGGATATGAGCGACGCAAACGAGTTTTTCAAGTATTAAATACGTCTGTTCGTAGTGTGGAAATTAATTAGAAATACTTCGTTAAATGTCCAGAACACCTGTGTGACCTGGGGACCTGAAGTGAATCTAGTCACCGTAATACTTGATCTGTGATGCAAAATATCACGATGTTCCAAAGTCCGAAGAATTTTTCTTTCTTTTAGAAACAATGAAATTTAACATAATATAATTTCTATTAGTGAAAACAAATTTTACGTGATTAGTAATTGGTGAAAGTGGTTAACGACACCTTCTGAGTCGAGAAATGTACCTAGTGCACTATGACAGCATATAAATAGAAATCGACTTTAGTAACAAGTTGGCCGTTTTTTGTATACTGTCATGAGTAATCATTCCTCAAGATTGACCTTATTAAGTACCTATTGCAAATGTGCCTTCTCTATGAAGAGTATCTGGCTACTTGGTGTAGGTATGTAATGAAATAAAATTATTTCAGTTTTGCTTTCAATTAACGCTGCTATTAACTATTATTAGTTGCATGTTAACATGGGACAGAAGTAGGAAGCACGTTGCTAACTGCCCCATTCGATTTTCTACGCGATCTAAAACCATGGCCTGTCGGCCATTAAGTTTCCCAAATGAATTTCTGTACCACCTCAAATGTCGATTTTGTTTCACTTAAATTCAGGTCAAATTCACTGTTTTTCTCGATAAAAGACGGATTCAAATTCGAAAAACAGTCAAATTGTGAAGAAAATATAACAGTGAAATCGTTGGTTAAGGGTATATATATACCAGAGGGGCAAGTTGACGGCGCGGCGGGACATATAGGGAAATAACATCGGAAAATACATTTTCGGCAATTCCTGCTCCCCATCCTACAGGAAAAACAAAAACACTCTCGGATAGATAATTAAAATCGACATTTTAGATGTCACCAAAAAACCGTGCCTAAGCCGTTTTTTAAAATTATAAAAATTAAATAAATAGATCCAAAAGGGTATAGTAAAAAATTGGTTGACCATGATTTACCTACCGCATTTGTCACCTAATTCTTTGATTTAACGGCCATCTTTAAAAACACTCCAACATGAATAATAATTACAGTACAGAAGGAATTATTGTAAAATCGTTTTATACTGGGAATAATACAATACACGGCAAAGTTCGTGATTTATTTTCAGTTAAGTTTGATGACAGGTAAATCTTTTATAGTGTAATTATTTCACCCTTTCGTGGTTAAAGTGAGACGATAGTCAAAGGAAAGATTTTTTATAGTAGGTACCTTATAGCAAGTGCGACACGTCACTCCATTGACTCCATGGCCAACCAGTTTTTACCAATTTTTAGGATTTTTTATTATACCTACTTGTATATACATATTATATACTTATATATTTTAAACTCATCATGTGCCAAAACCCTTAAGGGACTTATCAGTTTAGTTTCATTTTCAAAGGTTCTCCATATCTTTCTAACTGACGCTCGTCAAGAATGACCCTGTATAGTTGGTATGTTACATAAAACGGTAAAGTACTTTCCAATTTATTAATAAAAAAATATGGGGAGGGTGGGGGTCCATTTAAAAAAACACATTTATTTCGATATCATTTATGTAAACGTATAAAGGGATTATGATACGAGGGATATTAGATGCTACTACACCATGTAAAAATAAATCTCAGCTCCATTCACCTTTATGCATTTTAATAGTAGTAAATAGCTTTACTATTACGAGACGCATAATAACATTGAAATTCTAAACAAATTGAGTGGTTTGAAAAACTTGTATAGGTGCATGCATAGTTTCATTTAACCCAAAGTTCGCGTGTGTGAAGAAAGCATATCAATGTGATCTGAGAGGACCCAACCTTTCAACGTTTATTGTTTTATTTTACTTTCTTACAAATTTTTATACAATTCTCACCAAAGAAAGTATGAGAAAGTAGTACGATACGATTGAAGCAATTAATACTTTTCCTTTCTGAAACAAATCCCACACGGCGTTATTCTTATTTTCAAGATTTATGATGTTACTATAACGTGAAATCAAGAAGGTGAAACCATTTATCGACTGACGAAAACTATTCTCCTATAGCATAGTATATTTCCCGATGAAGTTCCGTTTTGTAATAAGTATTAAGGTCCTTTGATTACTTATAATAGATTCATTTTACTTATATTCAAAGGTAGGTCTCATACAGCTTATGATTTATCCTTATTCTCGAAGTGACAATAATCGATAACAAAAGTTGGATCATTTCTTCCCCAAAATGTTTACACCCCAATTCGAGAAGATGGAATTCCCAATGTATTTCTTAATGTATTTTCGTTTGCGTTGTTTTCATTTTTTACGGTAATTTAATATATGAATGTCACTTCCGTATTCGTTTCCATGAATATCATTACCTATGCATTATTTTTCTGTGAATCCAAATTGGCAACAGACATTATATTAATATTAAAATAACCCATGCACTTACTCAGTTCTGATATAATTTTTAACGGAACTCAGAAAGAGAAGTAATTTATGAAAGCGCATCGATACATTACCTACTTACAACAGAAAGGGTTGCCACTTATAGATTAGGTATATAGACGCACTTTAAATACTGCGTATAATAGTACAGTGTTTCCTGACCTATCTATATATAACAACTAATTAAACTTATAGTATAATGTGACGGTAGTTAATCACATTCCATCGACTATACGTAAAAAGTAATTAAGTGGGCTTGTGTTTGGACAATAATGGTCATCTGACCCTGTAAAACCTTTGTAAAACACAAACGAGAATGTTACGTAGTATAGGTACCTACGTTTACCTACTTACCTAAAAGGAGTACAAGCAAACTTAGTCGTACCTACCTAAAAACTGAAAGTTTTGGAATACTTATGTTTCGTCCCATTGTAATTTTAATTGTTCCTTAGCATTTCGTTTGTCCTATTTTCCACAATTTGCTTCGTTACCCTCCGTTTTTCCCTTTCCAACTTACTTAAGGGCAAACATGCGCGGAGAAAAGGAAAATCGAGAAGGGTAGATTGTCGAGGGACAACGCGCCAGAAAACCAGAGTTCGGTCGTAAAATTAAAGAAAGCACAAGCCGCACCAACTGGTGTTCATTCGCATACAATATTCGTCGTCGTTCAACGCTGAACAATTTACCCCCTTCGTTTCGTCGCCTGTCCAGCCACCGCAGTGGACAATTGAACAACCACCAGCACTCGTCTTTGTATATACACAAGTAAGTTCCCTTTTATTAATTCGTCCTGTCAACCTCAATTTTGCAGTGGGCCGCCCTTACCGGTTCGCCAAAAAATACAATAGTTCATACTACACATTAATTTTTGTCATTAAATCAAGTCATAAATAGTTTGTACGTACATTTCTTTTCAATTTCCTTTTTAGACAAGGCACGAGAAAGATTTCCCTTCATACATACAGTCCACTTAATCGTTTGTTATTAACCCTTTGTACCAGCGCGGATCAACTTATTTACATAAAAGTCTGGAAAATGATACATTACTGGCAAGGAAATATTGAAGTGCGAGGCCCATAACGATTGATTAATGTCAATTGGTCAGTGACATGACAGAAGTCATTACAGAGATTTGGAAATGTCAAAAATGTGGCCGGTAAAGTGACGGTGAGGCCGGTAAAGTGACAAGCAGCAGGAAACGTAGTCAGCTCTGCCTCTTGGCATGGAAACTCAAATATTATGACAGAAAGTAGGCATGAAAATGAAGGTTTGAGGACGATTTTGGGTAAATTGAATTATCTGAGGATTTTTCGTGGAAATTTCTGGGTATTTGTTGTCGACATCGGCATCAGCAAGTTTACAAATTATATTCCGTAAGGATTTTTATCACAATAATCGGAAAAAAGTGAAAATTGTTCTCATTTTTTCGGCAAGACAATTTTGGAACTTTTTATGATTTATTAATTATATGAAAGTGCATCTGTTTCGCTTTGTTACGGCAACAAAACTAATTACCGAAATATAAAACGTGGAGAAGTGAGTAACGGTTGCTCGTGAGTTATTAAGATAGATACAGTAACAAAGGTACGGTTATGTTATATAAAACGATGTCTGGTTTATCGTGTAAGAAACTTCGTTAATTATATTTAGGAGCAAAAAGCTTGTAGTTACCTACACTAAATCAAACTTAATAGGTCAAATTGTTTGAAAAAAAATTGAATGCAATTCGAAGACAATAGTATCCCAGGTATATTAAATGGTGTAGGAATTAAAGGGCAGTTTAAATATTATAGCATGTAGCTAATTCCCTTGCAACCTTGTGTAATGGGTTAAAAAAAGGACTGAAGCGATTACCGAAAAACTCAAATATTATACTTATTTTGAATATAGTAGGTATAGATAGTATAGGTACCTACGCCATAGATCAAAATTTCTTGTTTCGATCATTAACGCCAAAATTTCATTGCAGGTACGTCGAGTTTTAAGAAACGAAAATGGAATCTTGGCTAGTCGATGTAAAAAGAGTTAAGATACCACGGCCAAAATTCGGCACCGGCACACGATGCCACCCGTACCCGTCAGAACCACCCAAAGATTATTTCTACGACGATTCCAGATCTGAAGACTTAAAAATGAGAACAAACTCAGGATTAACCAAAGCCACCGAAGACCTCCGAAGGGCGATCCAAGAAAAGTTATAAACGTTCATTCCCATCTCCTAGGTTCATATAACCACTTACACTTCGACGAGTGTTAATTTTTCGTGGCGCTCAGTGTTTGTTTTTATCTCCCTAGTTTAAATAATAGTTATTTTCATACGAGTACATATTTGTATATAGCTGTGATAAATGGAAAAATAAAGTATATATAAGTTTTATAAAGTCGTTGATTTGGTGTTAAATTCTTGTGCGTCTCGATGAACTCGAATCTGGACGATTATGAGGAAATGAGTGTAAGGTATGTTTATTAACGAGCTCCTAGCGAGTTTATAATTTTGCGGTGTCTGTCCGTCCGTTAGCACGATATCTCGATAACGAATGGACCGATTACGATAAAATTTAGTAAATGGATTCTTTATCATATTTGTAGATCGGAGTTCGTGAATTGCCAATGTAGCCCAAAAAATAAGGAAGGTCCTTTTGATATCTCCCTGAGTTATGAACCGAATTGCATGAAATTCAATATGCGCATAGCTTTAGTCGTATAAAACGTAATTCCAAAAATTGAGCCTAATCGATCAACATTCACAGTGCCGTTTTCGCATCTCGGCCATTTATAAACCGAATTGCAAACTTTTTTATTTATGAAATTTAATACATAGCCACTTGGAATAAAAGCAAATTTAACGCGAATTTCAAAATTTCGTTTTGCGCATGCGCAGTGCCGACTTTCTTATTTATTTTATTTTATTTTATTTATTTTATTATCCCTCTCTTGTTTTTGGGCCCTCAACAGGCATGCGCCCAATTACAGAGTGACCCGCATAATGCTATTTAGAGGTGCCTCTGCAGAAGGTCTTAAATGAAATTTCATACATATACACTTTAAATAAAAGCAAAACTAACATCAGGTTTAAAATTTGGTTTTGCAATTCTTACAAATGACCACCAAATTTCGAGAGTACTTTAAAAATAGAAATATTCACAAAAAAAGGGATGTGTGAACTGCACTGTTAGGGTTGTTAATTGGTCTAGGACTCGAGATCAAAAAGTCAGCCCGCCGTTCTAAGAATTCCTTAAAAGAGGGTTGACATTATTTTACTGCTGTCATAGTAAATCTGAAAGTTATTGTGAGTGTGTGGGTGCTCTGATTGATTTAATTAACCTGATGCAAATAGGTGAGTTTTCACTGAGCGGTTTATCCTTTTACATTTGCATGAAATAACATTTGCTTAGTCATTGGCATGAGTAAGAACTGGAAATGTGTTTGGACATTAATCGCTCACACTAGTTCTTAATTATAAGTTCATGCAACGTTTCCGCTAGCCGCTGGATCAGCAAACCCTCTTCGCAAACCAACTGACATAGGTACTTACTGTGTAGCAACATAAGTACCTACATAGATTCAATTAACATTAAAATGCTAGAAGAACGATCTACGAAATGAATCAATCCCTCAATCTTTCTCCACCTTCCCAACCCTCATGTCATTCTATTTTAAATTACATTACACCTCCTACAATTTTTAACACCTTACATGAGAGAGTAATAATCCTATAGTGGATATCATATAACAAAATCAATAAAATGTTTACTAATTAGTACCTACGCCATTGTATGTGTTACCTCAAATAGTAGGTAATAGTACGTAATAGGAACTAATATCTATAAAAAGTAATAGTATATGTATATGGACGCATCTATAAGGGCCTTCTCTTTTTACTGCTGCACTATTTCTCTAAGCCCCAGCTCCAATTTATTCCATTTCCTGGCTTCATCGGTGATTTTTGTGCCGCCATAGGGGCTTTTTGCTCACCATTTTCTTATTTTTAGCGCTATCAGAGTTTTTGTGCGCCATGTCTTCTTTGCTCTGATATGCTGCATCCAGTATGTTTAGGTGCAAAATAATGTGCTCTTTTGAAAACCGCTCTGCCCCTATCTAGCGTCACTCCGCTCTACTTGGTGTTAACCTAAGCCTTCCAGGCGGCGCTGTAGGAAGGTGAAGACCTTTTAAATATCATTATACAACTCTTGGTGCTTTACATATATTTTTTCAATTATAAGTTGCTCTCGTCTCACAAATATAAATGTAGTACCCCCTATTCTACGCATCTAAACCAATAATAATATGGAGAAGTTGGTGGTTCTGTTTCGGCTTGTCCAATTGGTGCGGGTTAATATGCAACAGTCGCCGTCTCTACTATCCGTATCGTAACATGCCCGTTGTTACGTTACGAGTCATTGGTTACAAATGGATACCCAGCTTTACATTGTGAAAATAGTGATACAAATGATAGACATACACAAAATAAAAGTAAGTTACATACCATAAAAAAAGGTCATATTAGAATAATGAGTAAGGCCAAACAAAAGGCATTCCAGAAGAGCTGTAGCGCGTAAACGCTCCTATAATAGCACATTATCTTTTGACTATATCAAAATAGTTATTTTTCTACAACTGTCAAAAAAGCCTGTCATTTTCTGACGAATTTCGAAACACGAAGTACTAGATTTTTAAACGGTTAATATTATTAAGCAAGGTTGCTCTTGACAACGTGCGCGAAATCGTCAACAATGAAAAATAGTATATTAAGATACAAGTGTATAATCAAGTCTTTAAAGCACGCGCAACGAGTTTAAGGGCACGACGCAAAGCGGAGTGCCTTTAACGTTGCAAGTGCTTTAAAGACCAATTATACACGTGTATCTTATAGTATTTTTTATTATACCTGAGTAGTATAATTTAAAAATAGGAAATACAATGGGCTCGTTCATAAGACACAACAATTACCGCTACGCTACCTCGTAGCGTATCGGTAACAGTTGGGGGTCTTATGTCACGTTCCCTATTTTGACGTATGTAGCGCTACTAAAAATGGCCGACTGCTCCGTAAAGAGCGTAAAAGTAGCGACCTAATTGTAAGACGTAGGTATCAGTAACTGTTCCAGAACAGTTGTGTCTTATGAACGCGCCCAATGAAGTCATATTGACGTTATACTCGAATACATGTCTAATTAAGTGGGCTGGGTGTTCGAAATTTCACGATTGCCATGGAAATGTCACTTGACGTTTGCTTATAATCATCATCATCTTTGTAAATAAAACGATTTCCGTTGAAAAAGATAATACATCGTCCATTACATCGATTGTTGTAAAATCTAAACAAACGTTGGTAGGTGTAAAATCCAAATCTAGTAAAGCCTATTATAAAGAATATGAAAAGTTGTTTCCATGGATGAAAAGGAAGTTACTTACGAATAAAGTCTTAAATGCATCGATAATGCTGGGATATATGAAGGAAATGCCAAAGGTATTTAAATCTCCTATCTTTTGGCGCATTAACTCAAAACTTCAAACAATGCTGCGATTAAAAGTGGAACAGATTTGGAAGCATACCCTAAATTACGCGCGTTTGTGAAACCTTCAACCTAAGGATAGGTACAAGCCAAAGAAATGTTCTGCATTTACAGAAAGCGACCTAAGAGGATCTTTTATTTCAGCCCCAGATGACAGTTTCAAAAGTCATACTTGAAGTATCGTTACTTAGCAACTTTAAAGCACGTGTGTTTTAAAGGCCTTTTTTCGCACGCATTTGAGTGTTTAAAACGGAGATTGTGATTCAGGTATAATAAAAAAGTATTTCGCACACATATGACAAAGTTGAACTGAAACCGCAAATTTAATTAACAATCGGTTCAGTTGTAGCAAAAATATTGTATGTAACGCTAGCGCGAAGTTATTTCGCGCATTTTGATATTTCGACTCGGCTTCGCCTCGTCAAAATACCTTCAGTCTCAATGCGCGAAATTGAACTTCGCGTTCTTGTTATATAAATAACTATTTTATTGATGCTATGAATTTTTTCATTGCTTCATAATCATTTACGCACTTTATTCCGAGATTTGTACAAAATGTATTTTATTGTCATAAGTAGGTATTTTCCATAAAACCAGAAGCATTTGTTTAAGAAATTTGCTATCGGTCGCAGTACCTACTACGGCACTGCTGTCCAGACATACTGGCAATATTCCAGCCGGTGAAACTCTGTCATTCTCAATAATAGACGGGCAACAGTGATCGTAAATCGTATCATTCCAAAAGGTAGCTAGGTACTCACAGAATCCGAGTAATCAGGTTGATGTAAAGCAGTTGCACTTCCTGTTTGAGACTCTCCAGGGCTTGAATGTCTTCTACTTCTATTCTCGGTAGGATTTTCATCGTCTCCACTTGTATAATCCTTAAATATACCATCGTGATCAAATATTGTCTAGATCGCCTACGTAGTAAGAGTGAAACAGACGTAAAGAAGTGCAAGTGAAAGTGTGATAGAAACATGTAGTGCTTAGTGCTGTATATTACACGATTAACTAAATCTCAGCAGCCCAAAGGCACGGAACCCCCTGAGATTTATTCAATTCTACTCGTACGTATATTTATATAGAAAATAGTGGAGAATAAGAAAAGAGCGGATGGAATATGAATGGATTCATAATCACCTGAACGGGATTAACTTCGTCTTTCGACTCGGATTTTCCAGGCGGCCACACACTATTAGTGGCGCTTCCGGGCCGTTGAGATGTTCTAAAATATTCCGGATGCAATATGTCAGCAGGAAGCAAAGAACCACCTCACCTATGGACACGATCCGTAATCCCCATCCCCAAACCAGAATCTTCGCTAGGAGAATGATACTCCTCGTCACTATAACACGCTAAATTGTGTTCGACATTCGCGATCTTCTCCTGGAACCACCAACCACACCCTTTTTTTCTTTTACCACAACACGAAAATGAGCTAAACTACGAACTACTAGCAATGGTTTCTGTCTACAGACTAGGTATATGCGTCCAAAGAAGATATACTTAAAGCAAAGAACGAAATCTCTGAACTTAGCAGATACAGACAGGCATCATGGATCGAGCAGAAATTCAAGGTCTTAATAATAATATAAGCACCACATATTTCTATCACTATTTTAGCTAATTGTGAAAAAAAATGTGAAATGTTTTGTTGTAAGTAGGTAAGAATAGTAAAGTGAAGAATGCACAAACTACGTGTACAAAATGTCAACTTACCGACTCCGGGAACGTTGACAAAAATGGTGCGTTATTACTTTCCGCCATTCCAGCTTTTCTCTAGAACACAAGTATATGTACATATGTAACTAAAAAGGTATCGTTTAAGTTACGGCGACTTACCCGAGAATGGCGGTAATCGTAATCTCTAGGATCTCTTCCACGAAGTACTTCCGTGTCTTTTCTGTACACTAACTCATCAAACCTGGAACGATCTTCAACTGCCACAACTTCTCGAAGTTCAGTCATGAGAGTGTGCTTCTCGGGTGTACTTAATACTTCAGTCATAACATGTACAAAGGCATCTATGGTCATATGTCTAGAAGCATATTCATCGACATAGTAACAAAGCGATGTAAATTCAGGCTTAGACAAAAGGCATTTTGCTTTCTCTTCGACCATTTGTAAGGCCGCCGACCATTTCTTAGTAGTGTGGGCTGCTTTACTACTAAAATCGATTTTAGATCGCCAATCGAGTTTCATTTGGAAGTATACATATTACTCACCCCGGACTACAAAGGTCCCAATCTCTATCGTAGGGAGTGCAAGAATGAGGAACTTTTCCGACGTCTCTTACTAATAAAGACATGCGCTTGTGATATTTTAATTGAGTGACGGCTTCATCATGAGTAACATCCAAAAACGATTGTCCATTTACTTCTAAAATTTGATCTCCCACCTAAAAAGAAATACCACGCTGTTAAATAAAAACAAGTATTGGTCGCTTAAAGAAGTTGTTTTAACTACGAACTCAAATGGTGGATGTCTGCCCGTATGTACTTATACACCGAGTTTTAGAGTTAGATGTTACATAAGTAACACTGCGTAAATATATTGAAGTAAACTTACCATTAACCCTGCTCTATCGGCGACTGATTCCTTATCAACTCCAGTTACAAATATACCCAAATTATACTCAACACCCCCTCGTATCATCAATCCTAAACTTTGGCCCGGTTCTATACACAAATCAACCTAAAAGAGAGGAGTAAAGAAGTTAGTTCAGTTTTCCATTTACATTACAGTTATGAACGTTCTTGTGTGAATAAATTAAGTTTCATCCCACATCCAAATTTACATACATCACAAATAACATACAGACATGAAACCAAAAGCCTTTACATGGACCTTTGATTATAAAATACATAACTATATTCAAAGACATGGACGATTTCCACAAGAGGTTAACCAGGATTATGTTGATTCTATAGCAACGCACACTTGGTTATCTCAATGTGATATCTTCCCAGAAACTTAAGGTTTCATGTTAGACCAGGGGCTTATACCATAAACCAACTTTGCAACTTTTCACTTGTCACTTTGCATGTGCATAATCTTGAAGTGCAAAGATTACTATCTGTTTAGTAAAATATTCTAATCAACGTAGAATTTGGTGTGGTATTCTACTCTATCTTTCTAAACACAAGTACTATTTAAACCTTTAAGTTTTATTTTTTTTGCTGCGTTTACGTGGGCCTTTTTTGTCAGTGTGTAACAAAACTGGATCACTAAAATAAGAACCTTAAAAGCCAGTTTTTGTTTCAATTGAGAGAAAAACGAGATTAAAGATACCAATGTGAATTAATGTCTCTTTAGTTTGCCAGAATATAATATGTACATTGTAATGCATAAAATTCGCTTTTACCAATTTTTACAAGCCAGTGCCATCAGTGACGAAGAAATACGAAATTTGGTTGAACGAAAGAAAAGTTTCGCAATCAAAGATCTAAGAAGATATTTTGATAATTGAATTTTTCGATTTTACGTGCTTTTTGTCTGGAGTTAATATATGACCGAGAGCAAAATCGATGACACTTCTTGTAGGTAGGTATAAACAAAGTATTTATATGTAGTTTAGTTAACATGTCTGTTGCAGCTTTATCTGGTCTCTGTAGGGTAACGTTAATTACGTTTTAGAAGTGAGATAAGTACATATCTGTAATTTTTATTTCAAAAGTTATTGTTTGCGGATGCTTTAAACATTTTCACTAATCACTAGGGTTACAAGCCACAAGGATTGCTAGAGCCTTTAAATCGATTTGGAAAGTGTTTATACAATAATTGGTGTAAGGCAAACAAGTTGTCGATGTTGTCCCGTATACTTTTACCTGCTTCAAATAAATAATTGTCACTTACCCTTCGTATGCTGCGATCCTTACTAGAAGACCTATTGTACCCATAGCGTTGTGGAGGTACACCAGACATCCTAGAGTACTCGAGAGGTGGAGACACCGGTCTACCTTGTCGATCCATCCAGGAGCAGGTTTGTCTAGGGTAAAGTGGGCCACAGCGTGACTCCAAAGCACCGGCTGGCATTGCTGGCGATTTTACAGTCATGCTCAACTTTCGACAGGACTTTAACATCTGAACCAAAAGAGAAACTGTATAAATAAATGCTTATATAATACCTATGATAAAATATGCCTGTTCGCTATACGCCTTTATCTGTCCATACCATACGTATATACAGAGTGGCAATTTGAAAACTTACCACCCCCCATATCTTAGTATGTAAACGAGATATTTAAAAAAATCAAAATCCGTTTCGGTAATTCGGAGGGGGAATCACAATGACATAGTTGGCGACGCATCCTCTCACACCCCCTGCGCCCTAGCCACCCCAACTTTTAAATCTTAAATAGGGACTCCGCATGTGTGATACGTCATTGGAAAGCTCTGAAAAAATGCTTTCCAACCATACCAAATAGCATTACATTTAGGTTAGTAATTATCGTGCAAATCAAAAAATAAACATGGAAAATCGTAGTTAACTTGAACTTCCAAAGCCGACTCGACAGCAACTCATTTTTGATCGCCAGTTATAATCTATTCTCAAACTTAATGTACTTATATACGGTATTGATGTTTTGATGGAAATGTATCTACAAACATTATTGGAGTAATTTGTTATTAGTTTTAAAAACGTATTACGATTTCTCTCGTTTCTTTGCTCATAAATAACTTTGAAATTTGCATAAGTTTTTCATGCAATTTTGAGAGGTTTACCTACTAAGTGCACTTCTTTCAATTTTATTGTTAGTGCCTGTTGAGTGTACGTCATATATTTCCTTATAATTCCAAATTTGTATTTCTGCAAGTGTCTCCATGTAAAGCCCTTATGATCAAGTATTAATATGAATTCCAAGTGGCCCTGTTTCATTGCCAGATAATCGAGATTGATGAACGTCAACTTCAATTGTCTTTCTAAATCGTAAACGTCGGGATTAGAACCTTCTATTATTTTGACGAAGATGATCTTACAACCCTCACTTGTGATCTGCCTCGAAGGCCAAATAATACTACAAACGTGGCTTGTAAGGCAATTGAGGGAATGGTTCAAATTTGAAACTTACGAAAGATCAAGCTGCGCGCGTAAAGGTTGCAGTGTAGGATTTCGGCGTGAAAAAACAGCGGGCCATGCTGTTCGTTGGGTATGAAACGCAATAATCTTAGATTTTGCCTTTTCAATGTCATCATGATTGGTATGTAGACATAGAAAGAAAAGCAGATCTAGAATGTAAGTAATATTTGTTAAAAATCACTTCGCCACAAATTCTGATACATATTCACCTGAAGAATATGGTAAGTCTGTTCGAGTATGACTCCATTCCCTTAATACTTGGAGATTGTGTTTTAAACTTGGTCTGGAAATACAAAGATCTTCAATATTCAACATAGGTACCTATACTGCTAAGTCAGGTCAGAGGCGCTTTGCTGTAAATTCAAGACATTCAAGTACAACTAGTAAATCGTGTTTGTAAAAAGTGTGTTGCGTATTACGTCAGAAAACTTATACGCAAGCTAAGAGTAGGTGCTTAATTTATTTCTAATTAAAAAAAAATGTTATTCTGTGAGCAAGTTGAAGAGCGTTACTATACGTTTCTCCTTATGATATCTAAAGCCGCATTAAAAAATATTAATTGATCTACATGAAACAATCTTCAAATGTGACGTAGGTAATATTGTCGACATGCAATGAACTTTATTACCTACTGTAACACCACACGTACCTAATTAATAACAAAAATCCGGTCACCATAAAAGTTTCGATTTTCAGTGATCAATTATCTTAGTATCGAGTGAAATCATATAGGTACCTATTGCGTTTTTGTATATCGAAAAGCAATTTCGACTTTGAATGCGAAATTACGCATTAAAATTTCAAAAATTGCGTTAGCCAAATTTACGGAACCATTGACTTGTTCATAACAATTAAGTATATAAAATTTTTCTTAGGTACTCGCAAATTAAGCTCTAATCATGAGACTTTTAGAACCGTTATATTTTGCGCCGTAGTAGACATTTCAAAAACACTATCACGAGCCACGACCAACCACGCCGCGTACTTTTTCATAAATAAATTTTTTGTAATGCCAAATTCTAATGCATCTCTTGGCACTATTAGAATGACATTTTGCGCTCTAATAGGAAACGAGTTATTTCAAAAACCATTAACCCTGCGGACTTCACGTATAGCCGCATGAATTTGTCCTTTGTACGCTGCAGTTGGAATAAAATTGTGTGCCCTAATAGAAATTTGAGTTAAGTCAGACATTAGCGCGATCAACATCATACATCGCAGTTTTTCAGAAACAACTTTTTCTTATATAGGAATTAGTCGACGTATTGCTGGAAGTAAAAAATATGAATTTATGAGATAATGCCGGCTAATGTTTACATTTTAAACAAATTAGCTTATTAGGGATCCTCAGATCATTTGTAGTTTTGTATTGTTGTCCGTCCATCCGTCCGTCCGTCTGTGTGCACAATAACTCTTTTTGAAAGTGTCCAAAACGCTATTGATTTTGAGGAAGCTAGCTCAACAGGAACAAAAGTTATAGTACTTCGAGGGGATCGGGAACAGGAAAAACGGTGAGCCCAATATACTAATGGAAATCAACATAATTATTACATTCCTTAGGTCATGTATCGAGTTCGAACTTTCGCTAGATTATTCCCTATGCCTCTTAGATTCAATATAACTCTTCTCTGCTGTTTCTCTAGGTCAAAAGAAGTTGTTTTACTTTAGAACTAAAGGTCTTCTGCGGTAAATGCTTTATATGTGCGGGTAGCCGGTTATACAATGACTGAGGGCACTGAGGCCGGAATGTTATGCCATTTTGGGATTTAGCTAACCTACCAAAACGACAACCGAAGATTGTCTTTTAACCGGGTATTATAAGAATGCACATCTGATTGCGGTTTCTCCAAAGCAATATGTTTTTTGCAATCCATTATGTATAGTACTTAGATGGATCTAGTATCATTTTGTTGTCTTTTGGGGGCATGTAAGTGATACCTTGTGTAAAAAATGCTGGTTCAGTAAATTGTTGTACGATGTAAGAGTGAGTATAGGCATTGTTTAGTATTTAAAGGTAAAATATTTCCACCAAAAATGTGAATGTTATCAATGCCTGAACTTTTTCAGTTACGTTAATGATTAATAGGTACTTTGAATATGTCTCTTGTAGTGATGTGTGAGGGTGTGTCTGTGTGTGTTATTCGTAGGTGTAATGTTGCAGTGAGTGTAGAGATGGAGGAATGAGTTTTCCATGAGCGTAAAAATAGATTACCAACCTTAAGTGCTTCTTCGTGAGTAATTGCTGTAAAAGGAGTTCCATTAACTTCAAGAATTGAATCTCCAGGCCGCAAACCGGCCCTTTCGGCTACACTTCCCTCTTCCACTCGCGATATATATACACCTACGCCTAAAAACAAAAAACCGATAGGTAAGTTGACAGAGACGTGCTGTTGGTAACGATTTATCACAATTATTGAAATTTCTTAAAATGCAAAAGAAATTAGCTTAAGTAAAAGTCACTTAAAAAAAACAGAAGACTTACCGGCTTCTTTACCACCTTTAACGCATATTCCAAACCCATGGGTACCGTCTGGAGGATCTCGAACCATTGTAACAGTTCTAGTAACAAGTTCGTGTATACTAAATCCATAACTAGGAATTCTATAATTAACTTGGTGCGTTGTTGATGCTGGACTACTCGCCGGAGATCTTCGGGGTCTTTCGACGTTTAATTTGTTAGATGATTGATTTTGTGTGGTACCAAACAAACGCAGTACTTGTTCTGGTGATATAGGTCGTTTTTTATTATTTGCTAGCGATCTTTCAAAATTTGGATTACTACCTAAATAAGTCCCTAAAACAAAATTATCTATAAGAACTTGCCATCAACGCAATGTGCTGAGTAAAAAAATTCGACATTATACTTATACCTATTTAATTTTTCTCCGTAAACAAAATAAAATAACGTTATAATAATAACGATATTAATATTAATAACAATAAGATTTACAAAATTAAAACCCTAATTAGTACAGAAAAGCAAAAAGCCTAAACCAACTAAATATCGCCAAATAGGTAGGTACTAATTTATTTTAAAAAATTCAAACGTATATTACATAATTTCTCAATCTCATACTTATACCTTTCGGACTTTTAACGTAATGTTGAGAACTAAATTCTCTATCTCTTGAAGAGTGATGGTGCATTCCCGAAGACGGCCTTTCAACAATGGTGTAAGATGTACCGGGCGGCGAATAGTAGAGTCCCGAACGTCCTTTAAAGTATCCCCGAGGGCTATCGGTAGAGCCGAGAGCATCTTCAGCTTCTGCCGGAATGCGATTTCGGCCGTTCGAAGGCGTACGGCTATTCCAATTACCGCCATAACGCGTTCCACCATATGAACTATATTCTGTCAATTCAGCTGAAAACTCATCACTTGTCCTCATTCTTTTTTCGGGCTAATTTCTAGCCACTACACTGTCGTCACGAATATGTCAACTGAAAGGAAACAAAACAAATTCAATGTTCAGCACGTAGAAAGCATCGAAGAGATTCATTAAACTCATAAAATTCAAGAAATACCGCAATGAGGGTAACTACTGCATATTTATAAAGCGAGGGTTACGTTCATTTTTAACGAATTCAAAGTAGGTATAGGTGCCCTCCTTCCTACCCTTAATTCACGTAAAAAGCAACAACTTTTTAAATAGCAATTACATTTGGATACTTTCAACAGGTAGAATAAAATACTTAGGCGGACGATTGTAGGTATTAACTGAAAATTGCGTCGGCTCCGCAACCTAAAGAATTTAACAATGTATGTTTCTATATTTCTACATAGGTATGTAGAAATAAAATTGTAAGAATTCTAATTCTAAACGTGTGTAGCAAAAAATACTAAACGAGGTTTCTCTAATCGATAGAATGAAGTACAGGCGTCGTTAAATTGGCGACGTTTTCTAGTGGCGTCTTTTGTCTGTCAAATAAACGTATTCTATGATAAGCCTTGTAATGTGCCATTAATGCTAATAACTAATAAGTAATAATTCATTAATATGGCTATAAAAATTAGAAAAGTCCATTTCGGCGCATTCCCAAAGATGTAGAGAGGAATGAATTAAGGGTTAGGTACCTACCTATATTTTACAAACGAATTACCAAAAGTGGACTTATTTTTAAAAGAAAGTTAGGTACGTTCCTTTCCTTTCCTACAAGGATACAACGTGTTCGTCCCCCCAGATAATAATATGGTACAATATCTGTACCTATAAGTATATTAATACACAAAAACTTGTGCTCTTCCTCTTAGGTCCTCTTTTCTGTCAATTTGGTAGTGAAAAATCTCATTTAGTTGCAGCAAAGAGGATGACATTTGTGAAGATCACATTTTGCACACATTTTTACATTTTCTTATTCGAAGGATGGAGTTATAAATTCACTATTCTCGCACTACTCTCGCTCAAGCTTTCGCGTTCCCGGGCAGGTTTGAGTGGACCTTTAAAAGTTCCAAAGCTTTAATAATATATATATATATATATATACATATATTTCTTTGTTATTTTATTGATGGATTTAAAAAATGTTTCATCACTGTGGTCTAAATTGTAGTTGTATTTTCTATTTTCAGCTAATATATTATACCACCGCAGTACCACGACCACTGTCATTAGCATTATTACTCATTAGTCCATTTACCAGTGAATATTTTCATAACTGTGACACAGGACCGTAGCCAGAGCGAAAGTGAAGGTAGGGCAAACTTCTTCGGACTGCCACTAGTCGCCTTCAAACGTACTGCAAATTCACTGTTGATCTAATAATCAAGTGTTTGGTTAGAAGTCGGTAATAATATTGGCTTGGCCGTTAATAATGAATTAATAAAAAAACGTTTGGTAAGATTGGGCAACTTTTTGCGCCCCAGACGAAAATTATATGAAATTTCAACGTCAAAGCGGTTAAAGAAAAGTTATAAAATGTATACCTACCTACCTACTAGTATGATAAATAGTACTCAAATTTTAACAAAATCGCGGCACACATGTGGACACAATGCACAATGTGGAACGAATGGGGAAATTTTCTTTTAAATTATTGTTTCATATTTTTATCTTAAAAGGTCGGGAAACATCCTTAAAAGGACCTTGCGACCCCTGGCTACGGGCCTGCTGTGACAGTACAGTATAACGTTATCTACTTTTCCCCAAACGTCTAAAATAAACAACAGAAAAGAAATCCTTCCTTATGGAATCGTAAAGATAGAGTTTATTAATTTATGTTTAAGTTTATTTACCTATAAAGGTACTTCTAAAAATAGTCATAACGGTTGCGTGACCCTTTAGCGTTTTGTATATTTAATATAATCGATAAGAAAACGGAGCTAAAGAATGACTTCAAAGTATTAACGAGTAGACAATTGGCCAGGGACAGTTATGGTGTTTTTGTAAGTATATAATAATATCAATTTAAAAAAAGATATATTAATAAAGTGAAAAAGGTACCTAAATATGTGAGACGCGACTAATATCGGGAAAGAGAGTGAAGATATTACGAGCCCAAATCAAGGAAACAAGACCTTTCCAATGATGTATCATTTAAGATTTTCAAAGTTTGCGGTCATAGAGATGAAAATACTTTATCGTAAAATATGCCCCCTTCGAATCTAAAATTGACGTATTCTCGCGCTTTTTGCAAATCATTCCCTGCTCAATTTAAATTTTACCCAAGGCCCGTACACGTGTTACATAGTGAAATAAGTTTCATAGAGAGGAAGAGAGGTGTAGACAACGGTGTAGGTAGGTACAAAGAACAGAGCTATTTGGTAGTAAAAATAAAAATTGACAGAGTTTGGGGCAACAACCATATCCAATTCAACACGTATCACCATTTCAAGGAATAACAAAATCCATAACAGATTTGGATGCTGAAGACGCTGCAAACCCGAGTGCAAACCGCATAAGGTAATCTATTTGACCCCTGCTTTTTTCCTTGTCCGTCCTTTGCGGCTTTGCGTGCAGCAAGTGATTTTATATAACGTGTCTTAACAATTCTTGTAGCAAGATATACTGTGAAGTAAATTTGAAATACTGGTCCAAGGATTAGATACCTACCTAATGTTGCCTTTCAGCATAGAGTAAAACTTTTGTTGGTAGGTACTTTATGCTTTCAGCCAGATACCTACAGGTATTTTTTATATAAGTGCGACGCAATATTTTACATTTACCTATTTCCAAGAAGTTTTTCAACAACCGTGTAGTACCTACTTATAAGAGAACTAATGTTGTTGATTGATCAGCTAGGTACAGGCACTTCATGAAACCGTGTTATTCCTTAATAGAATCCCTCTTATAAAAAAAACATGGCACTCTACCTTAGCACTATTACACTGATCGAAACGGTATTTAGCTACTTATATACTTACATTTTGTGAATACGACATGTTAGTTAAGTGTGACAAACCCCAATCCACGAACGTTTGATACTAAAGTCATTCTCATCGAAAATCTTAGTACAAATTTCAGATAAAAAAAAACTAAGCACACAGATCACGTTTTGATCATTACCATTTCTTGACGGCACTAAACTGACTAGGAGACAAATATAAATCAAAAACTTGTTTATTGAAATACAAAAACCAAACCCACTGTGAGATCAATTTCCGAATTAAAATATGGAAGAAAGAAAATTAAAATTGTTATAATATACCCTGTAATAATAGTGAAAATATTGTTAACAAAATTTGTATAACCATTTTGTTTTTAGAATATTGTTTTATGCAATAATGGTTTAGAAATTTGAACAAATCGTTCGTCGTACATTAAGATTATTAATGTACGTGCCATTCGCGAAAACGCTTTCAGTGTACTGAAACGCAAATGGTAGGTTTTCATACGGCCATGTTGGACCTGCGTTTTCCTTTGTTACGTCACAATCAATAAAAAGGTTGAACTTGAAATCAAAAGAAAAATTTTGGTAGTACCTATAGGTAAATTATTGCGTGCACTTTCTTGGTTTGTAACAAGTCATTATATAATCGTTTGTTTTACTCTTGCAAAGTAGGTATACCAAAGAGGTACACGTACGGCCGTCCGTTTACCCGCCCTGTCCTTTGGGCATTCTAAAAACGCTATGACGCAAAGGAATAGGCTATAATACAGGAGCGAAATGTTTAATTTTCGAGTTTCGTGGTTTACTCCTTTGACAGCGAAAGGCACAAATCCCAAAATGTTTATAGCCTTGCCTGAGTTTTTGGTTAATATTAAAATAATCAAAGCAGAATACATTGTGCTGACATCTGTCTTTATTATTGGGGACTAAAATTTTATCGCTAAATGCAGGACACTTTATTACCACCTTTATTTTAGTTGGAACTTACACCTCAAAGATGTCGCCACACTAATTTTGTAATGTACTTAATGAAACTAACGTTAGATGTCAGAGCGCTATTTTTAAAAACCATAGATATATGAAGTTTTAACCTCAAATGCATAATGAATGTTTATTTTATAGTCAAAAATTAAACTTTGTTATCATTCCTTTCTCGCTTGCAGGTTTAAATTAGGGAACTGGCTACTGGGAGTGACAGAATAGCGGCAGACTCAACCTTTGCGGAATATGATACTGTTCGCTCTGGGTCGTCCAATGGAATACATGGAGTTCTCGATGGATGAGAAACGTTAGCATTGAATTCAGACAACACAAATTGAAAAAGGAAATGCTTTGTAACCAAAACAAGAGGACACCGTGGAGAACTCGCAGAAAACCCATTCCAATGCAACCCTGTACCCCACACCTTATTCATGTCTAAATTTTGAATTGTGACCTATCGCTGGTTAACCATAGACATAATACATCTATCTATGTGTACAATTCTATTTAAAAATTCCATACACTGGCACATTTGAACCTTGTAAGTCTCCATTTCCCAAACATCACTACTTAGAGAACAGAAATCTCTTACCACACCTTTAAAAACTCGGGAAGCTGCGCTGCTAGTTTTAAACTGAAACTGCATATGAACTAGAAAAAGGGAAACTAGCAAATCTATAGTCGAAACTGAATTATCTTTCCAGCGCGCCATGTCTGTAGCGAAGGAATGGTATAGGACGGGCCGCACGCTCATCTTGATTTGACTCCATATTTTTTGTTTAGGAGATATCTAAAGGACAGTTTTTAAACATTGATCAAACACTTTGGAAGAAGTAAAGAACCAAATTTGGGATGAAATCGCCGCTAAGTACACACTGAGATTTTCCCAAAAGTTCAGGTCGCCTGGCATCCGGACTCACCACAGAAACAGAGGCGTTTAAGGCTAAGAACAATTTAAAAACCGTCATCTCTACGTCCTGTCGGACCCCTGGTGTGCAAACTAGAAAAGATTTGAAAATACAGAGCATTTCAACAATAAGACGTTACATAGTGAGTAAATGAGAATAGGAAAAAATATAATGTTACGCACATCTCACTGTGAAGGCGGGTCCCCATGTGCGTAAAATTTAGGCGTAAACGTATCGGCGTAATTACGCGCGTTTTGGCGTACACGTTCCAATTGAAGCGGGTTTATGTTACGCTCGTTACGCTGCAAAAAAACATAAACAAAAGGACTTTAACCTAACATATTTGAATTTTTATGATAAAAAATGGAAAATATCAACTGTAGAATACTTTTGTGTTCAATTGGGGCACTAGTTATTAAAATGAACCGTTGTTATTCAGTGCAAAAGTATTCCTTACAACAAGTTATCACTTGAACATAAATAAACAAAAATGCTATTTACGTTTAACTACAAAAAAATATGAAAAAAAACTCCAAAAATATAACCTAAAACACCGTAGTTACGCGGTTACGTTACGCAAAAAAGTAGAAAGCAAGTCAACTTTGTGGCGTATCCGAAGCGCAAATTTTGACAGCATAACAAATATGGCGACGCGTAATGATATGTTCACGAAAGCCAATCATATCGCTGAACGCCATACGCTTACGCGAAGATTGCGCACATGGGGACCCGCCTTGAAAGTGCATTGAAACCAAGCGATTTATGTACTTGGGACAAACATTCGTTATATTTGAGATTATTTATCGAAATAATACATAGTCCATACTTATTTATGGATTATGCAAACTTGTACTACTACTGGAATGCCCTTTCATTTATTCTGGATTGAAAAATATTTAGAAAGATAAGAAGAAGTTTCTTTCTGGAATTACATAGAAATTTACCATAAAAACCACATCACACTATAGTTAAGTGGTCATGCATTGAAATAAAATGTGTGTATTGGTTGTTTTATTTTTAGTATCACTTGGTAGTTTTATGAAGTAATTTATAGGAATATACTATCGTTATAGGCAAGAGATAGGTCGCATACCTAAAAATGTAAATAAAAATAATTACAGCCTTTTATTAAAGTAACAAGGGAAGTAGACATAAATATATTTTGTACTATGAAAACTTTTTGTGAATGTTATATCTAATATAAGGCGTTAAGAATTGATTCCACTGTAATTTAATATCAATTTACAATGGAAATGAACTTTAGTAAAATATCTCACCTGTATGAACTGTGAAGTTCAGACCTTATAAATAAAATACAGTAGCGATAGTAATAAATAATATCTAAACGTGATGTACTAGTATTAGTGCACGTTATCACAGATGTTATCTTGCACGACTATTTATTTATAAAAGATAAATAGCGAAAATTCTGGATTGCCATAGGTTTGCAAAATTTAGATGTAACAAAAGAAAAATTGTGCACTCTGGGCACCATAGTGCTATTTACAATAACACACAACACCATAACATAAACTGTAGACAAACCATTTGAGAAACATAGTCATGAGATGTATCATTCTTATTCTGTATAGAGTTCCATATAAAATTTTTCTACCTAAAATACTTATCGACTAACATTAATGGACAGTATAAAGGTATGAAAGAGTAGTGCGAAAATTTCCTAATTATTGTCTACAATTTAGTTTTTGATTTGGAATGCTTCCCCGCACTTAAGGGATCTTCGGATGGCTTTGGTCGTAAAATAAAATTAAGATTATACGCAGTGTTCACAGCGTAATAGACATTCGCATTTGATGGCAATACCATTTCTGTAAACAATCAATTAGTTACTAATTGGCAATTAAATGAATTTTACCTTTATCGGGTAGTACTTGAGCTAAAGTGTAGGAATCGGGATTGCCCTCGAGGCACAGTTTTAACATGGCATTTCTAATAACTTGAGGTGTTCGTTCATTATTACTTAGCATAATACTTTTATATAAAACGATCCCGTCTGTTTCTACACAATCAGTTTCGTAAGTGACTTTAATAATATAAAAATCGGGACTGCTTTTCAGTGAATGATTGGGACTTAATGTTCCCGCATTAACCGACGGTAACTGTAATTTGTTATTGGCACCGCTCGAATGAGAGCTATTTAGTGAAACATCCAAAGACGGTAGTGAAGAATTGCTACTAGAATTGGACATTTGCGATGGGCTTAATTTCCTATCAATGCTGTTATGTGGTGAGCTTGGCGTGCTGTCAAAATCGCAATAAAACTGCGAACTGTTACTACTAGAATTACTCGCTATCGAATCGTTCTTTTTGTGACCCGTTGTTTTCTTTTTCACTTTATTTGTGTTAGTGGAATTGGACGAAGGCTCAATTTGATACGTTAAATGATAAGCTTCGCGATCATCCAACACCAGCAGAGAGTCAAACCACCTGTCAAACATCGCATCTTCAGGTAATTGGTACGCATTTGCAGCACCCTGCAGCAGCTTTATCTGAGCCAACACTTCGAATTCCTTCCTTCGCTTATCAAAATTGATAAGTCCATCGGCAATTGTATCCGGTATGGCAGTATCGATCATGGTTAGGTCAGTTAAAAATGTGCCTAGGTACGGAATGGTACCAAATGATATGTTGGCAGTATGATTATTTTGCTTTTGAAAAATTTTTTGCAGGTGCTTATCATTTTCGCCTACAGTATCTGCAAATTTTGCAGTTCCCTCACGCATTAGAAGCTCTCTTTGGGCCCATTGATTATTATCTTCACTAAATATACGCGCTAGTTCGTCAAATAATTCAATTTTCTCCTTGGATATTGCCTGCCAGGTTTTTTGTAATCTGTAAATAGGATTACTCTGTAAGCCACTTATAATTGCTTTAAGGCTCGAGAAATTTTTTAATACTCTCAGTTCTTGAGCTATGTCGATCCAGCACACTATGATCTGTGCTCGTTCATTCGCTTTTAACTGAGGATCGACTAGAATTGAAGAAATTACCCTAAATGACACGGCGTTAAATTGGTTTACTGTAGCCAACACTGTTGCCGCTTCGTGAGATCTACTTTTATCTCGCCGAGACCATATTGCTCCTAAACATTGATGTGGTACCAGCTTTTTAAATAATTCCTAGAAAGGATGCTGTAAAAATGTTGCGATGAACACACTCTCACCATATCCATCCTTGTAAGTTGTTCGGCAAAGTGCCTTACAGGTACTTCGGGCAAACGATAGGTCTTCCAACTGATATTACCACCACTTCTCATCGCGAATGCAGGTGGAGGTGTCAGTGGCGATTCGGCATAAGTTTCCCGACTGTACTTATCCAATCGATGCCGAACTTTTGCCTCTAATTCGGTGGTAGGTAAATATTCTTCACAAAACTGTAGGAGTTGCCTCAAAGTCGAATGATGCGTTGGTTCTTTAAAATCTTCAGGATAACTGTCAAGCCAAACGTGTAATGCCGAAATTAGTGTCCTACAAAAAATAAAAAATGTAGGTTCTACTTTAGAATATATTCTGCGTATTTGAATTACTTTCGGTGCTGGTCATGGTTCTCAGAATTACCATTAACAGATGGAGATGATAGTTCTTCGTAACGTTGTAGTAGCAACTTCAACACCTCCTTAGGATTAGAAAAACTTCGATAAGTTGCTAAAAATACATTGATATATGTGGTTTCCAGTTCTCCATCATCAGTCGCTAGAGCTTCAACGAGTTTCTTAAGCGTCCCCGCTTTAACAAAACGCACTCTGACAGTTTCCCATTCCAAATGTGAAATTTCATCATCGGAATCCTTGAACAAGTAAATAAAAATATCAATTTAAACCTATTAAAATGTCAATTTAATATCAGCTACGAAATAAAATAGTTTATTATGTATAAAGTTTAATAAACAACACTTTAGACACGGTTTATGTTAATAACCAGTGTATAGAGACGTTTTTAAAATGCAATACATACTATACTTTTTCTACAAGAATTCTGTTGCCGCTTGAGTTATTTCAGAAGGAGCAGCAATAACTTTTTTATCTCCATTATCATTCTCTGTGTCCAATTTTGAAAAACAGGAATTCGCCTTACGATGAATGTTAGAATAACAAACGTCAAACTACCAATTTGATTTAGTCAACAAAATTCAAGCCGTGTTTAATGAAACTTCCAGCGTGTTATAATGGCCGAGAACGCCCGAACGGGCGCCAATCTGTATCTAATGAGTAGTCGTATTTAAAATGACGCTTCGCGCACTATGTCAATCCAAAATGTGACATTTTAGAAATAGGAGTAGAAAATAGGTATTTATGTAACAAGTTGCAAATTGGCTGTCTTTGGCGCACTAGACGTGTATTTGTCCAGCGCGTATTTGGCCCGCCGACTGTACGTGTGTTGTAAAAACTGGCCGGTGAACTGAACATGTGTCGACACTTACACATTTAGACTTTCACCCTTGTACTTGACACAAACAACAGATTGCTACGAAGGATGTATTGTTCTATTTTGAGGAAACGTGTTGTATATTGAGGAAGGAGTAAAGAGAAATTTTTGTATGTAGTGATGTTAAACATCCACTACAACATTGTAAGATCGTTTAACACCATATATTATAGCTCGGTCTGAAGATGACCAATGGTCGACATCGATAGCCGCACCAGAAACTAAATAAACGTGTTTACAAAAATTTCTCTTTACTCCTTCCTCAACAGATTGCTAACCTTATGGATTTTGTTGGCAACACATTTAGTTCAATTGAACAGCAATATAAACATGATGTATCTTGAAAACTGTAAAATAATGCTTATGGATTTATGCAAAACATGTCGCTGCAAAAAATTTAAAGCCAATGAGTTCAATTAAACAATGGTGGCTTACCTCCTATCATACCATATCACTGTAATCATACCTATCAATAATAAGGAATTCCAATTGTGCAAACTTTATAGACCGGGAGGCAGCGTACATAGTAACTAAACCATAAGCGACAAAATATTCGACAATACAGGCTGAAAGTACGTTGAAAACTAATAATAAAATCACTCGTCTGCCACTCGACGAGTGGCAACATTAGCTTGAGGCGGCGCTGAATAGGTGACTTCTTTAGGTGATCAACTAAATTACCAAACTATAAGGGTCACGGAAAAGATTTGTATCAAGAAATCACATTTTTTCCCATAGTTTTCAAATATGCTATGGCAGACGATTTCAAGTGCAGCGTTGGTGGCGACAGACGCCCTTCAATGTAGGGAAAAACACCCCTGAACTAAAAAAAAAAAGGACAGTGCAGTATATGTATTTCAATCTTCCAATATCGCAAGTTTGCTTAGTTACTTGTTGATAAAAAAAAAATATATTAGAATTGTCTGTCACATTATATTAAAGTTCATATGTACAATTTGTTCACAATATACTTTTAAAAAGCAATTGGAATTGCTTATTTAAGACACAACAGACAGTATAAAAATTATACATAAAAAAAATCCTCTTTTTGTTACTACTTTAAATATATCCTGGCAGACGATATTAAGTGTAGCTTTAATAGTGGCAGTCTGGCAGACGTCTTAGAAGTTAAAAAAATGTAGGTATAGTAAATCCCAGCGAGTGCGAGCGTGTGAGAGATGAGCGCGCGAGGTCATAACGAACAGAGATAGCTATAGATTTACGCACCGCTTGGAGTTACCAAACGATTAAAATTAGGGAAAATAATAAATTGTTTATTTCGCGATAAGATTGTCGGTATTTCTTGAATTCCTTTCACACTGAGAAACTACTGAACTCTGAATCGGCCTTTACTCTAATAATACTAATTAAGAAAATCATAAAATATGAAATTACCTTAGGTACCTGCATATAAAGAGATTTTACAATTTCCATATGGATCCAGTTAAAATATTAAATATTTTTGATCAGATTTTATGGAACGTGCATAGCTGTTTTTAGGTGGCCATACACGATGCTGTTTACTGGAAAGCCGGGCTTTCGATTTGCAAACCCGAAGGCAAACCGTAGCGTTAGTGGTTATATCGTCCGGAAGGCCTGGCCTTCCAAAAAACTGCTGCTTCTTGAAAATTTACCTTCCGGCTATGATCTTCTTTGTCAGGCAACAAACAAACTGGGAGTCCTATTAACATAAGATCATCTTCAGATATCATGACTACAGCCCTGTTTTGTTCACACTACACTAAAAACTGACAAAAACCACGCGAATAAAACGTCGAGTGTATGGCTAAACCGATAGTACAGGTTTAGCCTTCGGGTTTGCAAATCGAAGGGCCTACCTTCCGGTAAACAGCATAAAAAGCATTATGCGGGTCACTCTGTTATTGGGCGCAAGCTTGTTGAGGGCCCAGAACAAGAGAGGGATAATAAATAAATAAATCGTGTATGGCGACCAATTGATCAATTCCACTCAAAATTTGGAAATAGGAGTACTATATTATTGTAATGTCTTGGGTAATCTCTGACTAAACTTAAACACATACCAAAAGGTATCATAAAGTTACAATATATGAAAACAGATAATAATAATTAGTAAATAAAAGCCGCATCCTCGGCAACATCCATCCCTGAAACCAACTTTATGTACAAGTAACACACACTTTATAATTAATCAAAATTTCTGCATGAGAATTCAAATTCGCCCTTGACCATTATGTAATATTGTCATAAATGGAGAAAAAAAACAGGTATCACGCTCAATTTCATCCAGTTTGCAATGTTAGTTTGAAGCAACCCTGAAGGTGTACAAAGTATTTTAACCTTCGACGGAATTACCATATATATATATATATATATAAATAAAGAGAAAAAATGACAATGATTCTTATACAAACCGAGTATGAAGATGATGATAAGGATTTGGTCGGGCGGTGATAACGTACTTTCTTCAGATACACTGTATATAATGCGCCCTCCGTTTTCTCTTCGCCCCAAAGTCGCCATGTGGGCTGCTGGAACAATATCAATTATAATTCTCCTTTTAGAAGAGAAATTAATGTAAAAACACAATTTTTTTATGCTGGAACCATACAAAAGACTATTGCTTTTTGAAAATAAGTAGAAGACACAAAGGTTGACAATGCCTACCGATGGTAGGTAGATTAATTGTATTGTCACTCATATAAATGCAGTAACTGGCATTCGTATTATCACATTAACTACATTATGGATTATTTCTCTTACATTTAAACTCGCTAATAATACGGTTGAAGATCAATTCACAACAAACTTTTCACATTTAGACAGGAATGTGCACCCTCAGCTTAAAGTACACGTTGCAAGGGCACATCTTTGAAAGATCTAGCAAATTAAAATGTATACTACGATTTTTCCTCGGATTTTTCAATCCACTGTTCTCACTATAGTACCATCCAAATCTTTTGAAACATACCTGCGGAAACAGATCTCTTCCACGTATACTTATAGCTGCTGAAATCTACCTAAAATGTCCACCTATACAGTTACATATACTGATATCTCGAAATTTATTTACTTAATAGACCGTCCATTGGTTGTATAATGTCCAAAATCAACAAAAATATTTCAGTTACGGTGATAGGTAAAAAATAAAAATTCGCCGTTCTTTACTACACAATAACACACGTCTCCAACTTGTCTCATTTTCAATTATGAACATGCTGGTGGTAATGGGTCATCTAAGTTCAAATGTTATTATCATTACAAGTCTGCCTATAATCAATCACACACCACAATCATAAGGTTAATAAAATTGTTGGTTGCTATAGCGATAAAAAAATTCATGCAATTCGAGGTATGTACCTCATTTAACTTGTTACTCAGGACAGATGAAACAAATTACGCAAGAGAGGTGGCCTATACCTAATGATTGGTAAAGCCCTCAACTGTGGCAAGGAAACCAACATACACGTCCAGTTACATACAATGTTGTTCGATACTGTACGTATATGCTGGTACAGTCATATTTGTGCCATATTTATAGTGTTAATTGATCATAATAATAGGCAGATGAGATGACAGTAAAAGAACAAAATTCATTGTATAACAGTATAATTTGCCAGTTATATAAGTAACATATTCTTTTAGACCACTCAACATGGGAACCAGAAGGTAGTGCATAGCATAGGTCATAATTACATTGTTGGTAATACTTCACGTGAACTTATTGCGCTATAGACATTCCACTTGATTTGTTCTATTTGATACGACTTGATATATACTTAGGTACTTATACCAATTCCTTAGTGGAGTACCTATACCTCGACCTATACCCACACATAATATGACTTTTCAAAGGCAGCTGGTGCGACTTTGTACACTTACAGATTCCTAAAATTGAGAACTAATAATTGTACTAATTGTACCTACTTTTAATATTTCTGGTGATTTTATAGTTAATAGTAAAAGCACATGTCACCAAGCATTTGTGCATAAATTAGTGTTGATGTTTTATAAACGAGAACAAGAATGAGAACTAAAGAAATGTTAGTAAACTGTAAGCTACACCCCCAGTAAAATGTGAAAGTCATTACACTCAGTTTGCAAACAAGATTCATTGTTTTTAGCAACTTACCTTCACATACCATTTCGCCGTTTCCTTTTTACCACCTTTTGTACCATTGCTCAGACCGCAAGCGCAAAGTAAAAATTTATTTCGTACCACAGCAGTATTTTTGACGGGACTTAGGGGACTGATGGGTGAACCGTTGGCCGAAAATAATTTTATTTTTGCTACGTTATTGTATAATTCTTGTGGAAAAGAGACGACGGGAGACGCCGAAGGTAACAACATTATTTAAAAAAAAATACATTTATAAAACACAAAAAACATGTGAAACGAGAAAAAGAAACACAATGCTATGACGGTGAGCAGTTTCGATTTACTGATCAACTTCTTCCTACAACTATACGACGTACGTTATCATCAAATTGGCGTTTACTTTACGGCATGCGCAAGTTTACCCTCCCCATTTCTACGCCTACTACAATATCGACAATATGCGTTAAAATACGTAATAATTACAGGAATTTAAACATTTTTGGTCGATTTCGTTCGAATGATTCAGTGCAAAACAATAGCAAGGTCAAAATCCTTGACCTTTTACCACTTTCTTGGAAAATGGTTCTTATTTTTATAAACACTTGTCCCTACTCAGAAAAAGCTATTTGTTATGTTTCGTCGAACCACCATTAAAGCTTGTAACATCGCCAATTTAACATGACGAATTTGAACGCATAATACACGCCCCGAAAAGATTTATTTTGAATAATGTAAAATCGAGGAAGAAACCAATAAGGCAATATAGTCAAAAGTTGGGGGTAATATGAAGGACTTATGGGGCAGTATGAGGAAATAAGGAGAACTCTGAAGAAATATGGCGGTAATACGGGAAAAGATGAAAGAATATGGGAAAATTATAAGGCGGCCAACCTTAGAGAAGGAAAGAGTGAGGAGTGATAATAATGATCGTAAAGTGAAGCCCACATTTGTTTATTTCACCGAAAACCTATAATTACCTGCGAAAGGATATACTTTCGTGTTTTTTGGCTATCACTTTCGTGCACTACAATGTACCATTGTCCAATAATGCTTAAGGATCGCATAATCACGAAAATGAAAAATTAAACAAATTTTGGCTCCGAAAATATGGCCGCCCCAGGCTTCAATGCACAGCATTGCCCTTGATAGAATGGGGATTTACGATCATTCAACCGCTTTAACCGAGGCCTACGTAAGTATCGTAGGCTTCGCTTTAAGCGATTGGTAGAAATCACCATAGAAACAATTGTGGCAATAATTGTAACTACAGTGACTTTATAAGGACAGTGGCGACAACTTATCCTCCATATTGGAGCTAAAAAATTGATTGTAGGATCAATATACCTTGTCATGTCAAATTGTGCCCGTAGGATAATAAATGTCAGTTTCATTTAAGTAAAGATTCTCGCAGAAATGATCGTTTAAAGCTTCGCAAAACAACCTATGGGAAAACCACTGCCTCCCAGATTCAAAAAGATATATAGAAAACGGTATAATAAGTAAAAGCCGTAAAAGAGATAATAGTAGTAAGGTAATAGTAGATTACATACCGAGCTGGGAAGTGGTTCATTACCTACGTCGAGGGCTTAAGGTACAGTGAGGTGCACGAGGCGTTGGTTATGAACCACTGACCATCGAGGTTTGTATACTATTTTATTCACAATCAGTTTTAACTTTTAAATAGGTAGTATAATAAATTCCACCAGTCTCAGCGTAACATTGCAATCTAGTCGGCATTGGCGTGCAAGTCGGGAAGTACTTTGCCGACCTCGGCGAGGTTCGCAAAAGATGACAAACAATTGCTCACTTCCAAACTTCAAAACAGTTAGCAATTGACATATTACATATGATTGTGAATAAAAATAATGTAGCATTGTGAACTCGATTGTGAGCCATCTTTGAAATCATCCTAGAGATAATAATAGTGACAATTCAACTCATGTATAAAAAATCGCATAAGCCGCAGTGAAATTGTCACTTTGACAGCAGCAAAAGTTACCTGCAACTTTTCCAGCGACAAATGCACTAGTGGTTTTTTCACTTATTCATTTTCGAACCAATTATCGCATTACCCTTTCCCATATGACTAGTTTGACGTCTGTCAATAATTGATTAATTTGGTGAATTTCTTGTTCGTTAAATTGTCCTGCCGAATTACACTCGAGGTTTGTATTTAAACCGAGTAAATTTGGGTTGTGGCAATTCAAATCTGTTTCCTTTTAGCAATTGGACTCGAAAAACTGTCAACCTAAAAATGCTCCACCTGCGGTGTCGCATTTTTATTAGTTGACAGTTTTTCTCGTCTAATTACTAGGCAACAGATTTTTATTACCTACACAACCCAAATTTACTCGGTAAAATACAAACCTCTTGTGCAATTATAAGTGAAAAACGAGGTGAAAAACTTCAATATACTCTTACAAAAGTGCATTTACTTGTTCAAGTACCAAATTGTTCGGACAACATTCATTGGCCCATATAGAAAAAGTAAAAATAAAAAAATAACATAAAAACCGAGATTAAAAACAATAACAAATCTGAGAACAAATCAATCACATTATTTGGAATTGATCAACATCGTTAGCTGTTAACTTTCCAGACTTTAGGTGTGTCGGGAAGCAAAAAAACCAGGCTTGAGAGCTCAAGTGGTAGATAGTGATGACCTACAAACAAAAATATTGCCTACAGAGATACCTATTGGTAATGTCCTATCAGATAAAATACTACAAACTCGTCGATTACGAGATAGATTTCCTTTGGTGTCCAACCTTATATTTGTATCCTTTGATTTTCATTGATAAGGGGGTTTACACCTAGCAGCATGACAAAAATTACAAAAAATTCATTAAGGAATACCTTATTAAAGGTTATACTGACCAAGCTATCTGCATCATTCATTTTTTCTTCGGCATTTTGAAAATATTTAATCCCAGTATTCTAGAAACATTTTCACACACATTTTGGCATCGGCACTCGGTCACACAAATTCATTTCAAGTGCGTATTAATTAGCAGTTAAAACGTCCACGAACACACAAAACAGATGCTCTTATCCCGTAACAACTCTTCTGGTTGAAAAATTATCTTATTTTACAAGGAAAATGTACATTTATAGTCATTTAGTCACATTTCTGTGGTTTATTTATACGTTTCTCTTAATTTCATATCGCGGGCCACATTCCAGAATTCGCTTTCTTTTTTATGACGTCATGTTTCACAGGCATACAATCAGATTTATCTGAAGCACTAGAACAGTACACCTAACCAGTAAAGTAACCAGGCATAGAATGACACAGACCATTACGAGATTTGTTTCTTTGATTCGTGTATTTTAAAATTACTACAAAAAAATGATCAAGTACATTACATTTAGAGTAGTGCCGGCATTGTTTATTTATAAATGAGTAAACAATTGCTGTCGGTTACAGTTGTCTATACGCGCCTTACCTTTTAAAAACTTGGCAACACTGCGCACCGCAAGGTGTGGAACTGTTGGATGACATGCAAAATAGTAAATACGAAATTAAAAAATGGCCGCGACATTGGCACCCGTTATTCCTGACGCTGGATTTTCTTTTGAAAATTGCAAAAGGTAAGCCAGTAAATTAAAAATATTTGACCAGATCGATCACACCATTTCTAAATATGATCAGCCAATCCACAAATTGATTTCTAACATAGTTTTTATTTAGGAATGCGGATTTGGTTAAGAAAGGGTTTCCTGCACCTACAGCTACAAAAACCGGGACTACCATTGTCGGTATAATATATAAGGATGGTGTTATTTTGGGAGCAGATACTCGCGCCACCGAAGATACCACAGTTTCGGACAAGAACTGCATGAAGATTCATTATTTGGCACCCAATATGTAGTAAGTTGCAGTTTTTTGACGTTTTAATGAAACATACTAGGTACGAAACTTGTAGCTGCTGTGGCGCCGGGACAGCTGCCGACACTGAGAAAACTAACGCAATGATTGCCTCCCAACTTGAATTGCATCGTCTCAATACAAATCGCACCGTCCCCATTGTTACAGCCAACCAAATGTTGAAGCAGTTTTTATTTCGCTATCAAGGACATATCGGGGCCGCTTTAATCTTAGGGGGAGTGGATAATACAGGCCCACATATTTACAGCATTTATCCCCACGGATCTACTGATAAGTTACCTTACACTACCATGGGCTCTGGCAGTTTGGCCGCTATGGCTGTATTTGAATCACGTTGGCACAAAGATCTAAGCGAGGAGGAAGGTAAACAACTAGTTCGAGATGCAATTGCTGCCGGTATTTTTAATGATCTCGGTTCCGGCTCAAATGTTGATCTTTGTGTAATTCGCAAGGGATCTGTGGATTTCTTAAGAACATACGATGAGGCAAATAAAAAGGGGGTGCGTCAAGCCTCGTATCGTTATCCAAAAGGAACTACTGCAATTTTAACTACAAAAACAAAAAATATTATAGTAGAAGATGTATCTGTTCGTCCTATTGAAGCTATGGATATATAAAGTTACTTTCCATTGTTTATTGGTAAAAAAATAATTTTTTGTATAAATTACTGTATAAAAAATTGCTACACTAATTTTTATGAACAATAAAATCCCAAGTATCTCTCCACCTAAGTCCAATAATATCGCTTGTCGTTAGCTGCACTACCCCATAACTTAGAACACTAAATTGTCTAAAAACTACAAAAATTGAACTTATCCAAATGAACAATAAAATTATAAAACTGTAAGCCAACCATTTTGCTTTTAAAACATCAATAAATACTGTGTAAATGTGCTCTAGAAGTCCTGCCATCAAGAAAACCTTGAAACAAAACGCAGGCAAATAATGATGTAAGAATAAAGTACGATCGACAAAAAAATATGGTACGTAATGTAGCAGATACCCAGTTAGGAAAACTTGTCCGATAAATTTAAATTTCTCCCATTTGCTTGAATCCAAATCGTTGCATAGTCGACGACGTCTCAATAAATAAAATATGAAGAGACTGCAATACAGTAGAAGGCTGAATGTTGCAGAGTACCAAATAATTAGGTTGCCAAGTAGGTGTATCTGTGCCTGTAAAGAAAAAGTTGTAAAACTAGAAAGATTATATTGGTAAGTATTGAAGTCTACGCAACTTTTTGTTGTAGTATAATTACGCATTAAAAGGAAATTACAAAATGTAAAATCGGTTTCTCGATCATTTTGGTGACCGCACCTTATTTTATACCGGGCGATATTCTAAAACCGAACATAGGGAATTAACATGGAAAAATGGTTTTTTGCACATCGTTACTCCGCAGATTAACTTAGAGGGTTTATAATGGCACCAATCGAAAGAAGATTTTTTCTCATCTAATGATATACGAATTAGTTCATTTTCAGGTGTATTTCTCATTATTTTATCAAAACTTTGGCAATAAATCCAATTGCCAAAATCATGTTAAGCCATGACTAGTAAGATAAAAAACAGATTCAAATTCAAGTTGAAATATCAGTTTATGATAACTGCCATTAATTTCTTGTAAAATGCAAGTTTACTGAGGAAAAAGCATTTGTAATAAACAACGTTTAGTGTGGAAATAGTTACTCTAGTACGCGATATTGTTTTCCGTACATTTTAATGAGCGTCTCATTCCGCCTGTGTCAAAACCTATTTCAATTCTTTAGGAAATTTCCATGGTTAGCATGATTTCGCTAATTGGATTTATTGGCGAATTTTTGATAAAATAATGAGAAATGCAACTGAAAATGAACTAATTCGTGTATCACAAGATAAGAAAAAAAATCATCTTTCGTTTGGTGTCATTATGAACGCTCTAAGTTAATATGGGGAGCAACAATTTGCAAAAAACGTTTTTCCTATGTTTGTTAATTGGCTATGTTTGGTTTTAGAATATTCACCAGGTATATAGAGTGTGAGATACATGTCAAAGTCCTTTCTATTTTTTATACACACAAGATGTGAAGATGGTTTAAAGAACGCAAATAAATTATATACTAAACGAGATAGGAACACCTCATATAAAAAGAATTAGAATTTTACAGCATCAAATTCGATAATAAAAGAAAAGAGGCGTAAGAAAGGAACTTTTTGTAATTGAACAAATGCAGCTGATTACCATTTTGCACGCCTGGCCGTGGCGCTCTTCGTGAAAGACCCTACAACTACATATAAATGTCTATGATGAATGTATGCATTCTGGCTGTGGTACTTCCAGAATGGGTTTATTCTGTAAGTGCCACAGCCAGAGAGAATCAATTCTTTGGACCTTTCATAACATAATTATTGTACTACACAGTAGAGTTCAATACTAATAAAGTAAAAATTACATTGCTATTATTTGCAACCCAGTAAGCAATACCACGTGACATCAAAGGCCATTCGGAAGGTTCCGAGCTATACATATGATTCTGTACACTCGATACTGTGGTAAAAATCATTTTATATTGCAGTTCGAAGAATTTATCCCAGAAAGATAATTTTGTCGGTGTTGTTGGTATCATTTCTGCACTTATCATCTCCCGTTCTCGATCTTTTTGGTTTTCCGCTAGTATGAAATAAAAGTTGTTGTTAAGTAAAATGAGAACCAATCGCTTACATTTTGTGTAACGGTGTTCCTCCACATTCCAAATTGTGTCATCCTGGTTGATAATTCTATCTGCAACGATTTCATGTTGGTGAAAACCCCAATCAGGTAACTGCCGACCGCTATATTTCAACGCTTGGCTTGAATCTACATGTATTAAACGTATCAAGGAGTGTATTGTACACCAAGAATCATCGTATCGGTCACGATTTAATATTTCAACTCGCCACAAATTTTGAGCCGGCATGGATACATTGTAATCTATATAACAGGAGACCTCCTGACACTGAGGAGACATTGGAGCAGCAACGTCGTGAGAATTCAAAGCCCTGCTAGTTAAACCTACAATTATGGCCGTCGTGTTTCACAATAAAACCCAAACACTCCTACATACCGTGAACCAATTGAATTATATCTCCATGTTTTATTGTATCCACAGTATCGACCACAAGATCATTTTTATCGGGACGCTTAACTATCCACCAGTTATTAACATCCTTAAACGAGTAGCAAGTCACTTGCTGCTGGTGACTGGATCCACGTTTGTCCATGTATCGTATCGGATAGACGTGCGTATGCGAATGTAACCAACATGTGCGTCCACGACTGTGTCGTAATGTAATTTGCGAACCATGAGCGACGACTAGTGGTTGACCTTTTGTAATTGACGCGAGTCCACCTTCCAGTGATGCTTGAAATGCACTCGTCATCACGCTATCGTGAGGGCCGGCTTTATACAGTACAGTTAGATGGAAATAAAAAATCACCAAGTAAACGATCACAGGTATGAGAGCTCCTACTAGAGTTTGTATTAACAGTCTAATAATTAAAGTGAGGTTTGTAATTTTTGGTGAAGATAAAGATACCCAAAAATCACGCCCTAAGATTGCAATGGCCAAGCAACATGAATAAAAGCCAGAATACTTAACACAAAGGGCGCAAGTTAACGAAAATGAACCTATAATCAACCAAAACCACCAAAAAATGCAAAATTGCTCGCAATAATACTTGCGAAATTTTAAAATGGACAAAAGACCAAATGTCGAAAATAGTAGAAGCATGGATTCCATTAATATAAAACGACTCTGAGTTAAAACGGCATTGTCGAACAATAATAAAAGGGCCGCAAGTACAGACGTCCACTGAGTTAAACCAATCTCGAGCATTAAATGATATGTAACAGGTATAAAGAGGCTACCGCATAATGCAGGTATAAAACGTAGTGCAAATAATGGAACCGACTCGTTGTAAGGACTACCGATTCGATCAAATTTGTATGTCCCATCAAATCCCATCAGATAAGCAAGTGCCGCGATTAATTGCTTTCCTAATGGTGGATGTGAATCGAAAAAGAAAGTATTGCGCATATACAGTGACACATATTTTCCATAATGTAATTCATCAAACCTAAAAAATGTAAACCATAAAAACTCATTTGCGAAAAGTATGTTTTACACTTACACAATGTACTTCGGTTCTTGCAGTTTATACATTCGAGTGACTAAACTTAAAACCAACAGACTAACTGAGATTAGATCGATCTCACAGGAGATTCTACAAAACCTTTCCGAACATGTGCTTGTTACACAATCCCCAGAAAGTTTCTGTTTTTGATCAATACTGGAACTTGTGCAGGGTGCCGCACTTCCATCGCCACTATCCCGAGCTTGAGCGGCCTTTTCATTCTTTGATTTTGCATTTTCACGATATATTTTAATGTCCATATGTACAAAAAATCACCTGTCCCCAATACAAGCTTCAAGCTCTTGGCATTTGCCACCTGAGCACTGCATTAGCAAATTCCTTGCAGGTTGTCGACCTTGAACTCTATTTTCAAAATACAAACCACGACCTGTCCTAAATTGTAGATGGCATTGGTAGATGGAGCTTAGACAGGAAAGAATATAATTTTAGCATATATATACATCTCTTATATATATGAATTTTAGTGACACTTGTCGTTGTATATTTTTAACCTCAAAATGATATATGTCAATTATTTACATTTTTGCCAAAATTTGCTAAAATTTCGTCCAAATATTCAAGCGAGATTGTATATGTGTACCACCGTTTTGGAAAAAGAAGATGATATTGAAGCTCCATCCATTAATTATTTGTCTTCTTCCAATCATTACAAAATAGGTAGAAAACATGCCGCCGAAAAATTACAGGAGTTGTTCAACTTGAAACCATCAGATGCGATTGAGGTCGCATTAAGGTTTAATAAACTAACTAAAGTAATGACTAAAACAATTACGGATAATTACGACTTATTAAAACAGAAACATGTGCCTCAAGAAATTATTTTAAGTTACTTGGATGTATTAGCGGAACCAAATTTGATGGAAAAAATAAAATTACTTAAGCCATTATCCTTACCAGTTTCACAATTATTTCCGTTACTATTAATGAGTGTGGAAGACATCAAGAAGTTTGTGAATACAAATGTTGTTGACAAACGGTGTGTTCACAGTGGACGTATCGTCTACATTGCTACTCTACTTAATGTATGTTTCAACGTTTCGTATAGATGAATGAATAACATAAAGATAGATTTCAGTGTACGATGCTGCCAAAGCTTTACTTCGTAAACCCTTTTTACGTAGAATTAATTTGGACACATTAAAGCAAAAGATAGATTTTCTGTTGGGTAATGTCATTGTTGTCTTTTTAATTACTCGGAGATTATTTTAAGGTTGGGGTATAACCATGGAAGAAATTTCAAATGATTATTGGATTTTAGCATACAATGAAAGCATGATTAAAGAAAGGATCGAATTTGTTAAACAGTGTAATGTTGATAAAATTAAAACGTGGATGGTGCGAGCACCAATTCATATCTTAAATAGGTAAGTAAAATCATTGCATATAATGCATATCAAGATCTTTTTTTTAGATATATACAAAGGCGAAGCGACAATAAGCAGATCTTAGGCGAGGCAACTTTGGTAGAGTACTTATCTGATAAATTGGAATGCAAATTGGAGGTGGCAAAGTCTTTACTGGCAAAGCATCCTGCCTTGCTACATAAACATATGACAAAAATTAAGGAGATTATCGACTTTTTATATGCAGAAGGTTTTACTCCGATACACATTGTGAGAAATCCAAAAATATTGCTGCATAGTGTGGAAACAACAGCCAAACGTTTAAAAGAGCTGAAAGCATTGGACATAAAGCTAGATAGTTTATATATACTGACAAAAAGTCAGAAGCAGTATTTCAACCACTATGAAAATTTAGTGAAAACTAAAGGGAAAATTAAAGAAAATACCTCAACTTAACCTATAGTTTTATTTTGTTTTATCCATGAGGTTGAATTAAAGTATATAAATAACATAGTTGCCGCAACTCTTGCTTGCTGATCTTGTTGACTAAGATCATGTGCCCATTCTACACGTCCCCATTTTTGTAATTGACATTCCTCTTCTAACCTCGACAGCAAGGCAGCCTTTTCGGGTGTTAAAGAGCGTTCAACACATGCTACCGTTAATAACACAGACTTAAGTGTGTCTATTGCGTAAACGAATCCATTTACACATTCAAAATTGTAAGCAATTAAATGTCTGTACACGACTGCTTTTGTTTCTGGTGAAATTGTAGGAGATTCCATACTTCGTGATTTTTGTAAATCCACCTGAAATTTATCGCAAAACCATTGTATAATAGGATCCCATTCGGCCACTTGGAGTTTATATAGTTCGTCATTTTCCTACAATTTCATTTAAGCATTGTATAGCTAAATGAACTATACATACGAACATGTGAATGGAATAGTATTAAATCTGTATCTAAAGAATTTAAAATATAATTAACCATATCGTATTTTGATAAATTGTTAGGATTATCGATTGCAGTGTTACATAATGTACTCTAAAAGAATGAAAAAATATAAATAGGTCCCTATATCTTTGAAGGAACTTACCAAATGCATATTACTTTGCTTAATTATATCTTTTTGTGAATCCCATTCTGCAGCAACTGCTAATGCAAGTGGTTCACTACTTACAGAAAATAAGTTACCCTTCGGTGTTTTAAGCTTACGCTGGTCCAATGTAATTTCGTACTTGCCATCACTGAATAAAATTCCAGTTTTCCGATAGAATCTCTTCCTTGTAGCTGCAAATACCAACAAGAAGTTATGAAATTTTTTATTTAACGTACCATAAAACCTCATTATTAAATTTAGTGAAATTTTCGAATATACGGTATGAAATGGTTGTAATATCGGCGACATTTTATTTTCAAATTTGCAAAAGAAAGAGGTTATGATGAACAAAATACAAATCACATGTTCAACCTCCTCTCCTTACAATTGCGCATGCGAGAGAACCGTGAAACGTGTGAAAAGTTGCAACATTGCAACTTTGACGTTTCTTTCGCATGCGTATTGTAGAGAGCCCACGTCGATAGGATCAGCTGATCGAGGGCGAAACCTTTCAGTAAGAAAAATTTAAAATACTAAGGGCGAAACAGCCTCTTTCTTTCACGTTTGCATTTCAGTTCCCTTTATACACATCCATTCGGACAGCCGAAAGAAAATTATCACTTACAAATTTTGCACAAGATTCATCATTTCTGAGTTGCAGATTTACGAAATGACAACAAAATTAGATATTGTGAATATAATAGAAAATGATGGTGAATAATTATTTCTAAACTGAAAAGATAATAATAACAAAATAATTATTGTAGATGTGCTAAACTTGTTTTTGCACCCAAAACCCAAAAGTGAATTATTGAAGAGTCTAACAATTGCGGAACAAGTCGCAAAATTGAGCAATGGAATTGACATAATCACTAAAGAATTACAGAAACAGGTCTTGTCTCGACATGATGATCTCATTCGTCAGGCTACCCACGCAAATAACTTGGAGATCATTTTAAGCAATATGAACGTGCATATGCAGAATTTATTAACAAATGCGGAACGTCTAAAGATTCAAATCGTTTCCCCTTTTAAGGCATTGCACATGCATACTACTGTGCTATCGCGTCTACATCTAGCTAGCCATATATTGAGGCAAGTGAATCGTATTCAGCAATCTAGTAGACGCCTCTGTAATATTGCGGATCCTATACAGAAAGCAACAATTTTGCAGGAACTGGGTAAGTGTCTATGACTTTGAAAAATAATCGTAATTTTTAATAATAGAGCAACTAACGGCCGATCCACTACTAATGGACATTGATGCTGTTATATCAGAATTACGAAATATTAGAGCACAGCAACAGAATGTTGTTAAAATTGCCAAAACATCGTTAAATCAAGGTATAATTAATGGTAATGTTACACAAACCACAAGTGCTTTACAGGTAAATCGATTTTCTCGTATCAGAATCAGTCTTTAGTGCTTGTTGTAGATTTTTATTAACTTAGGAACTATTCAATCGGCCATGGAGAGTTTTATAGACGTCTGTTTGGACGAGTGTAAGGAATGCTTAAAATTGACATTGGGTGGGAAAGTGGGAATGTCAACAGACATATCGAAAAAACAGATTGGCCCCGGTCGAGCCAACATGTCTTCATCCCAAGGTTTCAAAAGTAGAATATGGACAGATTTAGAAAAAACATTCTCCGATGAGATTTACCTACAGTGCAAACAGGTAAATAAGATCACCTCCACAAAATCCTATATGAATTATGAGTTAGATGAAATTTTTACAAGAAAGGCTCGACTGCTTGAATTTGTATGACGGTCACACTGTAGCATCAACTTTTTGGGATCGATTATGTAATTATATCATTGAAGAGATGAATAATTCAGGAGCTGCCGTACGGCAGTTGCTAGAAGTGGATTATCCGAAACTGTTGAAATTGTACAATGATATGATATTAAAACTCAACTACAATCATTTCGGCTTTAAGTAAGTAAGTATTTATGTAAGTTGATAATGAATTCATGCTTTTCATTGGCAGAAAGAATATCCTGGGAAAGTGGGAAAATGGTTACCTATCGAACACATTAAATAAACTTCTCGATGCGACACAATCCATGTTTACTCAAGAAAATTCGGTACCTTCGCACGACCAAATTGACTTGCTGATACGTAACATTACAAAGTAATTAGATCCCTAGTTAGGATATGCTTCTACCTCGGCTTTTATGTATTTTTTTAAGTGACTTGAGTGTTGCATTGGTTGAAGAATGCCTAAATGAGAAGATAGGAAAAAATGTAGCAAAGTGTATTCGCATGTTCGCTGTCAAAACAGAACAACAACTTATTACAGGATCAGATGCTATACAAGTTATTGGTAAGTCACTAGTAATAGACTGAAAATCCATCTGTATGTGGACAGTTGAATTTTTACTTTTCATTGCTACTTATTAATTGAGTAATATTCTAGGTGGTACGCCCAGTAGCTCACAGTTGCGCAACATTGAACGAGCAAACGCAATGTACTATCTCCGTGTCCAAGTAGAGAGATTGGTAATTAATATGAAAGAAAGTTTATCTTTGAATACTATAGCAATTATCAGCGAAAGTTTATCAAGCTTAGATAACTTAACTGCAGGAATTATACAACCATTAACAGGTAAGTTACTTACCCATTTTTACTTGTTAATATTTCGTATAAAATATGATTTCAGAATCAATTAATGCTACAATTGAAACCATTATAATCACTCTACATTTGGAACAAGATTGGGTTAAGTTGCAATCGCCTGCTACAAGAAGTAATATACCCTGCAGTCCATATATGCGCGAATTAACACAATTCATCTTCAGAGTCAATAGCACTTATTTGAATTTGTTTGAGAACAAGGATGTGTTAGCCTTAAAGTATGTCTTTTTGCAATGCACACACCCGCATAAATATTAAAGGGAAATTTAAAAAAATGAATTTCCTTCCACGTTTCCATGACACTACATGTTAAAACATAAACAATGTCCTCCATAAATAACGCGCGCGCTTAACCATTAATCCAATAATTCATAAGCACTCGTTGTATTACCCCCGAATATTAGGTAGGTATCCCTGAACATTTTCAAATTTATGAAACGGATAATGTACATTTAATAATATTATACTTCGGCGCGCGTTGTTCCTCTATTTCATTTGACCAATGAAATTGCATTATTTGGCCGGATCGTCCAGCGACTGTGCAGTATGCTTAAATGCGGCCCGGTTTCACAAACGATGATTAAGGTTAATCAATGATTAAAACTACATATTAGAATGTTAGCCACCTTTGATTATACACTCATTTCACATTTGTTTCCCATTCTAATATTTTTAATCAGTGATTAACCTTAATCATCGTTTGTGAAACCGGGCAATAGACATCAGCAAGGTGCTGCCCGTAAAGTATATAGGCAGCAGGAAAAGTAGTCCGGCCTGCCTCTGTCATGGAAACTAAAAAATAATGGTAAAATAGAAAGTAAATAGTTACATAAGAGTTTCATTTTTTATATATATTCTGTTTGTGATCTAGAAGTGTAAATTAACTATTAAGTAAGCATTTGTATTCTGGACTTTAGAATTGACAGTGGTTTAATATACCTAATACTAATATTAAATTTTATTGTAGGTGCAATGATATTGTGCTACGTTGCATTGATTTACTTGTGCGTCATACGTCTTTACTTCGTCCAATTTCCCACGGTGGACGAATGCGTCTACAAGTGGATTACATTCATTTGGAGAATGCGTTAAAGGTATTATATCCATATTTAGCAGATATGGGTCGACCATACAGGTGGTTCTGTGATATTCTCTACTTTTCATTGAACATGTAATTTTTAGGTTACTTAAGTCAATGGCCACCCTTATAACTTTGACACCTGCTGAAATAATAAAAAAACAAATCTCAGGAAGTTCTGTACCTCACAGTACAGTACTACTACTTCTTTTTTCTTTTGCTGGAAATGATTTGGCCAGTCCACATCAAAATGCTGCGTGGAGTCTTTCCCAATTGTCATCTTGGCTTGACGAGCACTTGGCAGAATCTGACCGGTAAATACAGCATAAATGTTCCAGTGTTGCACTTAAAATTATTTTTAGCTTGGATTTAATAGCAGGGGCACTTCAAAGATATGAAAATGATATAAGGTTAAAAAATTTACGCACATATGATCCGGTATACCCCATTATAAAGGAATTATTTGAGCATGCTATTACAGAACGTAGTTCGTAAATATTATACAAATGTCAAATACTTACACTGTCAAACTGAATAATTTTTTCCCTCTGTAGTTAAATAATTGGGCTCGTTCATAAGACACAACAGTTACCGATATCACAGATACATATTGTATGTGTATATATCTGTGCCGATATGCTACGAGGTACCTTTTGACATTTGTAGCGCTCTTAGACTATATAGTAGGTACATGGACTGCTAATTGCAACTAAAATACGGTCAAGGACATCGCCTGGGTATTTGAGTTTCAGGGTAAACGAGTCTGTCCAAAATTGTCCAATGAGACACGATTTGAGACTGTCAATCTATAAATTAACAACGTCAATTAATTAATCGTCTAGATATTGCAAAAAATGCAAATCCATTCTTATTTGTGGACCTGAGATTCACATACCCACGACTACACAGTGCCCTCTATCCGTAACCACCCATTTTGAATTGAAAGCATAGGACTAATAGCGGTTGATGTACTATATGGTCCAAGGTAGCACTACCAAAAATGGCCAACTGCTCTGTAAAGTGCGTAAAAGTCTCGGTAAAAGTAGAATTATAAGACGTATCGTTAACTGTTCCACAACAGTTGTCTTATGAACGCACCCATTTTAGGTGCTAGGTGATTATAGTGATTGTACTCTTCACTGTAAGGAAGGAATTTGATCAGTATTAAGCGTGTTTGTAACTCGGAGCAAGAAATAAAGATATGGAGGCCTGCGCTATAATAACGCGAACGTTTGTTTTGTATAACAAAAGGTAGACAGTAGCACAGAGTATTTTATCTGTGACATTAATAACTGCACTAATTCCACAAACAGTACGCTCTTTCCCCATTTCAAAGGGTTCAGATAAATCATTAAACACCATCGAATAATAGTTTCCGATCCCACATAAGGTCAACCCCATCTGTTTACCAAGTGAAATACGTTTTTTAGCAATCCTGATATGTAAACAAACATTGCAAAAGGGTTGCCTAAAAAATTAAGTCAAGACTACCCTCAATTGAAATTAATATTTCTAACTGCTTCTATCACATATAGAGAGCGCGTGTTCCGTGGAACCCTGCTAGCTAGGGCGCTGGGCCCATTGGATTTTTACGGAATGACACGAGGACAAAAAAATAAATTCCTTTGAATGCATCGCCATCGTAGCCATGTTGATTCAGCAAGATCTAGTTACCCGTGGATGTTTTGGTGAAAAATGAATGTAAAACTTTCGAATTTGAAATTTTTCTTGTAAATTTCTGTAGAAGTATAGTGTGACGTTATTTTTTTGTCTTCTTACTCTACGAAAAAATCCAATATGGCGCCCATAAGAAATAGGAAAGTACATACATAATATAGTAGCCTGTAGCTTCTACATCTAGCGTGTTTTGGAAATTACATATTCAGATTCCTTGAAAAAAAAACTGCCTATAGAAGGTGCCAACGGGAACCATCCATTTCTAACCGTTTAGGCCTAGGGAAAGAGAAAAGAAAATTTGAGATTTTCACTTTGTTGATAACTTGGTTATTTTCAAAAATTTCTTCAAGCGTTTTTTTTAATCGCAAACAGAGGCAACTTTGCTCCCGTCCCGTTTAACCTACACTGTATCACTATTGCAGAGATTGCAATGGTGAGCCACGAATTTGAAACACCCTGTAGTTACATAAGCAACATATTGTATAAATGTAAGGATAGTAACCTACGATTAGGTTAGTAACATATAAACATCAAATTAGTTTATAATTCTTTATTTCATGCTCGATTTCATGGTATGTCTATCAAGCAATAATACTTACTATTTATGTATAATAATTACTGCTTTTCAAATACAACCAATGAAAAGAAAAAACTTCATAATTTTAGTTTTTTTATTTTGATAGTCTATTCAAATCGGGGTATGCTTATGTAAATTTGTTAATTGATCCTTTACCTTATCAATTTCTTCTTGAGCAACGGTAACTTCAACATTGCATTCTTCTTGTTCTTTACGTATAAATTCTAAAGTACACATCTTTTCTTGCAAGAATTTAGGTTGCTCTGCTTCAAGTTGTTTACGAAAAGTTTTCAGTCGATCACTCCTTATATCTTCACAATGCTTATCTGTTAATTTCCTTAATGATTCTTTTCGTGTAACACTCTGAAAATCAAGCGGTTGGGGCTTGTAAACTATGTTTAAGCTATCAATTAACCACTCAAATTTTTTATAATCCCATCTGCGTAGATATTTTAATTGTTTTTTGCGCTTATCAATTAATTCTTTTAGTTTCACTCTTAATCGAACATTGTGAGGAAATTTCTCGACCAAATCTTGCATAGCACGAATAGCACCTGTCCAACGGGCAATTTTGGCTTCAATGGAACCTTCGTCTTGATTATGTCGCTTAGTGCTGTCGATTAACTGTCTAAGATACAGCTGAGTTGTTTTGTAACGTGGAGCATACTCCAATGAAAACAGTTTTTTCACCAAATCGTTTGCATTCGCCAGTTCTTGAGAATTTCGAAATTCTAGCTGTAATTGCGTTTTATCCAATTTAGGCATTGGAACTAGATCGCCACTTTTTGCGGGATTATAACAAGGTATTTTTTCTGGACGAACCCATTTAATCTTCAAATTACTTTTGAATGCATAGTTTCTTGTGCACGTCAACAGAGTTGGTATAAGAAAAGTTGACAATTCCTTACGACGTATAATGTTCATGTTAGTGATTTTTCAATAACTTTTATTACGTTCCCAATAAAAAATAGAAATTAGAAAGGTTATGTATCGTATGTGTCTCCCATACCAACCAGTGACACGGACGTTGATTACGGTCAAATATGTGCCAAAGTTACAATTTTACAGTGTTGCGACATCTAGATACTTGTAGCTAGATACTTTTGCAGCATCTATACCTTTGATTATATACTACTGGATAGCGTGTTCCAATTCGTGCAACCCAGATAGCTATAATTTTTCAGTGAAATAAATGAGATAAAAGAAGAAGTTTGTACCAATTTGAATTGCGCATGTCAGGCGTTAATAAACCGTAAACTAATGGCGTGGTCGATATAACAAGAGCTGATTCTTTGCTTTCGTTCCTTATTTGCTTTATACGTTATTTGGGCTGTACCTTTAATTAATCATGATAATTCTGCGTAGTTTTTATGTTTGTAAAGAGAATAATTCATAATATGCAATTAACGTGAAGGTAAATGTTTACTTCCAAAATAGATGTAACGTTTCAATAGTCCGACTATTCCCGCGCAAAGTTTATACCGTAAGCATGCGCATAATGATTTGGTACAAACATACCTCTATCTCTTTTTTTGGAACATACCGCGCTATCCAGTAGTATATAATCAAAGATCTATACTCTATTCATTTTAAGAAGGTAGTGGTAGAAAACATAGGGAAGTTTTAACCTTCACTGTGAATGGTTAAAACACGAGTCAGTATTACGCTAAAAAATAAAAGGAGTGGCAAATTTTGCAAGTTGGTAGTTCCCATCACAATGTTCCCACTAAACTGTCGAACTGTCATTAGCTGTTATTGCTGTTAAGAGGGGCGTTCAATGCATGAATCGATATGTATCGATTTATATCTCTTTTAATAATTTACTGTTCAACAAACTCCTAAAAAATGAATCGTATAAATTGTACGATTCATCTTATGTATCGAACAACCATACCCCCACTTGTGAGTGAAATATGCATAAATAATCATTTTCCAATGCCGACACGTTTTTATTGAATTTAATCCCTTAAGCTTTGTGCATTAATAGGTAATTTTAATCCCTAGGGATTAAAAAAATGTTAATCCCTCATTTTTGATTTCTTGTAAAACATTCAGAAAGTACCTATTCATTTTCTTTATTTTCAGAACAGGTACCTAATATGAAAAGCACAATTTATAAAGGGCCTTAGTGTATGTACATCCAGCTCTTCCTATATAATGCCAAATAACTGCGTTCTTCTCCGCCTCAACAATGGTAAAAACTCTTGACTTTTAGTTTTTGTATCTGGAATTCTAACTACCAGCATCGATTCTCCATCTTCTATGTATAGTCTACGTTCATTTTTAACAATTCCTCTGATCTGCAAGCTGCAACTTCCTCCAATATCCATAATTGTCGCACAATCTACAACCACTAACTTTGGAAGCAGGAGCATGAAATGTTTTACACAAAGGTGATGAAAGAAGCGCCTTGATATGTTTCGTCACTTTCGTCTTCAATATTTTTAGAAGGGTTTACAGGCATGATTTTACCAAAATAAAAAATTCTTAATTTTTGTTAACAGTTACAAACAAGCGAGCGTAACTATGACATCCTAAAAAGCCTATCTTACTTTTTCATATAGTTTTTATAGCATATTAATTTTCAAATGGATTCAGATCGGTCGGTATTGGAAAAATAGTATAAGTAACATCCTCAAGAATTTTAAAGCCCTCGGGAAGCCTCGGGCTTTAAACCATTTTTTCAGGAACAAAAACTCTTTTTAATCCCTTGTTACTTATATAGGTACTACAGTGCCACCATGCTCAGAAAAGCCCCGGAAAATATGCGAACTAATTTTGAAATAATTCAAACTGGCCAATAGAAAGTCTGCAAAACCACGCGATACATTCCGCGGCATAATTATTAATTATTCCGTTTTGACAGTTGACGCTTCATGTTATTTTAGTTTACACTTTTCCTGTTGTATTTGCTTTATTTTACGTTTTCCATCTCCAGTTTTATACAAACTCGTCTTTTTTCAAAACGCATATAGCTTGGATCTACGATCTGATAAGGTATGTAATTCCCTTAAAGTGTTTTTAAATTTTGTATTAGAATGTACGGTCTAAATTTCTAGCGCCCTCGGACACGCCTTGTCAGGGACTTTCTGAGCGTGGTGCCACTGTACCTATTACAATTTATGTTAAAATACCAAACAATTGAAGTAACATATCTCACTCACTAGATGTGGATGCAATAAAATATGAGGCAGATGCGCAATTTGCAATATTAAACTTTTACTTTTTCATGAAGTCTTGCAAATGGTAAAATGTAGATACGTTAAATGTGCCACAGATCCTTTTTAGTACATTTTTTTCATCCTTGAATTTAAATGACCTTCCCATCAACTTGAATCATGCGTAGGTACCTAACAATGAATAAAAAGTACCATTTATTGGTCGTATCTAATACCTATACATTTATACCTAGTTATTATAGGCGTGGGCGTCTAAGGGAAGGGTTCGGCAATGATACCTATTTTAGTGCTCAATTTTTCAAGAATTCCAATTAAGTTTCAAATCGCCGTCCATTTTATTAATTTAGTAAAGAGTAGTTTAGGTGGATGAGTAGGTACTTTCACTTGAAAAACTTATGTTGCGTTACCGACGCGTGGAACGTCCTAATTCCCTGTTATTTATCTGCGCGTTTCTATTTAAACTTATTAATTATAACCATTTTACGTATACCCATACCGAACGAATTTTTACTAAAACAGAAAAATTGCACCGTCAGTCGTAGATTTATGTACGAATATCAATGAATACCTATATGTATTATGATGTATATTGTATAGGTACCATTGGGTTTCAATGATAGGCACCTATAGTATATAGAGTAATAATTTCAAATTAATCTCCTGGCATCCACTCCTATTGTATTTGGACAGGTAGGTAGTCAATGAAATTGCCGCCATTTTAGTAGGAAATTCCAATAATTTGATGTGCCTATGAATAATAATAATAAACTTTTTAATGCCGTTAGATTACAAAATGTAATATTGCCGAAAACACCCGAATCGGCATCAATCTGCATCTAATGAGTAGATAGTCGTATCTAAAATGACGCTTCGACCACTATAGGTCCGTAAGAACCTTCTAACAAAGAATCAGAAAACTAAAAATATGAATGAAATCGGTAAAATCGTTTTGACGTTTTCGCGTGATCAATAAGGGAAATAGGGATTCATTTTTATATAGAGAGAATGCATTATAATGTATACCTACCTATAAAACAAAGATAACAAGTTTGATCATAGTATTCACCGATTATGTTTTAATAGGTACATATAAAACAAAAATCAGCTTCTACGAAATTTCTGAACTACGATTTTAAACCCTCGGGCAAACAAACGGGGTCCATCATGTCCATGCAGATTACATTAAATATATTTCTTGAAAAATGTGATAGAAACTGAAGATTCTATTACTTAATTAAAGTAACTTCGAAACATTCTAGGTAGGCGCATGCTTTAACAATTCATTGAATCAAAATTGAGGCTTTACGTGAAATTACTTTGAATGTTTTAATCCATTATTGTTACTTACTTATACTATAGTCACCTCCGCATATGGTAGAAAAAAAGCTAGTTGGCTCCCTTGGAAGCAAAAGTACCATTTTGGACTTTCATCTAGAGAAGGGTTACACTTTCAATTAAGATAGTAAAGAAAATGAATATTGTATTTGTGGATGATTTTTTCCTATCATATTCGAGTTAGAATTACTGTCTATACCTACAGACAGTTAAATAATGAGATGCACAAATTCCTCTAGAAATTTATTTACCGAAACATCTTATTTTTGAAAGTTAATTTTCGTGGTAGAGGTATATTATATACCTACCTAGTATAACAAACGTAAAACAGTGATGTGGAAATAGGTACAGTTATTTTCAAGCAAATATGGTCATCGTCGTCCAAATCGAATAATTTCTCATATATTACGTTACCTACTACAGTTTGCTAAAAAAAACTGCAAAGTTACGTCAAAAGGCAAAGACCAACAGATTATAGTGATAGTGGATTTATAGAATCCGGAGGTAAGTAACCCTAGGGCAAAGATTCTATCTAGGTTATAAAGTCGTGGGGATATAGGACGGCTATAAACCGATGCACAACACCGTATTTACCAGTTACATCAAAGTAGTTCTTGTTTTGTATTTGTTGAATTTACACACAGGTGAGTTCGTACCTACGTGAGTGTGCGGGTATAGGTGCAATCTACGTTGCTTTTTTTCCACCTACTCTGCGGGTACCAGCGGCGTTAAGTAAGTACTTACTATGCTAGTTACTTAGGTGCATCATGAACTGTATAATTAGGTAGGTATATATTTTTAATGCAATTATTTGTAAATGTCGTGATTCCTATCATTTTTTGATGATAAACTACATTGAGTTGGTTAAAAATAGGTACCTACCTACCGATTTTCTCTTCGATAATGGTTTAAAATTATCACAATTTATGAGTGAATTGACCATTTTGTCTTCATCTATCTGTCCATACAAGGCAGCAAGTTCTCTTTATACCACTACAAGTACCTATAAGTATATTGGTCATGTCTTTACAGAACTAAAGGAAACAGCACAACGCGTTATTCATTTACCTACATGTTGGGCAATCCATTATCAAAACGCGATGTGCAAATTGAAGCTTGAAGAGTAGGGACTTTAAGGAAAAGAAAATCTAAGTTGCGAAATGTTTTTCTGAAATCAAGGTAGATCATTGAACGGTACTAAAATGGGAGCACCGCTGCTTCCTTATAGTGAACGCGAGCTGCACAAACCTTTCGTGGTATTATATAATAACGTACAACGATTAGGTATTCTTCTATTCATTTAATCAAAACTTTCGTTACTAAATTGCCTTGCCATTCTAAATAGGAAATTGGCAAATCTGTATTACCTATCGCATGACATGTGTAAGCGTATAGGTCAATGTAAGAACATGGTGAAAACTCCTATCGAACATCAAGTCACGTGCCATTCTTTCATTACTAAAATTAAAGGCACACTTTTTTATAGTTTGTGTTATTATTTGGGCACATATGCCTACACCCTACCTCGTCACGCATCTGCAGTAGGTACCTGTATCAGTCATTAAAATTGTCTGGTTCTTAATTTCTCTGATGGTAGACGTAGAGGAGCGGAAGTATCACGTTTAGGTAGGTACCTACCTACCTATTGTTTATTGCAGGGACTAATCAATAGACGTGCCGTACTCTGAATAATTTACAATCGAAATGTTCGCTAAACCACTTTCTACAGGCGTATAGAAACGCGAACGGTTTTTAAATATTTTTAACATTACATATTTGCACGTTGGTACGTAAGTACCTATATTACCTATTCGTATTTGTAACGGTCGCTTTATAAATGCAGGTCGGTTTAATATTTTGACTAAGTAATAGACACGAAAGTTTAATGAAATAAGTATTAGTAGATGTATCCCCGGCTGATGTTCGTGAAAGCCTAACGCGATGGGTCACCACCTGACCCAGATCCCCCGGAAGTGTTCCTTCTTTAATCCAGGACAATCGAATACCACTAACGAAGCTTGACATGGAATGTCTGCAATCCCCGTTGTCTTGTTAGTTATGGCAATGGTAATCGATCACGCCCAAAAATTTCTGTCCCGTGTCTTTCAACTTCAAATGATGCCATTTTAGCCAATTTCCAATATTGCAAGGACATGAAAACTGCAAGACTAAAATACCTATCTAATTAATTTTCCAATTATTTGACGAATGTTAAAGTTTCGTGTCATCTAATAGTGGCACAACGATTAGCTATCTATACCTAGCTACCTACATTACTTAAATTTGTCTCTAGTGCATGCCAGTCACGAACTTGATGTCAGTTCACTTTCGTTTGATTAAAACGATTCGGTAGGTTACATTCGCATAACGTACCTAACTCTCATAATTCATGTCATACGAATCAAAAGCGAACATTTTACCTACTGGACAATTAAACCCCGGCAAAAAGGGATATCTTTTAATTTATAAGATAACGATTGTCAATTGTTTGTACGTGATTAATACACTCCATTAATATATACAATCAGCTTGGTGATTGTTTCAAATTCTAACCAATCAAATGATTTTTTATCTGATTAAAAGCTAGGTAGATTTTTATCAGCGATTAAACGCTAGGTACCTAGCTTTTCATCAGCGATAAAAATGCGCGTAGGAATGCGTAAAATATATACCTAGTGGTTGTAAAATTTACTGTCGTTATTAATCTCCCTAAAATACACTCGATCTTGGTTTTAAATCAGGATAATTTTATTTTTAATTCACTCAAATTTTGATGCTTCCTGGAAAAAACTCTCGATCAAAAGCACACTTTTGATCTCTAGTTTTTTCCGTTGCAACAAAACTTTCGTGTAAAAATAAAATTATCCGATTCTCTTGTGTATTTACCCCCGAATAATATACCGAGGTACAAATATTTTAAACAAATAGGTAGACATGGTTAAATAACATTGGTGAACGATTAAAATATTCATTCACAGTTTATAATTGTAAAATTTTTAATAAAACGGAAAGTGCGACAAAGAATGCCATGCTCGTATATATGCGCGGTGTATTATACTTACTAATAATTATAGGTAGGTACCTACGTACTTTCTCAAAAATGAATTATGATGTAGGTATGTATAGGCAAGATAAAGTTTCTGATTCCAAATTGAAACTCAGTGATCAAACCATTGAAAACGCAGCTAAACAACCATTTCGCAATATTAATGGTAGGTATCTCGAAAGATTTTAATTATCGGCAGTCAGAAACGATTTCCCATGAATGTAATAGGTATGATGCAATTGTCAGGATTTAAATGTCGATGTACATCAGTACGCCTCAACGATTCCCTTTGACCAAATTCAATAATACTTACCACTCAAATAGTAGGTAACTATAATTAAGGTACCTACCTGTATAAAATTGATTTTATATCTACCGCACCTATAGGTACTTAATACAAACAAAAGTAACGTCCACTATTATGCAAATAGCTGGCCAAAATCACGAAATGCTGATAATCGCTTCCTATATACTAACCTTTTTATTTCATTTTTAGATAAAAATGCTTCGAGAACTTTCGCTCCTTATTATAGGAGCTGGTATGGTACTAGCTCAAAGACGGTTAGCGTTGCCTGACCCTAGGAGTTGTGCCAACCGTAAGTATATTCTTTCAAAACGAATTATAAATACGGAAAGTTATTATGCAAGCGTATTGTAGTTTTTGTTACAAAGTAATAGCTTTATACTTAATTCTTGGCCAGAAACACAACATTGTATTTTAAGCGTGAGAGAGTTGCATTCCCATCAATTGCATTGTGAAAGTAAACTTCAGCCTTGTAATTATTTTCCACATTATTTTTTGTGCAATACGTATACATAATTGCATTCGCACATAAGTAGGTAGGTATATTAAAACCAACGACTATTTTAGGTGTGCGTCACGCGACTTACAGAGACGCTCGTGGTGTGGCACATTCATATTTCTTCAGTTGGGAACACGGGCCCACCAGAAGCTTAGAGGTAGATTGGCTTGACGCTCGAAATATCTGCAGAAGACATTGTATGGATGCGGTTTCCCTGGAGACTCCTCAAGAAAATGAGTTTGTTAAACAACGGATAGCTCGTGGAAATGTGCGGTACATTTGGACATCGGGACGTAAATGTAATTTCGCCGGTTGCGACAGGTCCGATTTACAACCTGCCAATATCTTTGGATGGTTTTGGTCAGGATCCGGTGTTAAAATTGGACCAACAACACAGAGAAACTCCGGAGATTGGAGTCATACAGGAGGATACGGACAACCACAGCCCGATAATCGAGAAGCGGCACAGGTTCAACTTGCTCTTTTGCAAAAACAATTTTCGCAATTTATTCTTATTTTAGGGTAATGATGAATCTTGCTTGTCAATCTTAAACAACTTTTATCGAGACGGTATTAAGTGGCACGACGTCGCATGTCATCATGTGAAGCCTTTTGTTTGTGAAGACAGCGAGGAACTTTTAAATTTTGTTGCGTCACGTAATCCCGGAATAAGACTTTAAACCACAGTACCTTACTCTTTGTATTTATTAAAAATAAGCAGTATTCGTAAGAGAATTCTCAAACTCTACATAAATACCTGCTTCTTACTTTCTTTTACCTTACACGTTAATCTAGTGTTGCTTTTCTTTACTGTACCTATTTCCCCTATTGTAATTTGTAAATGTACATAGACCTACCTATATATGTATTACCTATTTATGCATCTAATGTTTTATATATACTTACGATATAATTTTTTTAATTGAAATTAATCTGGTATTATTAGGTATACCTAAACCTATGCCATAAAATGATCTAATATTAATAATAACAATGACCATGATGAAGCAAAGCAAAACTAAATAAATGTTCCACCGAGGGCCTGATACAGGCATACACAATCCTCGTTACCATAATGTTTTAGCAGTTAAATTAATACAAGTGAATTTTAATTTTACAGAACTAGGATCAAAACTACTTATACATGATACTGGTTAAGTTAATGTAATCGATTTTTGATTCTTGGTTTGCGAGTTATCGATAGTTGGGAATTTTTTTTTTGTAGGTAAGTCAATAATAATATTTATTCGGGATTTTGCTAAAAAAAATGCTTATAACACAAGTCAAAACAAATAGTTATACATGCACATAAATGTAATGAATTAAAATGTGTCTAAGAAACTCGTCTGTACTATTAGTAGGCAATTTTATAGTACATTATATATCAAGGTAGAGAAGTCCAGTATTATTGCCTGAGCACCAAGATTACATCTCGAGGCGCTTGCGCCGAGGGGTGTAAGGTGCGAAGGCAATAAGAGACTTCTCTACCGTGGTATATATACTATTTTTTTCACTACTAGCACTTGAAATCCTCTAAATTAACATATTATATTGATAAGAGAGTTAACGGTTGGACAGAATTGTTTGTTTCTTAATTTAACATGTCAATCAAGTACGTGGAAGTACAAGTCAAACAGGCCGTATTTTGTTCTGTCATTGAGATTTTTCAAAGAGTAATTTCGTTCGAATTTTTTCAAAATGTGATAATTTTAGGTATGTAATTTCTCTGGAAATTGCGAATCGTGGCAATTATTCGTTTTAGAGAACTTGTCTAAACGTTCATTGAGCGAAATTTCGGGTTGTGTTTTCTAAAAGTGACAGCGTGACAGTTCTCATTATTGACTACTAGTTAATAATAAAAAATTATTAACCACTTTGAACAAATGCCGAGAAAGCCTACTTTACAAGTGGAAAAAAGGTTAATAATCATGTCATCAGACGCTAGTAGTGAAAAAAATAGTTTTCTATTATATAATAACATCCGAGAATAGTTTATAAGTTTGCTTTTGCACGTCACTGGGATGTGATTGTAGAGTTTAACACTTATATAGTCCGGTCCTGGAACTTTCGTCTTGGTGAGTCGATGCTTGGGTAATAGATGTTCACTATTCCGAGTGGCATGATGGTGTATAGGTGCTTGTGAGTTGGTCTTTGGATGCTTTGTCTTTTGACATATACTAATGAATTGTATATGACGTTAGGATCCCTAAATTGATAAATGCTTGTCGGCAATATATATACTTAGCCCATTTTCTGGAAAACTCGTATGCATTTCCTTTGGATAGCAAAAATACGCTTAGCTGCAGGAGAATGTCCCCCGGACAAGTATATCATATATGACAGTTTAGAGTGAAATAATGTGTGGTATCATTGAATAAGTGGACTTATTCAATGGTGGTATGCACTTTTTAGCACCTTTTGGCGATACTAGGTACGTTTTTTTTAAATTCTTAGTACAAACCCCATTGTATTTAATTTGTTTCCTAGTACGTCCACCTGAGTTTTCCAGGTAAGTTTAGTGTCCACATAAACTTAAACACCTATGTTAGGGAGCGAACTCATAATTCGACACGGTAGTTTTTAGGTCTTTGATTTACTCCATTACTTCCATCCCCTTTTCGTTGTTTCTCCTCATGTAACGAGGAATGATGCCTTCCCTTGCAAATTCTACAGCCATCCGATTTACAGCTGTTTGCCGTATGTTTATATCCCAAACAATTGTAACAAAGCCGATTCTTTGTTACGAAGTCTCTTTTATGAGCTAAATCAAATGTTTGAAATCTGTTGCAATTTAGACAAGCATGCTATCCAACCTAGATAATTAACGGATGCACTATTTTCAGTATTATACTCTCGTAAAGAAAATGTTATTTGTTGAGGTTTTTCCTCATTACAGAAGAGTTTATTTGCACAAAACCACTTAGAACATTCTTGATATTCTTTCCAAAGTTGGTCAGCTGCTATCTCACAATTCGAGTCTGAGGAGGTTATTAATGTGTCATCAGCATGAAGCAGTAGTTGGCCTACACATTACTTATAAATTTTACAGTTATTATTTTACTTTATCGTCTTGCTAGTCGCTGTGCGTAAAAAATAACTGTGGTATAAGTTAAGTATATATAAATGTTACTTACTTAAAAAAAGCCATAAGTATAAATATTTATTCATTATAAATGGAGAAAGGACGAATAAAATTTTCACGGACCACCGCTGATCTATATATTAGTACTTTTTTGTAAATCACAAGAAATCAAACACAATTTAAATTTATTGCTCTCGAAATACAAGACACCATTTCAAATATGAACGAAGAAAAAACAAATTATTCTTTGAATGATAATAGTAAAGTTTAGGTACTCTACAACTAGGTAATTCTTTATATAGACATACCTAAATACTTTTTATTTAGGTACCTATCTTTCCCCAAAGTGGATAAAGCCAATATGTACTAATTTCCGTTGATAACGTGCTCTAAAATCGACCTGCCTTATATTGTGTAAGTTTGATTCCACAAGTTAAGACAACTACCAATCAATCAGAAGACATAAAAGGACATACCTCTTACAATTCCTCCATACAAGTGATCGTCGAATTCTATTGACAGCGAATTCGTGAGTGTCTTAATACTACAACTTAAGTAAAAACAAAGTAATTCATTTGGTTGACTTAAATCTGAATCGCACAGATATGTTACGGAAATTTTGTACTTTGTAGCTGCCATAAACCTGACACCATTAGGTAAACCAACCAAATGAGGTACTTCATAATCAGAGACCATTCTTATAATATCTTTTGCTTGACTTAAAAGAACTCCACTATTATCAAAAATTGATACTATTACATTTGTACATGCTTCCCTAAAGCCATCCTTATGTGGTGGAGTGACGGCCACACCATACATAACCACCTCATGTCCTACACTAATAAGACAATGAAATTCGTTAAAATTACTTAAAACTAAATTTCGTTCAATTTTATAGGCCTCTCTAAATCTATATCTAATGTGATAGGGCATTCTGTACCTTTGCACCACAATAGTATTGACACTGCAGTCTGATAAATTATCCAAGTTATTTGCCAATAATCGATACAGCCCCTGACACAAATGCTTTCCCAAAGGTCTAAAACGTAACCGCGATAAAATTCCACTGTTAATTAAAATTTGTAACTTGTTTTTTTCAGTAACGTCAACATTCTGAAAAATGCACTCATCTTCGGACCATTTAATTGCAGCTTCAATTAAATCGATTTCGTGAGCATTAATTTCATTTTCATCGAGCATTGCACAAAAGGTAGACGCTTTCATATGGTAGTCTACTTGCAAAACTTCCTTTGCGGTTAATAGAATATCACGCCAACACTTATTGAGTAATTGATTTAAATTGTACAAAATGGCATATTCGTAACTAAGCAATAGGGTGCGTATTGTGAGATTGAAATAAATAAACTCTACGCAAATGTTTTTCAAATTACTAATGAAATATTTTTGACTAATGTACAAAACCGACCATGCATTATTTATCGATTTAAAGACAATTTTTTCGGTGTAAATAAACTCTAGCATTTGGATAAAATCTCCAGACTCAATGTCCTTTATTAAAACTTCAGCGGATGCCATCGAACCATAAAACATGGACTTAAAAACAGGACTATTATAGGACAGCACCAATTTATGAGCGGGAATTTTTAAATCTTCAAAAACAAACACACAATCAGTCCACTTATTGTTTTCTTCAATTTTTTCCATCCTGTTGAAGCTAAAAACACAAAGGTTTGTTTTAACTCTAAAATGATATGTAGGTACCTACCTACCTGCTTTTGTTTTTAAACAGAAAATTAGATTTGATTTAACTACAAAGGCATCCTTGAACCACACGACTTTACAAAGACAAGGCCACGGCAGTGATCGTTTGTTTTTTTGTATAATTGTATTGCTTAAGTTAATTATATACGTACCTATAATTTAATTTCTTATACTTCGCGTCCTTGCAAACGATGTGGTATATTATGCTAAGCAGCCAATCACAGAGCCAGTTTATGGCGCCATTTGTTTTTAAATTTTGTCCAGTTGACAGCGTATCTGTTGTGCTAATTGCACAGAGTTGTATATAAGTATATATACAACTCTGTGGCTAATTGTGAACTGTGAACACAAAAATTGGAACTCTTTTGTTACAATTTGACCTTGAGATTCTATAGATAAAAATTAAAGCCGTGGCTAGAGGCACGTTAAAAGCCCAAAACAAAAAACTGTTAAAAGTTAAAACGACACAAAACCTACTTTTGACGGTGATTTGTGGTGGGTTAGCGGGTAAAAAAAGACTCTAATGTCTTTGTGCTACCCTGTCGCCACTACCGGAGGAGTTATTTACTTTATTACTTTAAATTAGTCTATTAACCCAATTGAATATTCAAGTAGGTACTACAATTTAACTTATTTAACCCAATGTGGCAGCACTTATCCGTTACTATATATAGGTAGCTGAAGTAGAAGCTCGTACGTTCACATTCCACAAATAAAGCACAAATCACGTACCTATTTATCCATCGTCTATGGTTGAGTGCTAACATAACCACAAACATTTAAAATGGTTTTTTATTTCGAAAGCGATGTGGTTTCTCCACCAGTCACATTATTTATGGGCATAGACAAGCATGAAAGTGAGTACCAATTTACAACGATTTTTAACGTAACCTATAATATTAATTTTTAGATGAAGATCTAATAAAGTGGGGTTGGCCTGAAGATGTATGGTTTCATGTTGACAAGGTGTCATCAGCACATGTTTATTTACGACTTAAATCTGTAATTATAAAAATGTAATTCTTATTACTACTTCTTTTGACATTTTGCAACATTTAGGGTCAAACTATTGACGATATTCCCACAAATGTCCTAGAAGATGCCGCACAATTGGTAAAAGCAAACAGCATTCAGGGCAATAAAATGAATGATATCGAGGTTGTTTATACTATGTGGGTTAATTTGAAGAAGACTGCAGCCATGGAGATAGGCCAAATTGGATTTCATAAGGAAAAAGAGGTGCGCAAGATTAAAGTTGCAAAACGGATAAATGATATTGTTAACCGATTGAATAAGACAAAGAAGGAATTATTTCCAGATTTCCGTGCAGAACGTGAAAAGCGCGATCGGCTAGAACGTGAAGATAAAAAGAAACAACTACGGGAACAAAAAGAAAAAGAGAAGATGGAAGAGAAACGAAAAGCCGAAGACGCTGATATGCGCAGTTACAGTACACTTTTTAAAGTAGGCAGTATGACCCTTAACACCGATGATGGTAACGATTCTGACGATTTCATGTAATTAATAAAGAATACAATATTAGGTATTGTAAAACTTGCTTTATTTTAGTTGAATACCTACTGCTTGTAACGCATCAATGACCCAATTTGGATAATCTTTGTTTGGGTGCAAATCGACCATAAAGCTTTGCACAAATTCCACAAATTTATTTTCTTTAATGCTTTCACGTATATTTCTCATTAATCTTAATTGAAAAGCGACATTATGAACAGTTAGCAAATGACAAGACACGGTATGAATAGTTGCGATGTGATGTAAATAAGAACGGGTATATGTTTTACAAGTGGAACAATCGCAATCTTTATCAATAGGAGTTAAATCAGTTTTATACATTTTCTGTTTTAAATTTAATTGACCAGTCATTACTAATGCACAACCGAACCTCTGCAAATTAAGACATTATAATGGGATACCTGTTTGAGCATTATTTCAACTTACCGCCGTTCTTGTTGGAAAGACACAATCGTACATGTCTACACCTAATGCAGTACAAACCACCAAATCAATGGCAAACCCAACACCCATCAGATACCGAGGCTTGTTCTTTGGCAAGATGTCTGTCGATAGATTAACCATTTTCCAAAATTCATCTTTACTTTCCCCTCCACTTAGTCCTCCAATTGCGAAGCCTCTAACATCTCGTTTCATATGTGCCTTTGCACTTAAGGATCTCAGTTTCGTATTTAACGTTCCCTGCACTATGGGGAAAATATTTTGATCTTCAACTCTTTTGTGTGACTGCATGCAACGATCCAACCATCTAGTCGTCCGATACATGGCTTCTTCAATTCTTTTATCATCGGAACTTGTAGTTTTAACTACATCATCTAACTGCATGATTATATCTGCACCAATCACATTTTGTATCTCGATGGAATGTTCAGGAGTTAACACGATTTCAGACTTGCTTGCATTTAATGACCGAAACTGAACACCTTTCTCTGTGATTACAGCAAGTTTTAAAAGCGACACCATTTGAAAACCACCAGAGTCCGTTAGGAGTGCACAGTTCCAATTCATAAACTTGTGTAAACCACCAGCTTTTTTTAAAATTTCCACACCCTATAAACATGGTACAAGTGATTAAAATGAGGGGTAGGTAAACTTACAGGTTTAATTCCCAAATGGTACGTGTTCGCAAGCATTATTTGCACACCTAAATTGTCCAACTGTTCTGTTAGTAATCCTTTGAGTGTACCCTAAGTACATACTAAAAAATGTAGCAAACCTGCACCACCTTACCCATTCTTACCTACTTGAGTTCCAACTGGCATGAAGACTGGTGTATCAACTTCTCCATGAGGCAAAATCATTTTGCTAACTCTTGCTTTGGAAATTTTACATTCTGCTAACACATGAAAAACAAGAGGATGTCTTGATGACATGCTTAAAGCTTTATGTTTATTTATTAAATGAATAAACAAAGCTTAAAGGATTTGATGGCAAATTCTAACCACAAGAAAATAACCGCAGCACACCTAATTCAGAGAAAACCTAGTATTGTATTGCCACCAAAAGCGATTTGCAGATGTGTTGCACATTGACTCCCTCGGTACTACGCAACCGCAAGCGCGCTAGAATTTGAATTTGCGTAGAACTGTCTAAAGCCGGCTACAGACACACACACACGTACATTCCTTGAGATACGTACGCGCGTGCATTGTAAGCACGTACATATCCTTCGGTGTGTAGACAATATCTTCCTAAAATATCTCTCGAAGATGTATTCAGTCAATGCTTGAATTTTTGTACGCGCGTACATATCTCTAGGAATGTACGTGTGTCTTATAAAGTACGTTTTCTATGAAGCGTCTGACCCGGTGTGGCTTTTATGCATACAACTGTAGACGGCCGCCGCATGCAGGTTAGAACACGCTTCCATTGCTTTCTATTGAGGCGGTGGATTTTGCGTCAGCCGCACCGCCTCAGACGCACGCGTCATACGCTTCATAGGAAACGTACCAGACTACAAGCTGCAGAAATGAAGTACTTGCGAAGGGTAAGGGGAGTTGGTGGAATTCCTATAGTAAGAAGATAAAAAAAGAAGTGGATGCTCTGATAGAGACCTTTGATAGACAAAAATTAAAACGCTTATTTGGACGCCTTGGACAAAGGGAAAACAGTTGGCTTGCGAAACACATATGGAACACCGAAATTCAAAATAGGAAGAAAAAGGTAGCATACAGACAACATGGGATTGGGGTATGTACCTAAGGAGCAAGAATACTTCAAGATCAAGGCATAGAAGCGGAGGAGGCTAAAAAGGCAACTTTAGACTAGAAAGAAAAGTTGCACGATTTACTGTCGGACACTATATACTGTCTTAAGTGTTTAATAGCATTGCGAGTCCATTTGACAGAACTCGCCGAAGAAATCTTGCGACAAAAGGGCAGCTCACCAAGTTTTCGCAACCTTTCCATTTCGTTTCGATATTTTGGCGAGTAAACGTACGAGTTTTATTATATTGTGGCACGTAAATGAGTATCCTGCTTTTTAATTTTGTAATAACAGTTCCTGAAGGTCTATCGCTGACATACGAATAAAATTTTTAAATTGTTGGGATTGATTCTCCGATTCTCAGCTCATCAATTAATTTATGGTAGGCCCCATATTTTTCTCTTCTTGAAATCCATTCTTTCACCCAACACTTCTTTTGTGTTTCACATTATTGCATAAAACGACAGCCGCGACAACACAAAGATGTCCTATAGGCGCCATAAACGTGAGATAAGTTCTCAAAAACAGCTGCTATAGGTATCAATTGACAGCATTTGCGGAAGCTAAAAGTGCTACAAGTAACTAGTGTAAACAGTTTTGTGAGACCTTGCAACAGCCGACAGCAATGGCTCACCCAACTTGCTCGACAGTTTATCGCGACACTTATTGCTCACAGTGTATAAATACATGTGGAAGTTTCTCCCGCGAGATTGTCGCAAAAGTAACTTGCTAGTCTATCTGCGACTTGAGAAGTTAACGCGAGATGGGAAAAAATGGAGCACAATAGTTTATAGCTTGGTTTATAGTGACTTATCTGGTAGAATATGTTAATTTATTTTCCGTACACCATGATGGTAGAAGGGTTTTGATTATAATAAATAAAAATGTTACAATTCTTATAATGGAGATCCAAAACACAACCATCTCCATTAATGTTTAACCCCATTTTGTGAATATATACCCAAGATCAAGATGGGCCTCAACAATTATGTTACAATTCTTGTTGTTTATTCCATATTATACGCTGTAAAGGATCATGACGGTTGCTTTCTTTAACCACCTTGCACTGCCCTAAATTTTCTAAGGTTTAGTTGTGATCTGTAAATTCTAATGGCCATCAACACCTTTTCAACAATCGATTAGACTAACTGGTAACCACAGTGTTGAGTTGCTACAGGGACAATATGCAATTGTAATCAAACTTATCAAGGGGAGAGAACATTTTTATTACAAATATTAAAAAAATATATAAATACACCTATTCTAAAGTATAAATTTCGTAATACTTCTTGTAAATTTTATAACTACATAGCAACAAAACCGCTTGAATCAATTAATTAGACAGCCCCATCCGTAGATTCGATATATTTTTTACTCAGTCTTGCAGTTTTACATAAACTAATTTCACATCTCTTTGGAGGCAATTTCAGACGTAAATTCAACCAAAATTTGTCATTCTTATACCTTTCCCAATTTACTACATTGATATTTCCAACAAACGAGGAAAAGGATTGGCCCACAGAATTTTTTATGTTACTCTCAGTGGTTGGAAAGTCTTCTAAAGTAATACAGCAAAATTGATTATCTAAGTCGTACAGTTGTTTTAAAGCCAGATGTAAGTTAATACAATCCCATTTATCATTTACACATGCTGGCGACATAACCGCTGCAATTCTGTAGCATTTCTGGCATAAATCATCCAAATCCTTGTGCCCTATAATAAATTAATTAGTCATGTGGGTATATAAAGAGTGAAAATACATACAATCGGATGCATTTCTTGGTAATTGCCTTGATACACATTTGTAATTGTATTTTCCTTCTAAAGTTGGTAGGAAGACTCCCAACGTAAGATCAGAATCTTTTTCAGAATACAGTAAAAGAATGTCATTAATTTTTCCATTGTTTTCTAGCAATCGGCCAAAACGATCCTTACAAATCACTCGCACAACCAAACCAAATTGCAAGTACAAGATTGCAACAGTCACAATTAATAAAACTACAATTGTTGCTGCAGTCAACAGTTTCTTGAATGGCACCTCATTTGGTTTTAGGTAAGGGATCCCATTATCTGGAACAAAATTTTAGTCAGTACCTATACCCATTGGAGCAAATATTCAAATGTTAATTTAATCTACTAATAGTCCGGTAGACTGGTTGGAAAAAGTGGAGATAGGTGAAATAAGGTTGGATGAAACTTTATGATATTGTTCAGGGATGCCGAGATTATTTAACATTTTCTCAAGTTTTGAACCTCGTGGACTACACAAAAAAAAGACGGGGGGGGGGGGGGCTGTCAACAATTCCAATTCCAACAATTTTGACTCACAGACATGTTTGTATTTCTTCAATTCGTTACCTAGATATCGAGCTTCGAACAAATGTTATTTTTAAACATTTTCATTTACAAAATCTAATTTTCTTCTGTGATGAAAGCCAACCCTTCTGGTTCTACTTCTAGCAGCTCGTCTGCCTCCTATGGCTTTCAATCACGTCGTCGCCATCGCCGAATTCGTGTCGTTACTTATTATGTCTGATGGTGAGTTCTCCTCCTTCAAAGCAGTTGCGGTCAGTGTTTTAAAGGGTCGGTAAAAAACGGAAAATTTGAGAAAGACACAGGGTCTTCCTCCCTTTTTTCCCGAGCGTAAGGATAAATTCGCTATGTTGTGAAGAGTTGGTTGGATGCGTAGGTATATTCAGTAGCATAACTGTATCTCGTGTTGTAGGTACCTACTTCCCAAAGTTTGTAAAACTATTAGGAATCACCCTGTATATAGCTAAGTAACAAAATCAGGGGCGCCGACTTATCAAAATTTATGTGGGTGCTCACCAAGCGAGAAGCCTCACATATTATGTCCACAGATGCGAATATCTGCTGCGTCTACTGGCCCTGAAAATCGCCCAAAATCGCAAATAAAACGACAAAATAAAATCGAATTTCTATTACATATGAGTAAAGTAAAAAAATATATCTAAATTTCTTCGTGTTTAGTAACTATCGAGAAAAAAGACCTAAATAGACAAATATCAACCGGAAAATTCTGTGGGTGCATCGCACCCACATAACTTTTTCTGTGGGTGCTTAAGCCCCGAAGCACCCACGTAGTCGGCGCCCCTGAACAAAATTACTTTTTGAGTAGAACAATATAGTTACACTAAGTAAATATCTGAAATTTCAAAAAATATTTAGATTGAAAGACCTGAACAACTATTTTAATTTAACGCTTATGTAAGTCAAAATACATTCCTTTTGCGTACCTTTTGGATTAATATAGGCAGATAATTCCAACAGTCGACCAGGTTTTATAATAGTGCACGTGTATTTTCCATAATCTTCTTGTTTCAAGTTGTCGATTATCAAGTAAGATCCACAAATTTGGTTATCTTCCCTGGAAAACAGAACATAGGTAGAAACAATAGGTACTGTGTCTAATAATTTGATTAACAATAATACTATACTTAGGATTTATTTTCCAACAGAAAATATCCATTAACAGGGCAATCTACAATGTTACCATAAAAATAAGTAGTGTATTAGGTCCTTAACTTAATAAATATACTTCAACAAGAAAATAGGTAGGTACCCAAAAAAACCAACCCTAAAACTAAATGAAGAGGAAATAATTGGTGTTACAAATCAATGAGGTTAAGCTACAATGATTAATACCGCACATGCGATTTAAGCTACTAAACTGATAGTTAAACAACATGGGATCGGAACATAATATCAGTGCGAGACCGAGAAGTACCATAATGAAAAGTTTTCGTATAACGTGATGAGATTCGAGGAACATTAAAGGGATATAGGAAATGCAGCAGATCCGGGCAATCGATGCAAATATGCAAGAGCTTACAGAGGAACGTTATACTAACTGGATAAAATCCAAAAGCTTTGAAGTGCAAAAACTTTAAAAATCTTCTTCGAATACCCTTTAAGTGCTGCTATATGTTTTTTGTAAGTGGGATTGTAAACTAATAAACCATACTCAATTTTCGATCTAACCAATAAAAAGGAAAGAAGAGAATTATTTAAAAGTAATAGTGTGCATTTGCGGCAAAAGATATATGTATGTACCTACGAGTGTAGGTATACCTACTATCGTTTCTAATATAAGAACGGTGGTCATGGATGTTTTTTTATGGAAAATTGACTAAAAAGAACTAACTCGCTCCAAATGATAACACAGATTTAATTAGTCTTTTTACATAACTCTTATTCTTAACTTGAATCTTTTTCTTTCCAATTGCGTTCCCACTCGCTAGCTTTGCGCATTGAGTGAAGTTCTTCGAGAAATAAACAAGCTGTATTTACTTCTAAGTTTTAAGTAAGGTATTTGGTACCTATATATTTATTACCTACTCTCGCTAGGAGTGACTGCCGGTCACAGCACACCTTGTGTCGATCTACAATGTATGTTTTTCTTAAGATGCGAGCGATTTCCGGAATAGGATCGTGCTAAAGCTGAACGAAAAGTCTTTTTGTTCAACATTGACATGATACTATCCCGGAAGTCACTCACATCTTTAGTATTCTTTATTGTTCAATTTACTAAACTAGGTGTTCTATGCAGGCTGTCGGACCACCTTTTATACTGGAATGCGCACTGGCGGCCTCTGTCATAGGAACGTAGCGCGCCGAGAGAGATAGTGAAAGGGGGATTTCTGTCACTGTCACTCAGTGGGCAACTGATCATTAATATAAATTCAACGCTGCTCTATGCATGCGCGAGAGTAGGACAGAGATCCCCCTTGAATCGCACTTGTTGACGGAGCGCGTGTTCCAGTATAATTATAGTTGAGTGCAGTATCCGGAAATACCGCAATCCTTCCCAGGTACCGGTTGATAAAACGACCACGGCGAATATTTTTTTTAAGGACTATTTGAAAGTTTTATTTTTTGTGGGGATTTGGTGGTGATGTGATGAAGTAGGTACCTACCTATCTTGCACACAAACGTTGCCAATCTTAATAAATATCGCCTACCCTAAATATTTTTTTGACACGAGAGACTGATGAATAAGCAGATTAATATTTACTTACCTAAAAACTTTTATTTGATGTATACGCGGACCATTCTTAAATGTTTCGCTACCGCCAAATCTAGTCCAATAAGCTTCACTGAACGCGTCAGGTAAATCAACAAACCCTAAAAATAGTAGTAGGTATGTACCTAACACACGTTTACTAGTAAAGGCTGATTTATAAACTTTACGTTCGCGTACGTCGTTGCAGAACTTATTTCGGATAAGGTACCTACACTAGTTTACAGTTTGTTAATGAAAGGGACAAGAATTATTTCTGTGAAAGATTTATAATGAATGAGCATATATAAAAGACTTATAATACTTATTTATGCATCAAGGGCATTAAGGTGATATTTAACCCTCGAGCGACTTACAATCCCGCATGAATATTACTTTAATGCCCTTGATGCATAAAGGATATTGAAACACTTCACACGCGAAAAAGATCAACTTTGGCAGTTTGATTTTGACACTAATTTGCGTGCCAAATGGGTATTCTTTTTCCATTGGTCTTCGGTGAACTACGAACTGGCAGCTCGAACGCGGGCGACAAAGTTTATAAATCAGCCTTAAAACTTGAAAAATTACCAACAAATGCTTCGCAAAACAACCTTGTTGACATCCCAATAGAAGCAGACACATTTTTTGAAATGAAGGTAATCTTGGGATCATCCGGTAGCGTTTCTACAAATAAAACAAATTGTTATAATACGCCTGAGTTAGCTATACGTGTGAGTCGACTCATTCATGGAAAATCTTTTAACATCACAACAATCAGATGTACTACCATAATAATAATCTTTACTTTATTGTTGTTAATAACACAATTTTTTGTTTACAAACGTCAAGGCCGAAAATGATAAAAAACGAGGGACAAAATAATACATTTTAATGACTAGCTTAGTGTATGGTTGGTTGCCTAAGTGGCAGTAAGCTATAGATTATTTTTTATTATATCATTACATTTTTGGGTGATTAAGCGGTCGGCTGGCGAATTCCTTTCGCAAATTTATATGTAGATATATTGTTGCAGCGAATTGATTTTTTAATGGTTAAAAGAAATTTTTCAGTGTTAGGATTTTAAAAAGAAGATTTTCAGTTTCCTATTTTTAATAAGTAGGTATGTAATATGGAATTCAACTTACCAAACACTCTCAATGTAATTGTGTGAGTATACACAACAGAGTCATTCCTTAAAAGGCACGTATAATTCCCGGAATCTTCTCTCGTAACACATTGAGTATATACGGTTTGATTGGCGCTTTCTGGATAGATGATTAACGGTGAGAACGTTCCATGCCACGGATATGGCCTTCCATCTTTATACCTAAAAATGAAAAAACCTGAAAACCGTTAACAAGTGTGTTAGGAGGAATATAATTGAATAAACCAACATTATTTTGATAGTGTGGTGTTTAACTATACATATATAAACCATCCACTCATTATGATCGAAAGTAGACATGAGCATGATTCGTGTTCTAGATACAAGATTGGGCAGTAACGAGGGCAGTAGCAGATATAACATTTATTGAAATGTACACAGTAGGAAATACAATCGCGTGTAACGGAGAGTGACAAACTACAGCTGCAGTATGCAACAGCAACACTCTCTTTTGTTAAGCAGGCCTTCCACGCAGAGCATATTTTAAGCTATAAAGTAGGCGACACTAGTGCCGCCTAGTAAAGACTTTTGGTCGCCCGGTAGTGTGTAAGGATATAAGTGGCAAAATCTTTGTTTCGAAAAGTAAATTAAAACTAATCATTCCGCGCCTGTAGGTATTTGTTCGCCAAGTTTGTACGAACCATGTGCGAACGTGGAAGGGTGTTTCAACATTGCGTTCCAAGTTCGAAGACATGGCGTTAATTCAAAATTAAGAGATTATAAATGATAGACATGGCATACATTTTATTAAATCTGTTGTTTTGCGATTTTTAAGGTGGCGTTTAGGATAAGTGGAAATTTGTTACCACAATAACTTCCTTCTAGGTATAAATTTTTGGTTGAAATAAAATTCATTCAAATATATAATGTTCCGACATTTGCATGAAACAAAAATTATTTAGTCGATTCCTCTACTTTGGCCGTTATTTAGGAAATAAGTTGTTAAAAAACTCCCATATAAAATATATATCTTTCATTTTTATCACACACTGATAAAAATTTGTTAACAAATTTAACTTCAGTCACAAGCTTAAACCTTTAGCAACCATCGGTCGTTAACAGAAGTTCATTTTTTTACCTCGAAACAAAGTTATTGAAGAAATCGCAAGGCAACTTTTGCACTTTTTGTAAACGCCACCTTAACGTATAGAGTGGGTTTTGCCCACTGTTCCAATTTTTCAAACGGGTCAAAGCAATATCAGTGAATCATAACAATAAAATTACTCTTCTACGTAATGAAAAGCCATTCCGAACCTGCCGAGTGACGTATGAAATGATGAATGTACCTATACCAAGAACGAATTTTACCAGGAATTTTATGAACTGACGCTAATTCTCAGTAAGTATCTACTTTGGTAAACCCGCCCCGCAGAAGAAACTAAAAAGACTTACCATTCTATACTTCTGTATCCCTTCGCACAGCAATGAAGCCCTTTAAATTGTCCAAGTATGGCATATTCTGATTTACTAGGTTCCTTAGTAAATCCCATTATGTTTCCAATCCCGATTAATTTATTGGTGGAACAATAATCTTCAATCGCATAACAGCTATTACTAATAATAACTGTTAAAAACCATAGTAAGTAAACCGCCATTTGTTTTTGTTTTCAAAAACTTCTGTCACATTTTTATCTATGACCTGTACTCGCGACAAACACCAAAGAAACAATGACCGAGCCGTATAGCCGGTAAAACCACAAAGTTTATGAATGCCGCATTAAGGAATCGTGTCAAATCGGAAAACACCTGAAACGTTTCGCTTATGTTCGAGGTTAGCAATTGTAACATAAAAAAAAATAAAACTTAGACTTCTTTTTTTTAACTGTAAGTAGCCTTATCATGAATTTAATTCACTAATGTTTTTTTCAATTTTACTGTGGGCGATAAATTTTGGAAGATATCGGCCGTCTTGTTTCCATTTTTATTGGAGATGATGCGATCCGTTTAATTTGTATTTTGATTGTTTAATTAACGGAAAAACAAAACAAAAACTCACTGTTAAAGTCTTGTAGAGTCAAGCAGAAGTAATTAAATATTGGCAGTGGCAGAGCTTCGCACATTTATTTCCCAACAGAGGGAGTTTTTTGTTACAACTGATGAATTAAATTTACGGTGGAATAAGAAATCCACGTTGAAGACACACCAACGGACACCTGAGGTCACTCAAGATTCGAAACGGTTCGGCCGCCATGGCCCTAAACGTTTTCGAGCACTTATTCCTAAATAACTCGGGAACCCGATAACGGATCGCGCTCGTTCGACCGCCGTTGGATAGGGGAATAACGGGGCCGCACGGGGATAGTTATTTCGTTTGGAACGGACCAGAAATAACCTCGGAAATAAATTTCAAAAACGATCAAATACGGACAGAAACACCCAAGTTCGGCTGGGTCGCGGTAGGTTACGACAGCGAGTTAATCGATCGTCAATCGTAGGGTAGAACACGAAAGCCACGTTCAAGACGCACCTACGGACCCCTCGGGTCACTCAAGATTCGAAACGGTAAGGCCGCCAGAGCCCAAAACGTTTTCGAGCACTTATTCCTAAATAACTCGGGAACCCGATAACGGATCACGCTCGTTCGACCGACGTTCGATAGGTGAATAACGGGGCCGCACGGCGCCGTTTACGGTTTTTCAATCGGTTCACAAACAACGTGGGAATTACAGTTCAAAGTCGATCAAAAGTGGAAAAAAGCAACCAAATTTGTCCAGGGTGCGTTAGGTTAACACTAGCGAGTTAATAGATTATCAATTTTAGGGTGGAATACGAAAGTCACATTCGGGGCGCGTCTACGGACCCTTTGGGTCATTCGAGATTCGAAACGGTTAGGCGGCCAGGGCCCGAAACGTCACCGGGCACCTATTCCCCAACAACTTCGGAACCCGATAACGGATCGGGCCCAATCCGTCACCGTTCGATTGGGGAATCACGGGGCCACATGGCGCAGCATACGGTTTTACAATCGGTCCATAGATAACGTCGGAATTACAGTTCAAAAACGAGCAACTTTTGTCAAAAATTTTGACAATTTTTTTCTCGTAGGCCCTTCGGGCCGGAGAGGAGCGGATCGCATATTTATGACGTCCGCGGCAAGGGTAACGATTGATAAAATTTTGAAAAAAATCGAAGACCTAAAATTTTTTCCAGTCTCGTCAAAGGGGGGACCAAGGGAAAACGAAAAAAAAACTTTTTTATTTGCGAACCGATTTTCGATTTCCAAACGTCGATCGATAGATCTCGTCGAAAGAGTCCCCGACGACGCTTAAAACATTCAGGGTCATATATAAATAAGAATTTTACGGCTTGGGTTAGGATCACCGAAAAAAAAAAAATTAATTTTTCGTAAACGGCGCGTCCTATCAAAAAACGGTAGGTTAGGTTAGGTTGTATGCGGAAAAGCAATCAGGTGCTACGAGGCTCTTAAAAAGATACTGCCCAACACGGGAGGCGCTCGTGCAACAAAGAGAAAGGTGCTGGCGGCGGCTGTCATGTCAATCGTGCTGTACGGCTCCGAAGTTTATGTCCATGAACTTGGCAGGCCTACTACAGCAGACCATGGTTCTGTTTACTCATATCGTTAGTGTTCCGTTAGTGCAGGTTAGTGCCGCTGAAGAAATCGTTAGTGCACAAAAGGAAACTTACTATTTTCAAAAAATATTTGTAGGTTTTCTAACTTCATGCCAGCAAACCCATTTAAGAAAATCGATGCAATCTCTACACTAGTTAAACTAGCAGCGTTAGTGCTCGTTAGTGCCGCCAATATAAACGTTAGTGCTCAAAGTGTAACAGCTCAAAACGTTGTAAAAAGGGGTCTGCTAACTTCATGCAACAGACCCGCATTTGTCAAATTGGCCCTGTCCTAATGCAAATTTGAAGCAGCTCGTTAGTGGTCGTTAGTGCTTCACATGGGAACGTTAGTGCTGCAAGGGCGCCGCACCAAAAAGGTACCAAACCACCTCAAAATTAAACTTGACTTATTGGGACCTGCCAACTTCACGCCGTTTGATTTTCTACTTTAATCGACCGGTAAGTATTAGTGCTCGTTAGTGCCGCCAATATAAACGTTAGTGCTCAAAGTGTAACAGCTCAAAACGTTTTAAAAAGGGTCTGCTAATTTCATGCAGCAGACGCACATTTGTCAAATTGGCCCTGTCCTAATGCGAATTTGAAGCGGCTCGTTAGTGCTTCACATTCGAACGTTAGTGCTGCAAGGGATCCGCATCAAAAAGGTACCAAATCACCTCAAAATTAAACGTGGCTTATTGGGACCTGCCAACTTCACGCCGGTAGACCAACGAACGAAATCTGTTTGATTTTCTACTTTAATCGATCTATCAGTATTAGTGATCGTTAGTGTCGCAAAAAAAACGCTCGAAGCGCAAGAGCTCAAGCGTGAAACTTTGGGTTTGCTAAATTCATGTAGCAAGCCCACATTTATTAAAGTAGTCCTGCCTTAATGCGAATCTGAAGCTCCTTATTAGTGCTTGTTAGTGCTTTTAATGGTTCCGTGTCGAAAAACTACCAAAGTATCTTAAAAATTAACTATAACTTGGAACTTAAACAAGTTGGACCAGATCACGCTGAGGGAGGCTCTCATACAGGGGAAAAATGAGACGGATCAACAGTGGAACGCGGAGAGTATTGGAAAGTTACTCCATAAGATCTGCGATGAATCGATGCCAAAGCGCCGGCCGGTCAAACGGCGAGCTGTGTTCTGGTGGACAGAAGAAATTGCTCATCAGAGGAGGCAGTGCAACGCGAGGAGGAGGAGCCACCAGAGAGCGGTTAGAGCAGGACGAGCTGCAGAGACAGAGAAGGAGGACTGGCAGAAGACACGCAAGGAATTGCGAGGCATGATTAAGGACAGTAAGAAACGATGTTGGAAATTACTTTGTGACGACCTTGATAACGACGTTTGGGGGAGGGGTTATCAGATCGTAACAAAAAAAGTGCAAAGAAAAACCGCCCAGGTAGGATGGACCGACGAAGCATTTGTGGAAACAGTGGATTGCCTGTTCCCGACACCCCCCGATCTACGACAAGACGTGGACGCGGCGGAGTCGGACGCAGAGGAGTGGGTAATCTCGGATGACGAAGTAGTGGAAGCGGCGAAAACATTACCGAATGACAAAGCGCCAGGGCCGGATGGGGTACCCGCGAGGGTGGTGAAGGAGGCGGCGACCATAATCCCCGAGGCTTGGACCATGGTGTTGAACGAGGCGATTAAAACGGGTATATACCCCAAGATATGGAAGCAGAGCAGGCTCGTGCTGATACCTAAAAGCGGAGGGGGACACAGGCCGATATGTCTCACTGACTTTGCGGGGAAAATCGTCGAGAAGGTGCTCAAAAGGAGGTTGGAGAAGGTTGTGGAGTCTAGGCTTAGCCCGGCTCAGTATGGCTTTAGGAAGGGGAGGTCCACGATGGATGCCCTCAGAGCTATAGTGGAACAGGTGGTCCTAGCAAACGAGGGGAGTTGGAGGACGAGGGAGGTTTGCCTTGCGGCGTCCCTGGACGTGAAGAATGCCTTCAATTCAGCATCAAGGGAAGCGATTATGGAAGCTTTGGAAAACTTTGGTGTGCCGAGAAGGATCGTACGGTTGCTCAGGAGTTATTTATCGGACAGGGGCGTCACGGCAACGAAACCGTCAGGGGAAAGTTACGCAATTGTTAACAGTGCTGGAGTGCCACAGGGTTCGGTGCTAGGCCCCCTGCTGTGGACACTAATGTATGATGGAGTGCTGACAGTGCAGCTACCGACGGGAGTGAGTATCGTGGGGTTTGCCGACGATCTCACGGTGATAGTGCGAGATAGGGAGCGAGGGTGGGCGGTGTCTAAGCTAGAGGACACGATTAGGGTGGTAAGTGCGTGGTTAGAAAGAAGAAGGCTGGAATTGGTACCCAGGAAGACGAAGATCGCCCTAATGACAGGGAAGAGACGGATTCCAGAGCTAGTGGTGGAGGTGAAGGGACAGAGGCTGGCAACGGAGGCGAGAATTAAGATTCTAGGTGTGTGGATAGATAAGAACTTATCGTTTATCCCACACGTAGAGGAGGTGTGCGGGAAGGCTACGAGGAGCATGGTGGCTCTCGGCAAGATAATGTCTAACATAGGAGGGGCAAGGGCCAGCAAGAGGAAGGTGATGGCGTCTGCCGCCATATCCATACTGGGCTATGCGGTAGAGGTTTGGCAGCCGGCACTGAGGTGGGGAACCGCTCGGACGAGGTTAGATCGGGTGCTACGGTTGGCGGCGATTCGGGTGGCGAGCGCATATAGAACGGTGCCTACGCAAGACATCATGGTAGTGGCTGGGATTCCCCCCGCGGAAGTACTCTTTAACGGCAGAGCGAACGGGTGGAGCGAGGCGAGGAGAACGGAGGAGTGGCAGTCACGTTGGCTGACGAGAGTGTCATGGACGAAGACACTGATCCCGGACCTGACAGAATGGAAGGATAGAAGCCACGGGGAGGTGGATTACCACCTCACGCAGCTGTTAACGGGGCACGGCGAAAACGGGGTGTTCCTTGCCAAGATCGGCAAGAGAGTGGACGAAAGGTGCCGAGATTGCGGACAGCGAGACCATCAGGGGCACGCAGCGTTTGAGTGTCAGAGATGGGCGGCGGAGAGGGCGGTGATGGAAACCGAGGTGGGAGTGCGACTAGGGCCACACAACCTAATAAGCACGATGCTGCGAGACGAGGCGAGTTGGGGCGCGATAGCGCGGTACTGGCGGGTAGTGTGTAGTGCGAGAGAGAGGGACTCGTGGAGTAGGACATAGTGCGGGGAGAGTGACACATAAGTGTGAAAGGCAAAGACACAAGGCTTAAATCTAGGTGGCGAACAACGGCCACCGGACCATCCTCGGCCGCGAAGAATGCCAACAGGCGATACCCGGCCGAGCCACCAGGTCATAGAGAGAGGAAAGGGTTTTAGTGGGTAAACCTTCCTAGATGGAAGGGAGTCCTACACACCCCCCGCTATAGAGCCAAGCGGGGAAGCCTATAAAAGGTTTCCCGAACCTCAATAAAAAAAAAAAAAAAAAAAGGTTAGGTTAGGTTAGGTTAGGTTAGGTTAGGTTAGGTTAGGTTAGGTTAGGTTAGGTTAGGTTAGGTTAGGTTAGGTTAGGTTAGGTTAGGTTAGGTTAGGTTAGGTTAGGTTAGGTTAGGTTAAGTTAGGTTAGGTTAGGTTAGGTTAGGTTAGGTTAGGTTAGGTTAGGTTAGGTTAGGTTAGGTTAGGTTAGGTTAGGTTAGGTTAGGCTAGGTTAGGTTAGGTTAGGTTAGGTTAGGTTAGGTTAGGTTAGGTTAGGTTAGGTTAGGTTAGGTTAGGTTAGGTTAGGTTAGCTTAGGTTAGGTTAGGTTAGGTTAGGTTAGGTTAGGTTAGGTTAGGTTAGGTTAGGTTAGGTTAGGTTAGGTTAGGTTAGGTTAGGTTAGGATAGGTTAGGTTA